>NC_090285.1:68272500-68592142 GCF_037392515.1 Haliotis asinina
CGTGGATTGGCTCTGCGCGTGCCCTATAGTCCTACGATAGTCCATGTCACAGGTGTCAGAGACCAAGTACATCTCTAAATATTACCATAATCAATCATTATAGATGTCCAGGGGGGAATGTGGGATGGGGGTATAGAGTATGGATTTACACACACGCGCACGCCCGCACTCTCCCACGCACATACACACTTCAAGAAGAGAGAGATATATTGGGAAGAGCTGTAGAAGTACTATGAGTATCATTGTGTACATCCTGTAACTAATCATGTATCGACTGATACCGTCAGCTGTCATTACTCATCCCCAAAGTGACAACAACAAAAACAGATCCACTACGTAACAGCAACCACTACAGCAACCACTACAGATCCACTACGTTACAACAACCATTACAGCAAGCACTACAGATCCACTACGTTACAACAACCATTGCAGCAAACACTACAGATCCACTACGTTACAGCAACCATTACAGCAAGCACTACAGATCCACTACGTTACAGCAACCATTACAACAACCACTACAGATCCACTAAGTTACACCAACCATTACAGATCCATAACGTTACAGCAACCATTACAGATCCATAACGTTACAGCAACCATTACAGATTCACAGCGTTACAACAACAACCACTACAGATCCACTATGTTACACCAACCATTACAACAACCACTACAGATCCACAACGTTACAGCAACCATTACAGATCCATAACGTTACAGCAACCATTACAGATCCATAACGTTACAGCAACCATTACAGATTCACAGCCTTACAACAACAACCACTACAGAGCCACAACGTTACGGCAACCATTACAGATCCATAACGTTACAGCAACCATTACAGATCCATAACGTTACAGCAACCATTATAGATCCATAACGTTACAGCAACCATTACAGATCCATAACGTTACAGCAACCACTACAGATCCACAACGTTACAGCAAACCATTACAGATACACAAAGGGGTTTTTGTTGTTGTTGTTGTTTTTAAATCTTTTTTATTCCACTTCAGGTTGTATTTTATAGGTAGAAGAATGACACGTGTTGGGATTTACATCATCAAACTGTATACGCATGAGTGGTGTACATGAGCATCTTGATAGAACTGTCATTACTGCAGAGGGCATATTAGTTTCAGTAGGTCAAACTATATATGTACTAAACTAAAGAAAATCAGAGTATCGTCTCTAGATGATGCCATTTCCTAGTAAAACCACTATGATTGTTATTCTTCATTGCAATACACCCTTCCGTATAGTGTATGTCTTTCAGCAACTTAGGGAATTCACCAAAGGATATATACTGCAGTTTCAGGCTTGAAGTATAGAGTAATCTCTTTGCGAGTAGTAAAATGTGATTTACTATTTGATGGTTTAAGGGCAGTCCAAACATAATAATTAATTTAGATAGTTTCATATTGGTTCGGAGGTTGTTATTTAGGAATTCTTCAACTGTAAGCCAAAAGTTCTGAACAGTCTCACAATCGAAGAAGACATGTGATGTATCTTCTGAGGCAGTTTTAGAAAATGTACATGCATCGTCATCAACTAACTTCATTTTCAATAGTTCCTTTTCTGTGTAAACTATTCTGTTTGGAAACATGTATTGAAAGTCTAAGAGCTTGCACTCATTTGTACATTTCATATAATAGCTAAATACATCTTTCAAGTTAGTCTCCTGCTGAAAGACAGTATTCCAATGTTCTAAAGCCTTACGTGTAGAATCATTCTTAATTAGTTCATCATAAAAGAAATACAAGGTCACAGACCCACAACGTTATAGCTCCCTTTACAGACCCACAACGTTACAGCACCCTTTACAGATTGGTGACAAGACATAGAACAGTGCTTTCCAAGTCTTTATTTTATCCGCAGTCAATGAAAGCATGATAGTGCACCAGAAGTAGTAAATAACAATAAATAAATCTGAAATTCCAAGTTTTATAGCAGTACAATATATGAAATATCTGAACACAATGACAGTGAAGTCACGAATACAAGGATTGAACGTCGAGAAGCACCAACGACAAACTCAGTTATTATTTACATCACCGCCAGGCGTGGTCGCAATTAATCTGCCTGTTAAATTATTTACATCTATTTTATGCACACCCCTGCTTGGATGAAGACGTCAAAAAGACGTAGTGCTACCTTGTAACGCTATCCTCATGGCTTAAAGGCGTGTGTTCTAGCTCGTTTCCTTGAAACATAATGCCTTGTCATTGCATCAAATGTGGTCTATCACAATGATTATTCAAGGGATATAAAATGTTGAATCAGAGAGTTAGCCTCAGGAAAATCCGACTTGTATATATTGCTGTTTTTCACCTATTTATAAATAAAATACGTGACTCAACATTATATGTTGACAACGGGTATTGACACTGGATAAGCAGGATCTGAACCGATGCACTGAGATGGAAAGATATTTTGATGGGCTGTATAGGTCAGAGAGAGAGAGAGAGAGAGAGAGAGAGAGAGAGAGGCGCGTGTCTGTGTCTGCGTGTCATCGTGTGTGTCCAATAAATAGGCTAGCCCATATGCTTTGAAGTTAGTGAGTGAGTGAGTGAGTGAGTTTGGTTTTACGCCGCTTTTAGCAATATTCCAGCGATATCAAGGCGGGGGACACCAGAAAATGGGCTTTGAAGTTAGTAGCAACTGTAGATATTTAGCGAATGCTGAAGAAATGTAGTTTGACAAAATTTCATAGATGAGTTTACGTTGTTTTTGTTGTCAATCATCCACACAATCAGGAGGGATAAAGTTGAGTGAGAAGGGGGGGGGGGGGGGGGGGCTTGGGGGGGGGGATAAGTATGGCTGGCGGACGCAGTGCCATTTACCCTACTCAGAGTGTTCCGTATTTTGACCCACAAACTGTACTGTAATTTTGTTTTTAGTCATCCTGTCCTGTGTAAAGCATCCGTTGCCGGTATTTTGTCTGGATTCCATACCTGCAATTGTTGAAGGAACGCACCACAAAGCTGTGGCCATGTTGTAATCTGTCACTAATTCCTTCACTCTTTCTCACGCTCATTCTCTCTGTCAATGACATTTTCTCCTCAAATCGCAAACTTATAACAAGCTCTAATGTGAGGTAAGTTTCATCCGCTGCCTGTTCTAGCTACTGTGTTTTAGAGCTGAAACTTACCATGGATTCCAGTGAAGTAGAGTTTTGCTGTATCAAGTGAAATCAACTCGTTATTGAATCTGGGTACTATTACTTGACAGGAGGGATTTCTTTCATGATGCGAGCAGCCTATTTTCAGGGTGATCCGGCTCTTCCGTCAAATTATTTGGAAGAATCATTTGCGTACTAGCCGTGTTAAAACAGAATAGTGAGAGATCTTGCGTGTAACTAATCTCGTCATTTGCTGTCTCCTCGATCACACTAGTGACAGTTACTACCCCAGCTACTCTGAAATAGGCAAATCAATTCTCCTGTATGGGAGATAACTCCTACAGTCTTGCCTCGTGCTACGGAACTACTTTCTCTCTGACGTAAATAGGTTTAGCTGTTCGCTGAAGCGACTATAATTCGTCTTATTGTGAACAGTTAGTCTGAACAACGTATGTGCGCTGTGAAAACAGTTTACATTATTTTTTCTTTGTTACACTATAGCTCGTTTAGCTCAGGAGCTTGTGTACTGGTCTTTCCGAAGAACCACAAACTGTTAAAGTACATCTGGTTTGATAACCCTTCTTGCCTCAATACATTATCACCAGATATACACCTCTCTTGTCGTAAGGTTAACGCCTTATAGGTACCATGGCGCTGTCAGCGTTATTTTACCCATGGTAAACACTATATATTTGGTCACAGACACCTGAGAGTCGTAATTCAGTGAGATTACTACGTCGTATTGAAACTGTTCTCACATGTGTCAGAACAAAAATATAGAAGTATGCACTTTTGTGGCTTTGTGTTTTTTGTTGGCATGTGTTAAACAGCTCCAACACAAAACAGATACAGACTAAGAGAATAGGTACACAAGAGTGGAAGACGAAAGGCGACAATAACGAAGGAAGGAAGGAGTTAGAGTGAGTGAGTGAGTTTAGTTTTACGTCACACCCAGAAATATTCCTGTTGAGCGTGACGGTCTGTAAGTAATCGAGTCTGGATTGGAACCTCAAGTGATCAACAGCATGAATATCGATCTGCGGAAATGGGAACCGATGACATGTGTCAACCAAGTCAGCAAGCCTGACCACCCGGTCCCGTTAGTCAATTCTCAACACAAGCATAGTGGCCTTTTATAGCAAGCATGGGTTGCTGAAGGACCTTCACGGATCGTGCGGAGTTGAGAAAATAGGTATGGTTAGCTAATGCAGCGTCATCTACCTGACCACATGAACATCATCACACTAAGACTGTTCCATATTTTGACCCACAAACGTTTACAGTAATTCTGCTTTTCTATTGAATCTGTCCTGTGTAAAACATGTAACATGTGTTGTCTGGATTACAACCTCCAATTGTTGACGGAACGCGTCACGGTGGGGCTATTGTTATTCTGTCAGATTTAGATTAATGTACTATGCAGCTATCAGTATGACAAACACACTATGGCATGCATCCTGGGGATGTTGCTTCTTGCATAAAAGCGTGAATGTGGTTTTACGCCGCTTGTTTCAATATTCCAGTCAAGCAGGTACCCCCTTTCAATGTCATTCTGTATGAAGGAATGTGGTTCTAGTTGTGCTGGCTCTTGTGTATTTAAAAGTTTTACATGTAGTACCGCAACATGACCTACTTTCCATTTCCCACGAATTATTTTTCTGCTGGCGCAAGTCCGTTTCTTGTCATGCAGATTATTTTATGAATTTGGAGCGTGTATTGTCTGTAATATGACACTCCCGATCTTTAAATGATCAATACCACGTGACGGATTTACTCCTAATAACGCGTGTTACATGCAGAATGGAATGTTTCACTACAAATGACACGCAACTGCTGCGCTTCGCACTTTAGAAAAATGCTTTGACTCCCCTAAATCAATACACATGTACCTCTTTCATCTGGAAATCTTTCGTTTCCTGTTTTCAGTGGGTATTACGTTTCATTGTCCTCTTCTAAATTTCAAGTAAACAAGAACACCCTTGGCAATCCACCCAAGCACTAAACGCTAAGCCCAACAACAGTCTTCAGATCGATTTAACAGCAGGTATTTGTATTGTGGAAGATTTTTAATAGATCAGCGAGGCGAAAAAGCGATTGAAAGGCCAGCGTATCGATACACGTATGGATATGTGGCGTCCGCTTCCGTCGTGGTACTGTTTGACGTCTTCGTCTTTGTTCAAGGTCAAATGGGATAAAATGGCGTGAAACACGCCCATGTAATTATTGTTCAGGAAAGTGCAGAAGGCATGATGGCAAATACGACAGGTGTACTTTTAGAGTTCGTTCACAATGACGGGTTACCTGAGGCAGAGGTGGCTAATTGTTCACCTTGGCCAATTCCATACCCGTTCCAGAAGACGGGGATCAGTTCTGACTGGGATGGACTGATGACGCCGAGAATCAATCAGGTTCCATACATGTTTCACGAGGGGTGATTGGTAACTATAAAGGACTGGGGTGATGGAACTGGTTACTAATTATTAAATTTTCTAATTGTTTCACAGCGTGTTTGCCTCTGACATCCAAGAATGCAATTCGACCCATGATCCCTCTGGTGAAGAGTGGTTCTCCCGGGAAAGTGTCGTGTCTTTCAGACACCGTAGGCACAACGCTTGACAGACCTGTTGATTGGTAGTTCACCAGGAATTTTTTTCAACCAGTACGTTAAGCAAGAATACACCACAGTAAATCACGGTCATACCGAAGTTAAGCAGGAATACACCACAGTAAAGCACGGTTATACCAAAGTTATGAAGGAATATACCTCAGAAAAGCACGGTGATACCGAAGTTAAGCAAGAATACATCACGGTAAAGCACGGCCGTGCCGAAGTTAAGCAGGAATACACCACAGTAAAGCACGGTTATGCCGAAGCTAAGCAAGAATACACCACAGTAAAGCACGGTCATGCAGAAGTTAAGCAGGAATACACCACAGTAAAGCACGGTGATATCGAAGTTAAGCAAGAACACACCACAGTAAAGCACGGTTCTACCGAAGTTAAGTAGGATACACGAGTATACCATAGATAGAGTATGGTAATGCCACCATGAAGCACGTATTACTACAGTTAAGTAGGGACGCTTCAGCGTTGATAGCAGGTGTACTAAGGAGAGGAACCCATCCTCCATGGTCGTGGTTGTAGTTGAAACCAAACACAGACCATCCCGCCACATAACCAGCAGTGGTTTTGATTCTTTTCGTGGCGTGTTCCGTCTAACACCTGGTAAGACATGCCCAAATTAAATTAGTCTTCACAACAAAACACCAGGTCGTTACACGCAGGGCCGTCATCACGGCGTCTCACCAACCGCAGCTATCTACTTCTGCACGGACAACATCGTCCTCATTACAGACGGCGTTGATCACAGTTTGCATGTGCTAATCCCTCACGAGGGTATGGGAGGGGACATGTCACCTGAGTGTGTTTGTTATTTAACGCACGAGTAACAAGCAGAGGTCCACCCACAACACACAGAGCAATGGATCGGATAACACGTGCAGTTGTCCAGCTGATGAGTCAAGGGCAGACATATGCACAGTCGGTCGCCTTCAAAATCCAAGATGGCGCGAACGTTTTCTTTATTCAGTTGAAAACAAGACATGCACCTGATGCCCTGAGACTTTCTTACCGAAGTTTTAATCTGGATAATTATTTCGTTTATACATGTGTTATTTTTTATCCAGTTTCATTTTATTTCTGTGTGTTCAAGCGGCGAGATGAAGACGGACTGATGTCGGCACACAGTGGGTGCTGGTAGCCATATTTGTATGCCCAATCAGCGTCCCTTGTCAGCACTGTTACAGGTCTCCTACCACGGTATTCTGAACAAAACCTATCTCAGAAAAAGGTATTAAAAATAGGATTAGCCATAAAAGCCATATGGTTCCCATCATCAGTCATTTTGAACGAAATATCTCCGGTTTTCATCAGGAAAAAGACTTGAAGAAAAAAATATGAATACTCGATCCTTTCATTCTGAATGCTTAGGGAACTGGAGTGTGCGTTATGTTGGACTCAAAGCCCAGAAATCCTAATGCCACGAGTATGTCTCACTAAAATATCAGTTACTTGTGAGTAAAATTAATATCAGTACTTGTGCCGACAAGGTGTTTTATGGAGCGCACAAACGTGGGAAGACCACTTGGTGTCATCTCTTGTTATCTCGTAGTGTCGTGTGTTGTTCAGCAATGTTGTGCCCGAATGGCATCGTTACGGCGGTTAATTAGTAGAGATCACAACTGGGTGTTTTAACAGAACAGCTTCAATATAATGGGGAATAGTGTAGGGCTTTGTGGAAAGTACGATAACCATGCAAGTGGTCAAGTGCATGCTTGTGATGCACCAAGACCTGTGCTATACTGTGCAGGGTTTTTTTGGAAGCTTGTCGCTGCTGAGTAGATAATGTCTCTACAGGTATTTTATACTACCACTGATATATTTTATCTCCTTAAATATTTTCCGGTCGCTCTATTTTGTACCGCCATTGCACTTGCATCGCAGTCATTTGCATTGTTTCTTAACGCTAGTCACTTGTTTGATACAACTGTTAACGTACCCGTTGTTTGTTGGCTTCAGTGTTTTATTCTGGGTATATATGTATGAGTTTACTTATTGTTTACATTCAGGTACGCATGGTAACTAAGGGTTCCAACGTTGTTGAAACATTTGTGTTGCATCCAACACTCATAACAAAGCAGAGGTCACCAGCTACTTGGGGAGCCATGACCACGATCAATCAGCAAACATATGCCACGGCAGGTCTGATGGGTGAATGATAGTTTTGCCGTCAAAATGACTAATACAGGTAACCAACAAGACGACGATACATCCTGTAGCTCTGGGGTGAAGGTTGTCCTGCACAGTGTGGTGTGAGCTACTTGCCCATCTTCAGGACCAACTTCAGAGGAAAACTCCCCGAAAGTGGATGGAATTTGGCTTGTTTTCTCGTTGAATACGTTTTCTCGACTGACGAAATACATGTTCCAAGATAGCTTGAAGAAACATTATCTGAAGCGTATTTCTGGCATTGTGATCTATAATCATACCGATTCTGATGCCATGGAAGTCATTTCTGACCATTATTACCTGGTGTTACCTACATCTGAATGTCAAAGTAAGGCGTTTTGTCGTCACTTAATGTCGTTACCGAGTTTCTGTAACCACGTGGGAGTTACAGTACAAGGTCGGACACGCGGATCGGGCACCTGCCTGGGGGAGTAGGGGTTTCTTGTAGAAGACAGTGGCTGAACACTGAGTGGTGATAAACTAAATGCATATAGTGCCGAGAGGACGTGACAGAGGAGGGGAGGATAGTCGAGAGGTAAGCCATGGAGACAAGGAGGACGTCAGGATCATGAAAATGTCGCTGCGGGGGAAGGACGACGTTGGTAGTCATACTCAATGTCGGTAAGAAAAGATGACGGGAACGACTAGGACGTCGGTAAAGCGGGGAAGTCATCAGTGAGACGTGTAGGTCGTCATTAAGACGAGGAGGTCACCACAAACATGGGGAGGTCGTCAGAGACACGGGAGGTCATCAGTGAGTCGGGGAGGTCACCGGAAAGACGGAAAATGCATCAGTAAGACGGGAGGGCATCACAGAGACGAGGCGGGAAGGTCAACAATGAGACGAGGAGGTCATCAGTGAGACGGGATGAAGATCAGTTTGATGGCCATGATGTGAGACAGACTGACATGGTGAAACCGAGAAGATTGAGACGGATAGAGATTGGGAGACAGACGAGGGTGGTTGGACGGTTTGGACACAGACTAGGGTGGTGAGACGTACGAGATGGGAGGCAGACGGAGATGGTGAGACATGCAAGATGTGAGACATACGAAGATAGTGAGATGAACAAGATGTGAGACTGACGAAAATGGTGAGACGGGTAAGACGTTTGACAGACGAGGATGGTGGAGACGGGCAACACGTGAGACAGACAGATGTGGGAGTGGCGGGGATGGTGGAGACGGGCAAGATGTGGAATTGTCGGGGATAGTGAGACGGGCAAGATGTGGAACTGACGGGGATGGTGAGACGGACACGATGTGGGAGTCACGGGGATGGTGAGACGGGCTAGATGTGTGACTGACGGGAAAGCGAGACGAGCAAGATGTGGTACTGTCGGGGATGGTGAGACGTGCGATAAATGGGACTGACGGGGATGGTGAGACGGGCAAGATGTGGGACTGACGGGGATGATGGAGACGGGCAAGATGTGGGACTGTCGGGGATGGTGAGACGGGTAAGATGTGGGACTGACGGGGATGGTGAGACGGGCAAGATGTGGGACTGTCGGGGATGGTTGAGACGGGCAAGATGTGGGACTGACGGGGATGGTGAGACGGGCAAGATGTGGTACTGTCGGGGATGGTGAGACGGGCAAGATGTGGGAGTGGCGGGGATGATGGAGACGGGCAAGATGTGGTACTGTCGGGGATGGTGAGACGGGTAAGATGTGGGACTGACGGGGATGGTGAGACGGGCAAGATGTGGGAGTGACGGGGATGGTTGAGACGGGCAAGATGTGGGACTGTCGGGGATGGTGAGACGGGTAAGATGTGGGACTGTCGGGGATGGTGAGACGGGTAAGATGTGGGACTGACGGGGATGGTGAGGATGGTGAGACGGGCAAGATGTGGTACTGTCGGGGATGGTTGAGACGGGCAAGATGTGGTACTGTCGGGGATGGTGAGACGGGCAAGATGTGGGACTGACGGGGATGATGGAGACGGGCAAGATGTGGTACTGTCGGGGATGGTGAGACGGGCAAGATGTGGGACTGTCGGGGATGGTGAGACGGGCAAGATGTGGTACTGTCGGGGATGGTTGAGACGGGCAAGATGTGGTACTGACGGGGATGGTGAGACGGGCAAGATGTGGTACTGACGGGGATGGTTGAGACGGGCAAGATGTGGTACTGACGGGGATGATGGAGACGGGCAAGATGTGGTACTGTCGGGGATGGTGAGACGGGTAAGATGTGGTACTGTCGGGGATTGTGAGACGGGTAAGATGTGGGACTGTCGGGGATGGTGAGACGGGCAAGATGTGGGACTGACGGGGATGGTGAGACGGGCAAGATGTGGGACTGACGGGGATGGTGAGACGGGCAAGATGTGGGACTGTCGGGGATGGTGAGACGGGCAAGATGTGGGACTGACGGGGATGATGGAGACGGGCAAGATGTGGTACTGTCGGGGATGGTGAGACGGGTAAGATGTGGGACTGACGGGGATGGTGAGACGGGCAAGATGTGGGACTGTCGGGGATGGTTGAGACGGGCAAGATGTGGGACTGACGGGGATGGTGAGACGGGCAAGATGTGGTACTGACGAGGATGGTGAGACGGGCAAGATGTGGTACTGTCGGGGATGTTGAGACGGGCAAGATGTGGTACTGTCGGGGATGGTGAGACGGGCAAGATGTGGGACTGACGGGGATGATGGAGACGGGCAAGATGTGGTACTGTCGGGGATGGTGAGACGGGTAAGATGTGGGACTGTCGGGGATGGTGAGACGGGCAAGATGTGGGACTGTCGGGGATGGTTGAGACGGGCAAGATGTGGTACTGTCGGGGATGGTGAGACGGGTAAGATGTGGGAGTGACGGGGATGGTGAGACGGGCAAGATGTGGGACTGTCGGGGATGGTTGAGACGGGCAAGATGTGGGACTGACGGGGATGGTGAGACGGGCAAGATGTGGTACTGACGAGGATGGTGAGACGGGCAAGATGTGGTACTGTCGGGGATGGTTGAGACGGGCAAGATGTGGGACTGACGGGGATGGTGAGACGGGCAAGATGTGGGACTGTCGGGGATGGTGAGACGGGCAAGATGTGGGACTGACGGGGATGATGGAGACGGGCAAGATGTGGTACTGTCGGGGATGGTGAGACGGGTAAGATGTGGTACTGTCGGGGATTGTGAGACGGGTAAGATGTGGGACTGTCGGGGATGGTGAGACGGGCAAGATGTGGGACTGACGGGGATGGTTGAGACGGGCAAGATGTGGTACTGTCGGGGATGGTGAGACGGGTAAGATGTGGGAGTGACGGGGATGGTGAGACGGGCAAGATGTGGGACTGTCGGGGATGGTTGAGACGGGCAAGATGTGGGACTGACGGGGATGGTGAGACGGGCAAGATGTGGTACTGACGAGGATGGTGAGACGGGCAAGATGTGGTACTGTCGGGGATGGTTGAGACGGGCAAGATGTGGGACTGACGGGGATGGTGAGACGGGCAAGATGTGGTACTGACGGGGATGGTTGAGACGGGCAAGATGTGGTACTGACGGGGATGGTGAGACGGGCAAGATGTGGGACTGACGGGGATGGTGAGTCATCATGCTGTTGCACGGGTAAGGAGATAATGGTGAGGAAACGTCAATTCTGATCAGGGGGACGCTACCATCAACCCATCCCCACTCCACGTGCATGTTTACTCGTTCGCTTAGCAACCAGGAAGTACAGCGTATAACAACGCCACGTACCTATACATACACCAGCGTTTTTTGATGAGAAAATGCTTTGCCTTGCATGCCACCTACACGTGAATGTCCAGGTGTCTGTATCCACCACTGACTACACGTGTGGGAACCAGTGTTCTTTCAAGTACTGTTTAATCACTCATGAGTAACATTTCAATGGGCCCAAATCCCCCACTGTTGACGCTCTGAAGGGTATCGAGATAAGAGGTTGATGAAACTGGGTTGGTTTCTGTCAATATGGCGTTAATTCTCCGCCAGTACTTTACATTCGTGTGCTCCTTTATCTGTATATTACCACTCATGTAACGGAGTACATTAAATTCTTTGTGTGAAGATAATCGTCCGTTCTATTCTTCAGCCCGGGGCTAATTCTTCTCGAAGATAGGTAAGGATTTCATTATCAGCCACTTAAAAGCCACCTACATCCATTGCCACGTAATGAGGCTCCTCTTCAAAAAGCTTCATTTTTGTTTGACAAAAACAACATGTCTTCCAGCCTTAAGGCTCGACTCTGCTGTACTCGTCTGCCGTTATTGCCGCAATATTGACAAGAGTAATTCTACTGGTCAATAGATATCCCCCGCTATCTAACTCGATCAGCTAATCAGTATTGGAAGGACTTTCCATGTGGAGGTGATTAGTCGTATCCCTCCTACACCGCCCCCGCCTGGTAAACACTTGAGTCTGTCTGGGAAACACAGCGCCTGTCTTTCAGAGCTGCTCATTTAGGGGGCAGGGAAATGCAGACAGGGATTTGGTAGACTAGGTAGGGGTGGGGTAGGCGGCATTAGGTGGAGTTTTGGTAGGAGACACAAGGCGGGGTTTGGGGTGGGCGACACTATGTGGGGGTGGGGTAGGCGTCACTAGGTGAGGGTGGGGTAGGCGACACTGTGGGGATTGGGTGACACCGGGTGGGGGTGGGCAACACTAGGTGGAGGCAGGGGGCGAGCGAAATGGTATCCTATCAGGGGCACTGTGTGTATATGTTTCTGGAAAGCAGAGTGGGGCCGTGAATACTAGTGTTGTAGTGTCTACTTCAGGACAGCCATGTCCAAATATTCTACAGACCAAAAACTATGTAGCCAGGCTATATGATATTTAATTATTATTATTCAATCTGCAATCTTGATCTTTATCACTGCCTCAGAGTACATTGTCAGCTACTTTGTTCCTCTTTGTCACTTCCATTAATTACTGTATAGGACATTTATGGCCTTTATTGGTCATCCCCCTTGGCTGTGTCTGCCATCACATCAACTGTAGAAGGAAGTGCTATTGTTTCTCTATCTGTCAATTGTTGAATCTTTGCCTATCTACTGTTGTTAAAAACTATACATATGTATGCTCACATCTATACTGTACGTGAGATGTGAGTGTGGAGACCGGCACTCCGACTGTCTTTGTAGGGACGACCGCGAACAGGATTATGCCGCTCGCAGGAAAGGAAGGCCCTGGGGTTGAACTGGAAGTCCCGTCTTGTGAAACCAACTAAAGAAGTTTGAACAACTAAACTATGCCTTCGTCTTCATCAATGCGTTCATTTGATTCGTCAACGTAATGTTCATCAAAATCATGACCTAATTCACCACAAACCGATGGCCACAGGCCATCGTTGACACTAGCTACAATCAGAAGCGTGGTGCGGGTGAGAGGGAAGAGCAGAAGGTGTTGTATTGGGCTGGCTGGTGATCGAATCGTGGCGGCTAACAACCTGTGAAACCTATCCACGTTAGGTCGTGAACCTGTCATCTTAGATTGTGATGCAGTAAACAGTTTTGCGACAAGGAAGTCCTGTAGTCTGAGAAGATAAAACTGTCGGCGGTCGGATGCTTCTTCTGCTGGTCCTATGATCTGTCAAGCCACTATGTAGTTGTGAAATTCTTGGGTTTGTCCCGGTTGTTTTCTCTGCATGCTAATAGATTAAGTCCGGAATACCGCCTTTCATTTCTAATTTGATAAAATATGGTGAAGGCTGACGTCCACCATATACTTGGAACAGGTTTATATATTAAAATCTGTACTTTTTTATTTATGGATCTTGATTCGATCAGCAAATGGCGCACTCATGCAAATTATGATAGCCCGAAAGATACACGTATATGAGACTAACCATTAGTGTCTGAAGAATTGTGATAACAGTCAAACCTATACAAACTGAACAGGTGACCAGGGGGCCCAGAGATTCAAAACCTGAGGAAATCTAGACTTGTTTAATATAGTGCTTTAGCAGTGCAGAGTGAGCTTGGTGGTATGGAAAATATTGGGCTTTAGGGACTTTGAGACGGACTAAACGTATATGTGTAGTGTTTTGTATTGGACGGTAAGGCGTCGCCATGTGAGATGGTGGCTGTTGGTGAATGAGGGAGTAAATGAGTGCTGCCCATCAGTCAGACCCATCTCTAGTAGCTGCAAGAGTTGTATGATCCCCAGGGAGCTGAGATACGGCGTGCCAGTGAGACTGACATCCAAAGATCGAGGAAAACCAAAGCGCCTTTGATCAGCTGAGCCGAATGCTGGCGCTATACAAATGTTAGCATAATACTAACACAAACAGATAATGACAACCGTCCTGTAGGAAGGGTGAATGTATATATGTATGTATCTGAAATGGTTGAATACATAGGATGCGCGTTACCTCACTGATTGCAATTGTTAAGTCTGACAGCACTGTTCGATATGACCACCCCACCCCAACAAATCTTAGCGTCACGAGGCACACCAGGGACGCGTCACAATGACGATAATTTTAAGTTATCAGAGTTGACAATACTCACTTTACCATGCCAGCCCCCGTATCTACCACGATTACGCTACACATATATGGAAAAGCTTTATCAATGAACATGCAGATGATGGGGCGTTTTGATACAGATTCTTGTATCGTCGTCAGGCAAGTATTACGCCACGCCAGCACCCACATTAGAACAGTATAGCAGTATAGGGTTCTAATGAGTTAGGAGACGAATACACCCGTGACGCACATGGAATGAGTTAAGAGTGACTGAGAATGACATGTTTCCCGGACATGGGTAAGTAGTGTTGATATAGTGTATGCAGTTTGTAAACATGTTTTGTCGTAAGTTTAACGCACTCATAATTCACTCTAACTTTTCCCTTTTTTATTGATTGATTGATTTATTTATTTATTTATTTATTTTTGTTTGGGGTGGGGGGGGGGGGAGAGGGGGGGAGTTGGTGCGCAGCTCTGTTACCTTTCAATCTTGTCCAGTTGGTGGTCGGTGTGTAACGAACCTTTTGCTCATATCCAAGTAGTGACCATATGTGGAAGGAACGTGGCTGAATCAATACGTCAAAGAGTTACTGAGCGTCCATGTAGCATTATTCATCCTCTAGAGGGCGTAGGGTCTCCTGTCCTGGTGGATTACGAACTCTTGTCAGAGTGACAGTGAAGCATAGTATTGGTGTCAAGCATTTCACTAACGGTACGTGGCTTAAAACCTAACTCACTCACTCGTGCATGCCGAACATCAAACGCTTACTCATCGAATTCCTGTGTCTCTGCGCTACTCGCCGCCACAGATCGTTATTAGCTTGGAATTATCGCTTCGTCGAGCGACAGGTTGTTGCATGTAATCTTTCTCGTAGATTCAGTAACTACCAGCTTCCCATACTTCACTCACTCACTTCTCAGCACAGAACCTCATTCATTTCCTTGTTTATCCTCGATACCCGATCAGTCTCGCAACTAAATATTCTTCACAAAATAATGTTGAGAAACATTTAGCAATACGAGGTTACACTGCAATAAACCCACAACATACAGTGTGACACAGTGACATACATTTCTGCACTCCCCCGTGCTATTGTACAGTTGGGTCCCTTACCTGTAGTGTTCTCCGATTCGACTCAAGAATCTCATGCTTTCCTGTAAAACAACATCGTAACAAGAATCAAACACTAAACACGGAAGTAGTTCTTGGATAACCTTGTAGCAATGGAACAAGACAAACAACCTGAGGTCGATAGTGTGGGCACCTAGTCAGACCACACATATCAGTGACGACTGATCGAGACACCCGACTACAAGAAGCTGTCAGTGTGACGATTGATCGGGATCACACAGCTGCAAGACACAATATCAGTGTGAAAACTGATCGAGACACTCAACGACAATATGTTGTCGGCGTGACGACTGATCGAGACCACCCGGGTACAAGATACTATCAGTGAGAAAACTGATCGGGTCCGCACAGCTGCAAGATTATATATCAGTATGAAAACTGATCGAGACCACCCGGCTACAACATGCTATCAGTGCGACGAGTGATCGAGACCACCCGGCTACAACATGCTATCAGTGCGAAGAGTGATCGAGACCACCCGGATACAAGACACTATCAGTGTGAAAATTGATCGAGACAACTCGCCCACAAGATACTGTTAGTGTGACGACTGTTCGAGACAACCGGATACAAAACACTATCAGTGTTACGACTGATCGACAAGGCGTGCCATTAGACCTCGACCGCGGGGTTAAGCGGTGCGCACTGAGAGACGTTCCGGCTAACCAGATGGTTCAGAACCTGTAAGTCACCATGGTCACGGTTGAAGTAGTTCTTTGAACTGTATCAATCAAGTCCTCGTCACGCTGACATGTCAGTGTAATAGGGTATGCTTAAAACGATCGCGTAATGTTAATCTGGAAATCATGTACGTGTACTCCGATGCACCATCTCAAGACTTTTAATAGTCTTGTAAAATCACTTATACACGCCGGAGGACATCGTGCATGAATCAACCTTAACAACCGTAAAGTTAATTAGTTGATAAATATCGAAATATATGTTCATTTTTCTATCGATGTTTGCCCAGCTAACCACAAATACTCCGTCTTCTAAGCCAGATATATGAAATGAGGTTGAACAAACAAACGACAGATGGAAATCGATTATCATAGCGTATCATCTAGTTTATATTGAAATAACTACAAGAGAGTTCCAGGGTCCCACAAATGATGTTTGCTTGATATTGACGTTATGTCGTAAGGTGATCGAACAGTTACCCTTTAGTGATAGTCTGAAGCACATAAGGCATTGGTTTTAGCTCTGCTTTGATCAGTATTTCATTCTATTTTTTTTATTTATTTGGTTTATTCATTTGGTATGCAGCTAGTTCTTTAAGGAAACCAACAAGCACACCAGTGGCGCTGATTAGAACGTTGCTGTATATGCACACGCACAACCGGTTGATCCTGGCGTTGAAAGGGGACATAACTCAACATACTGAATCGCGTCCATTGGTCCATTCTCCGCAGCGGCAGTGACTCGGGTTGTAGCTAATCAGTCAGTTATCTGAACTGCCCACTCTCGCTCGTACCACCGTCATATATCAAGCATATATGGAGCATACATCAAGTTAATATATTGCATCAAGTGATGAAATGATGAGAAATATATTCTCACTAAACTGCCAGAATGCATGGCCTGTATAACACACAGTCCCCAATCTGTTTCTCTGCCATAAGAATTTTAGTGGTGAGTGGAAATTGTTTTACGCCACTTTTTGCAATATTCCACCAATATCACGACTGGGGGCACAAGAAATGGGCTTCACGCATTGCATCCATGTGAGCAATCGAACCCGGGTCTTCGGTGTAACGAGCGAACGCTGTAACCACTAGGCTAGCTCACCACCCCCTGAAAGTTAGACGTTACAGGACAGTGTAACCGTGTTTGTGGAGACGGGAGATAGGTGTGTGGGCTAGTGATGTTAGTTTCGCAGGTGTCGGTTCTATTCGCCGGTGTTATATGCCCCCAAACAAGGTTTTGAAACGTCGTCAGGAAAACAACTTTAATAATGACAAGACAGAAAAGCATCCGAACCAAACTTAACGACTCGCCCACCCGAAAGGGTGCTTTTGGACCTTGCAATTCCGTCAAGTGAAATGTGGTCAAATCGCGTTGTTCCATTAGTACTGTAACATTTTCCAATCAGTAATAACGTGCAACTTCTCTTTCCTTAAGGCAGACTGAGTGTATTTACTGGGGATGCGTCGTAGCGCCGTGATGAACCGCAATGACTGTCGTTGTACAACACAGCGAGATTTAGCCAGCGGGTTACAATTTTGAACGGGTTTGTGTAGATAGAAAATTGTTAAAGAAGACGAAGAGGAGAAAATTATTTTATTTAAGTACCGCGTGCTGTGGTACAAGATTTATAAACAGGTTACAATACATCAAAAACAGCACCCGGCCAGTTGGCTTATGGGACACTAGATTGCTTTAAATATGTGTAAAATATACAAGTGAAAAAACTAATTAGATCTTTATTTACGTAAGCACATATAGACACGTGCATACAGACCTATACACAGACATACGCAGACATACAGATACGCATACACACACATGCACATACATGCATTTAGGCAGACTGGTAGGAGAGCAGGCAGACAGACAAGCAGGCAGGCTGGCACGCGCGCACGCACACGCACACAAACGCATACATACATACCGAAAAACCCAACCCTACATCACAGACACGCACACATTAATGAACACTCGCGAGCACACATACAATTGCACATTCGTACAATAATAGTGTGATACTGAGTATAACGGTCCCCGCCCCAGCACAAACACCTACATACGTGTATGCATCCAACTATCCATCCATCCATCCATTCATCCATCCATAAATATCGACCCGCTTAGTGCCAAGTCAACAACACACGGATCTCAAAGACAGCGAATCCTAACAGCCAATCAAATTTGTGACAAGCCACCAGAGCTGAAGTTACAGACCAGAGCGTCATGAACAAGGCGATATTAGCGCAAGAGTGATCGCATCTCCCATATTTACAATAGTATTACGACAGTCGAAGCACTAAGGTTGCGATCGGTGATCAAGGTCGACCTGAGGCATGTTGGATGTCATGGTGAAAGGTGGATTGGGTTCACCCATTTTCTTTGATATCAACGAACCTGTGGTGTTCCCCTGTAACATAGAACTGACACATGTGGTGTTCCCCTGTAAGAAAGAACTGACACATGCGGTGTTCCCTGTAACATAGAACTGACACATGTGGTGTTCCCCTGTAACATAGTACTGACACATGTGGTGTTCCCCTGTAACATAGAACTGACACATGTGGTGTTCCCCTGTAACATAGAACTGACACATGTGGTGTTCAACTGCCAACACAGAACTGAGACTGTGACATCACCAAAGTCTTGCTAAGAGCGGGGTAAATCCTCACTCACTCAATTGTTCATGTAATCATGAAACGTTGTCTGTGGTGTCCCTTTTTGAGAGCGACTGCCTCAGGCGCCATGTGTCACTGCGACTAGGAGTATGCAGCCATGAGAGAGAGAGAGGGAGAGAGAAAGAGAGAGAGAGAGAGAGGAGGATCTCACAGAATCTTACTCACCTGTACCAGTTTACCGTTGACCTATTGCTTATTCAATCACCTGCCACTGGCACCTTAGTGGATCGTGACGCATGCACTTTAACAGTTGGTCGAATTAATCGTCACACTCCTACTAGCAAAGTTCAGTTACATCATAAAATTGAATATTTGCCCATCCATCCTCCCTCCCTTACGTACACGCGCACACGAACACGCACTCACGCACGTGTATACATATTATGAGCGGACGCTACTGATATATGGTCGTCGATATCTGGGTCAGTGCTATCGGTGTTTCATTGTGCCCCTTGGCCTTGAGGAAACTCACTTCTCAGCGTGTATGTATATAAATAGTTGTGATTAGCGATGAGCCAAATCGATAGTGGACGTAAACAGGGATCCTAGATTACACCCCGATTATTTATCCACAGCGTTAGGGCGTGCACGCGCATACACTTTGGTTAATGCCAGATTATGAGAACAGATTTCTTTTCATGCGAATTGCAATAATCAATGATTACATACCAACTAAACAACGACACCGTTGAGAAGTTATTCGCTCAGCATGATCTGTCACGACGACGGTGATAGTACGGACCTTGTGATTGCACTGTAACTATCAAATAACATAAAAGTAGGTTTTCCAAT
The DNA here is from genome assembly GCF_037392515.1 of Haliotis asinina. Classification (NCBI taxonomy): domain Eukaryota; kingdom Metazoa; phylum Mollusca; class Gastropoda; order Lepetellida; family Haliotidae; genus Haliotis; species Haliotis asinina. The sequence continues at coordinate 68,292,143 of NC_090285.1, forward strand.
TGCCACCCAGATAAGGCATGGATTACTTAACCTTGACCTTGGGGACACTGATGAACTGTGCTTACCAATACAGGTGGGTTTGTTGTGGCATGGTGGATAGTATTGAGAATTTAGATGTAAAATTTAGATATTTTAGGTGAGTGGTGGATTAATATCATCAATGTTTTGGTGCAGAATGAGGGTGACCTATATCAGGAATGTCATTTGTGGAATCTGGTGGTCTGAACCAAACCTGTTTTCGACTATGAATATCCCAGTTAATCAAAGACGTTTCACAACGGCATTTAAACACTATACACACACACAGGCGTTCATTCAGAGAATGAACCAGTTACCACCCTCGACGATGCACAACTGGCGTCAAGACACCAATCCCTCGTCCTCTTTCATCCTCACAAATAGGCACTCACTCACTCACACGTGGGACTTAGGTTCGTTGTGTGGTACTATAGGAGAACGCCGAGGTAGTGAGTTTCTTCCATACCGCCATCAATAACCCTGGCTGTAAGACTACTTTGTATTCACAGCCTTGCACTGTTTGATGGTGACAGTCTACTTGCTTACATGGACACAACGCCAGCATAGTGGGTCTGATGTCAGGCCTCCTTGGCGGTTGCCCATCCAATAGACCATCGCAATAACACCTAGCAGTGCGTCTACACCCGGATTACACCCGGAACGTCAGTAACAACGAGAGAACGCTCAGGTGATGTAAACAGTCTTACCTGTAATCAGCTTAAGTCAACAGTTTGAGATCTAGGCTATGTCAACAGTGTTTTTTGAAGCAGGACGACCAGGAGGCGCTGGGGACGTGGGCTCCTAAAGTACCCGGGGTCTCGGTAGTGGAACAAGCGCTGCGTTATAGGCCGCGGTGATGCAATTCCAGAACTGTTCTCACGGACGTAAATTCGTTTCGAGTTGACTGCTATACAATTAGGTCTTATGGACTATATGTTTGCTGGCAGAATAGCAAGTGGCCAGCCCATAGATAGTTTGATCAATGGGGTTTTAAGTTCGGTCGTGACACCATTATATATATACATTTAGAGTAGTTGGGGTGTCGGGGATCAAACTACATGCTGGGTAACAATAACGTGTGAGGTATGTCTTTTGTAGGCTCCCATTTGAAACATCCACTGCAAGTGTATGTCAATATACATGTACATCCGTGATTAGGCCTGTTGCTGGGATTCAGCAATATATGACTATATCATCATCATCATCATCATCACTAATTCTACTTTTACTACTACAACCGCTTCTACTAGAACCACAGTTACTCCAACTTGTGATACTTGGCCTGACGGGCGCTGTTTTCTGATAGATGCAACTTGATAGCGACACTCCACCTTTCCTTGAACTATTGCAACCTCGACACATTGTTGACGGCTATCTGTCAAATCTCCTCGACTAAACAGGAAGCCGGGCAATATAAACTACACACACTGATCAATGTTGCATGTGATACTAGTATTGCACATGGAACCTGTATGAAATACGCCATCCACGACTAACGAGTTGCAGCATAAACACAGGGTGTTTCCTTCCTCCAGACCGACGTGTATTCTACATCAGCAAGCCATGTATAGCATTGCACCAGCACAGGTACTCATACATTCATTCTTCCAGTGTTTACATAATTGTATTCTCTATAATATAATTCTCTCTTTTATCCCTTTTTATTTTATAGATTTTATTTTGCATATTGGGTCAAATCTAAAATTTACAACCAAGGACTGAAATATGAAACACATCCTGTAGGAGGTCCCCCTACATCCATTGTAGGTTAAAGAACGACGCAGTAACAGACCTATCTGTGTTACCGGACTACCTGACACAGGTGTACAGAAGGTGGCCCGGCCGTACACATGCCGTAACACGATGTCACCGCGTACATCTACATACTGCGCAGTAACGACATCGATGGGTGGCTAAAAGTTGTTGTGAACAGAACCTTCAGGAGAACAAGACTAACATGTCCAGCCGCTATATTCAATAAGCATCTGGACCAAATGACTATTATTTACATAATGATAAATATTGTTGTTACGTTTTTATGAATATTATTAATATTCGGGGCTATCATAGCAGTCACTAGTAATATACATGTGATTTCAGCTTGCTGTTCAGTTTACGGTTGGATCATAATTTCAAATCACTGTATTTGTTTGCAATTACAAAGGGGTATGAAACACCGACCGCATCTGCTGCATTGAATTGTATTCTGCAAAATACTACTACTGCGTCTGCTACTACTACTACTGCTGCTGCTACTACTACTACTGCTACTGCTGCTGCTGCTGCTACTACTACTACTGCTGCTGCTGCTGCTGCAACAAGTGCTATTACTACCAAACCTCTCTCTGTTGCATTAAATTTTAATCTGTAAAATATGATAATGCACTGTAATGACATGCAAACTATTTAAAAACATAATTGTACCAGTAATGACAATAGAAAAACAACACAAAAGTTACAGTAATAACGACAATGAATATAACAATCAAAACAATAGCTATGTCGTACTAATTAAAACAATGCCCCCTGTTTTAGTCATGGTATCAGGTGGTGTATGTATCTTTAGTACAAAAAGGGTTTTGGCGAACAGCTGTTAAGTACATCACGGAGTCAACTTGAGATCGGAGAGCTAGAGATGATCTGGGATTTGAATAACATATGTCCCCGCCACGCCTCCCTAATAAACACAGGTTGACTTAATGTAGAGTGTTGACGCCTCCATCGTGTGCGGGGCCCACTGAACCATATTAATGCAGCTCCAATTTCCCATCAATGTCCCAGTAACATCGGAAAACACACCTTATCTGGGACAACGATTTTGTCCTTCAGACGTCTTGAGGGAACGATGGGGAGTGGGGGTAGGGGGTGGCATCTGTGGGTAAGTTCCTTTTACTGCAATACAAGCAATAGTCAGTATCTGTTGCTGCTCTGCCTGGTGTAGGGTATCCATGTTAACGGCGATACTGCTCGGATTAGCTCCACCAGCATGCACGCAAGCACGGACGCATAAACACACGCACGCACTGCGATATTAAATTGGTGGAAATTTCAACGCGCCGTGAACTCCCTGACCGACTGGCTAAGTTTGATTTGATCAAACGAAACATTTTGTGTCTCTGTCCTCTTGCTGAAGACAGCTAAGTTGTTGATACAATAAAGTCAGGCCAGATAAAAGATATACTTGTTTTACAACAAAATCAAAAACAGGCAAGGGGTCGCATTAAAATTGTGACAATTTTATCCATTTTCATTTCTCAAACTAAATTTATCCTCTGCTAAATTATTATGATCATACAACGGAGAAACAGATTCGAACTCTCCACATCGAATACAGGCAGTTATAGTACTGTCACAGAGCCACTTGTTGGTAGTCAGTACTCCTGAAAATACTTACATACTAGTTTGGAACTGAAAGTCACTAGTTTGGTAAAACACCCTTCAGTCTTCCACATTCAATTCTAATCACCTTCTCGGCCAGTAGTTTATATTCGCCCCTTTTCCGCGAGTAGTCTATATTTACCCCTTTCTCAGCGAGTAGTCTTATATTATTACTAAATTATCATGATCATACAACGGCGAAACAGATGGTTGTTATCACAAAATACATTACAAACTTTTGCTAGTTGTATGAAAAGGTTACATCGCTTTTGAAATGTAAAACAGTAGTCCGAGTTTATTTAGCGTGTCGGGGCCTGGTCGGTAATACGAAAGCAGAACTGTGTGTGTGTCCTTAAAGGACCTCCTCACGCACCTGAGTATAACATGCCATTGAGTAGATCTTTCTGACCTACTTTACAAATACCATGGGCATTGCAGCGCCACACGTCGAAATATCTCGGCGTTACGTTATGCGGGATCGTGGCCTGTCAGGGCTGATAGCTGAGGGCTGGTACCTTTTACGGGGTAAGCTGTGGATAAAGTCTCAGTTGACTCATAAAAAGATACAATCGTTACCTTTAGCTGCAGTGACATATGGCCTTAGGAATTATATACAGTAATATGAAGGTATCAGGTGTCAGTGATCTTCTGAGTAGTAGGATCAAAATGGCCGATGTCAGCCAGAACGTGTTTCGTTTCAGTCATGTGATGGTATTTTCATTATTGTTATTACACATAACTGTTATTGTTGTTATTGCACATTAGGTTCCTCGGATTCCCGACTGAGGCGCCGGGGAACTGTTCTGGTCGAGGAATCTGCCTGTAAGGAATGAGTTTAGGGAGCTGGGGACCTGTATTGTCCTGGATTCAATAAAATCACCGGGAGTACCAAGCATGACCTGCTACTGCCTCTAACAATGACCACAGACCCACAAGGATTACCGAGCACCTGCTACTGCCTCTATGGTCTGATCGGACCATGATCTACCTGGACCTAGTCCACTCGGAATCCACAGACCCACAAGGATTACCGAGCACCTGCTACTGCCTCTATGGTCTGATCGGACCATGATCTACCTGGACCTAGTCCACTCGGAATCCACAGACCCACAAGGATTACCGAGCACCTGCTACTGCCTCTATGGTCTGATCGGACCATGATCTACCTGGACCTAGTCCACTCGGAATCCACAGACCCACAAGGATTACCGAGCACCTGCTACTGCCTCTATGGTCTGATCGGACCATGATCTACCTGGACCTAGTCCACTCGGAATCCACAGACCCACAAGGATTACCGAGCACCTGCTACTGGCTCTAAGCCAGACTTGCATGGACCTAGTCCACTTGGAATCAGCGCTGAGAGACAAATGACACCTGTGAGTCTTCATCCCGTTGATCGAGACAGAGCTTTGCCTTTCAGGGATTTCCAGTCACAGTTAGGGAGACGTGCTACTCCTACCTACCTCCTGTAATAACACGTATATATAGCCTAAAATGGTCCACGGCATCACCTGCCTCATTAGTCTATCGCTTCACTGACTGCAGTCAAATTTCGACTTATTATATCACACTGCGCTTTATCGCTGCAGCGTCACCAAACTGATGTTTCACACACTATCCATGAGAACAAAGGAAGCCCTGTCGTCATCCTGACGATCACGTCTATCAGTCCCTTGGGTGGACGCGTTACAGCAGGGTGTGAGTATCACCTGGCAGTCCATCCCTGTGGTTCAGTGGATAGAGCGTCAGTCTGGGGAGCGAAAGGTCTGTGGTTCGATCCACGGCCGCGTCATACCAAAATACGTTAAATGTAGTACTTGATGTTACCCTGCCTGTCAGTCGGCATTACACGGACAAAACTGGGGTGGCATCTCCCTGCATAACACCATAGGGGTGCAGTGGGTCTGAATGCTCCTGTACACTCCATTTCACTTCCTCACGTTGACGTAACTCACCTTACCTAACCTCAGCTCAGCTCACCACAGGGGCTGTGGGGTAGCCCAGTGGGTAAAGCATTCCCTCGTTATGCCGAGCATGGGCACAATGTGTGAAGCGCACTTCTGGTGTCCCCCGTCCCGAGTCACTCACTCACTTACTCAAGTCACCACACATCATGACAAGATGTATTCTGCGTGCCTGTTTGAATGAGTGTATTCCGATGAGTAATATACAGGGTGGTTCACCCTGAGTAAGTCGAAACACCGCATAGTAATGTGTTTGAAATTACACTTTCCATCACGGTCCTAAGAGGCTTCTGACTTAGAATGGTTTACCGACCCGTGTAGGTCCTGGGTAGAATAGGTCTTCGGCAACAAATACTTGCCATAAAAGGCGACTATGCTTGTCGTGAGATGCGACTAAGGGGATCGGGTGGTTAGACTCGGTGATTTGGTTGATACATGTCATTGGTTCCCAATTGCGCAGGTCGATGTTCATGTTGTTGATCACTGGATTGTCTGGTCCAGACTCGATCATGTACAGACCGCCGCCATATAGCTGGAATATTGCTGAGTGCGGCGTAAATCTACACACAGACACACAGATAGAATGGTTTACCCCGGTTTCACAACATTTCTTGTAACAAGTCACAATAGGAAGGTTAGTCGGAGCAATCCAATTTTAAGGGTGTCAGGCACACGAGTCGTGTCCAGAGATGCCCTCTGTCGGAGTTTCTCACTTTACGTGTACAACAAAACATGATTTTTGTTTCCGAAAATGTAGGGTAAAACACATTTACGTTCGCGTATACGTGCCTGCGAGTGCATACACGACTCAATCCATGCCGAACCCATGAACAGAGTGAACTGCGAATGTTTTACCAAGTATGTTGACTTATTTTCTTCGTCGTAATATAGACACTGGTCGGAGATAAAATGTTGATGCAAAGTATGCACACGCACAGAATGCAAACTGACATACGCATATGCCAAAGCTTACAAGTGCAATTTCCATAGGCGACACGTTCAACAATTCTCCAAACCGCGGACTGAATATCCATACACACTAGTCGGCATTATTCGCGGCTTCCTTATTTCACCGCCCGTGAATGTCTCACTTTGCTTCAGACTCAAAAGAAATACATCAAATAAACAAATATTCAAGATGTTTGGCCCTTACCGCTTATTTTAAAACTACCCCTCTTCTTAAAACAACTAACACCTCCGTGACACGTTTCATGACATTGTGCTTTCTTGTTTACAGTTGTAAACACTCGGAACAGACTCGGCGGGGGATCTGTCTGGGCAGAAGTGCCGCAAACCTCAACCCACAGCGTGCTGCTACTTCCGGTTTGAGAGCAACACGTAAGCAGCAAAGTTATCTCGGTAATGTCGCCGATGTTTGCCGAGTGAGCTGCATGTCGTGACACTCAGGCGTCGCATCACACGTGAAGCAGGTGACGCCTGAACCTGATGATGTTCAAACAGCGAGAGGTTAATCGACAAAGTAAATTACTGAATGATTCAGCGGTTATCTTGTCCGCGGTTGCATAACTGTGGACAGTTTCAGTCACGTGGATGAGCACTGCTGACGCATGCACAAACTGGCCACGTGATAGTCTGCATTCACTGCTGGTTACAGAACAGTCATAACCATGCGCTTTGTTCACCTTGGTGAAACTGACCTCACCTTGGTAAAACTGATCGCCACGGTTAGGCAACAAGAAAGTTGGGTTTACCACATCCAGCGACACCCCTGTAAGTCCACCCCTGTTCCTCCTCGTGACGAGTATGTAAGGAAACCCATGACGGTCTCATGCAGCCATTGGTGTCACCATTCACATTCTCATGTGCTCACATTTGTGAACACGTATGAATTTGACCGTTCAATCTCACCGTTATCTTTACGTACAAGTCTACGACCAAGTCTACAAACCAGTCTGATGAAACAAACATACAAACGTAGCTTCCACAATAAAACCAGTACCTCATTTGTCCAAATTCAAAGACAGACACAGAAATACCTCAAAGTGAATACGTGCTGTCTTATAGGGAATAGGGTAAAGATTCGTGTACTGGCCGTTCGCATACTGACGATGTTGCTGGGGGTTTGAAAGGGAGGTTTCACGCTCTGAGGAGGAGTATAGGTTAAACCCCAGAGATGTGCTGTGATGCTGGACACCAAAGATCAAGATCTGGGATTCGAACTCTCCACATCGAATACAGGCAGTTATATTACTGTCACAGAGCCACTTGTTGGTAGTCAGTACTCCTGAAAATACTTACATACTAGTTTGGAACTGAAAGTCACTAGTTTGGTAAAACACCCTTCAGTCTTCCACATTCAATTCTAATCACCTTCTCGGTCAGTAGTATATATTCACCCCTTTTCCGCGAGTAGTCTATATTTACCCCTTTCTCAGCGAGTAGTTTTATATTCACCCCTTCTGATCTATTAGTGTATATTCACCCCCTTCTCAGCGAGTAGTGTATATTCACACCTTTCTCTAAGAGCAGTCTATATTCGCCCATTTCTCAACGAGTAGTCTGTATTTACCCTCTTCTCAGCGCGTAGTGCATATTCACTCTCTTCTCAACGAGTAGTCTATATTTACCCTCTTCTTAGCGAGTAGTCTGTATTTACCCTTCCTAAGCCCTGACGTAACTGTGATGTCGCTGACACTTTTACATAGGTTCTAATTCAGTTTTAACGAGTTCACTAACTTCGAACTTTTACCCCATGACATAAACGTGGTATGTAAGGGAAATCGACTATTTATTCTAGGTTACTATACCCACACAAGACTAGGGCTAAATCAGTGAGCTTCGTCACAACCCCTTTGTCAGTCATAGTAGTCTAGTGTCCTAGTGCTCATTTGTCCTAAGCGTCTCTCCTGTGACAGCAGTATGGTGGTGTAGTGGAGAGGAGTAGTTGAAGCATTCACTGTTCACGACTCTCGTATGATAGTGGTATGTTAGTGGAGAGGAGTGGAGTGGAGCGGCTGAAGCATTTGCCCCTCATGGCTCTCCTGTGATAGTGGTATGGAGGTGGTGTGGAGTGGTTGAAGCGTTCTCTCGTCACGACTCTCCTGTGCCAGTGGTATGGTAGTGGTGTGGTTGAAGCGTTCGCTCGTCACTGCTCTCCTGTGACTGTGGTATGGTAGTGGAGAGGAGTGGTTGAAGCGTTCTCTCGTCATGTCTCTCATGTGACAGTGGTATGGTAGTGGAGTGGTTGAAACGTTCTCTCGTCACGACTCTCCTGTGACAGCGGTATGCTTGAAGCGTTCGCTCCTCACGGCTCTCCTGTGATAGCGGTATGGTGGTGGAGTGGAGTGGTTGCTTGGTTTGGCCATCAGGTCTGGAACCTAGTTTCTGTTTAACTTACATATCAAGGCCACAAGGTCGAACAAGCTGATCGTAATGTTGATATTGACAAAGTGAGGCAACCCGGACACCCAGTTGATGACACGGCATCAGGAAGCACTTGGAAGACAGATTGTTTGTCTCTGTGAATGAGGAAAACGGACTTACGTCACATAAGCATTGTAACAATGAGGATACATATTTCATGTGTATGGACAGTGTTACAGATATGCGTAACTGGCGTAAAGTGGCTTGAAGAATGATAAAGGTTGTTAATTATTCATATGTAAAGATACATAATACAATTTCTTTCCTTTCTAAAGAAACAGTGTTAACATTTGGGGCCGATTATAGCGTGACTTGAGATACCCGTGAGCTTGAAATATTGACTAGTCCAGAGACAATACCATCTGCATAGCAAACGGACATTCATCCTTACGTTCTATCGTTTTCCTTCTAGTTGGCACGACTAAAAATAGAATACTGTTAAACTCGATGTGATACGTCTGGTAAACCGGATGCATGACAAGAGATCGTATATGTATCGCCCAGTATTCCAAACATTGAGGTAGTTGTGAGATACACCTTTTCTGAATTTTGATACGTTTGTCTTGACACTTTGCCAGTTATTAACTGTTCGATATGAACAAAACGTTATCTTCAGGTATAGATGGCCATATCTGATCCCAATGATTCTGTTTCAGACTACATTTTTCATCAAATCTATTTCCAGTCCAAATATTACCCAGTAACCTTGAATTCGTCTAGCACTCAGCCATTGTGGTATTGTGTTACTGGAAGACAGCACGCGTCATCTACCCTGCCGGCTTCGGTACACGCGTATTGAAATATTTTACGGATAGATAAATTCCAATGATACGTTCAAGGTTATGTACTACCCGACACATGTTTCCGGGTTTTGGATGGCTGTGTATTTATATGGATGTCAGTGTTGCGTGTTGGGGCTGACGTTGACTTTATCAGCCGAGAAACCTAATAGTGCTGGCCATGTTGATTCAGTGTGTGTGATCATGGCTTAGCATGACTACACTTTTAACTTTTAAACTCAAACGATTTATAGTGTGGCAAGATAAAAACAGTTTCTCTTTGTAATGTGCATACACAGTGAAGAACATTTCATTTATGTCAATAAAGTGGTGACGACGCAGGAGCTATGTTCGAATAATATATAGCCTGACAATATTGTCTTACAACGTCGTGCGTCACCTGGTGTCATGGCGGATGTTCAGTGATTCACTCACGAACGATTTCCATATTCCAGTGCGATTTCCATAGGCGAAACGTTCACCAATTCTTCAAGCCGCGGACTGAATATCCATACACACTAGTCGGCATTATTCGCGGCTTCCTTATTTCACCGCCCGTGAATGTCTCACTTTGCTTCAGACTCAAGAGAAATACTGCATTTTGCCTTTGGAAAATGAATTGGAAACTGGTGATTTATTGGTGTTTACAATATACAAGTTGTCCATTTCAGATTATTTTGCAAATTACAGCTGCCCTTATGGTAGATAACCCGTTAGCCCTACCATGATACTGGATCACTTCGTCGTATAGACTGATATCACAGGTATCAATACTCAGTGACTGTCAATGAGTATTTTTATTATATTCGACGTATGTCCATATCTTTCATATGAAAGTCATTAAAGGGTATTATAGATTATGTTTATTTTTCTTTCCTCGAGATACGTATAATATCTGACGTGTTGTTACGTCATAGGAAAACACAGTTGTCACGTATCGCCCTGCTGTGATACGCCGATATACGATAATCTCAGTGATGATGTCATGCTAAATAGTTACATGGCATGACAAGTTGTTACTCGACGTTGCTTCTACCCAGCGTGACAATGCGTGACAGTGCTTGACGTTGTACATCATGTTGAGAGAGCCCTTCCTTAACACATGGTCAAACTGATGCATCTTACTTAACTTAGTGACATGGTGAAATATGACGGTCAACGACCGCATATCAACATTGACGACAACAGCCCAGGAACGTCACCGCGACCTGCTAAAACGTCGTTCTCTGACTAACCCTACTTCACCGCAGCGCCAGGTGATGTTGGGACCCATTGACAGTTTTGTCAGATCATTCGCGTTGCATGTTCAAAGTTTGCTTTGCGTGTTGAATATATTTCACTTCCTGGGGCTCAATCTATAGGGTATTTTCGTATTTACCTAACATAATTTAGCGTTTTTAAAATCTTATCAGGTGACATTTAAATTGTGTGTGTGTGCATGTGTTTGTTCAAGGTGTGTCACTCCTGACATGACTCCCTACAGCGATACCTATCCAGATTGCAATACTGAAGACGTGGCGTCTCCGAGCGTTATGCGATGTAGGGAGTCCCTATGCATATGTGTATATGAGGTGCTAGTGTGTGTATGTGACGGTGCCAGTATGTGGCTGGTTATCTGGTGTTTAGACCTATGATTGATTAAATCCGAATATTACGAATTCATTGGTGCAAAAGTATATTTTTTGAAATAGCGATGTCTATCTTTCAACACATTCTTCCAATCTTGTGTTACCCATGGAATAACCTGGTGGTAAAGCGTTCGCTCGTCACGATGGTGGCCGGGGTTCGTTTCCCCCACCTGGGCAGATGTGTCAGGCCTACTTCTGGTGCCCTTGACTTATTTTTTTTCTTGAATGTTGATAAAAGCAGCTGAAGTGATTTAGTGACACAATGGTTTTCATGTAATACCCAGACCCAGCATCTCGCCAAACTCGTTCTCAGTACCTTCTTGAAAAATGTTCATATCCGGTTCGAATTGTGTGCGCACGGACTGGACGTAGTGCTACCTGTTTACAGTCTGTTTAAGAACCTTATGGGCGGGCTCATTCGGACTAGGGACGCAAGGGTGTCCCAGAACGTCGACATGTCCAACTCTCGTCCTGTTCTAAAATGGGACGGAGTGACAACGTACTTAAAACGAGGTTGCCATACTACGAACGGAGTTATCGTACTTGAATCTAGTGCTGTCTGACATTACATGCAGTACGCAGTGTCCGCCACGTCCATCCCCTTCGCGGACAGACGTAACTCGACCTCACTATGTCTTTACCCATTACGTGCAAATATGTCCAAAACAAAAAGAAATATTCTAAAGAAGCTCTTACTACGTTTCTACACCGTTCTAAAAGTTCGCAATAGGTTCTCATTACGTTCTGCTCGTTGTTAGTAGTTTTGTGTAGTTACGTTCTGCTTGTTGTTAGTAGGTTTGTGTCGTTACGTTCTGCTCGTTGTTAGTAGTTTTGTGTAGTTACGTTCTTCTCGTTGTTAGTAGGTTTGTGTAGTTACGTTCTCCTCGTTGTTAGTAGGTTTGTGTAATTACGTTCTTCTCGTTGTTAGTAGGTTTGTGTAGTTACGTTCTGCTCGTTGTTAGTAGGTTTGTGTAGTTACGTTCTTCTCGTTGTTAGTAGGTTTGTGTAGTTACGTTCTTCTCATTGTTAGTAGGTTTGTGTAGTTACGTTCTGCTCGTTGTTAGTAGGTTTGTGTAGTTACGTTCTGCTCGTTGTTAGTAGGTTTGTGTAGTTACGTTCTGCTCGTTAGTAGGTTTGTGTAGTTACGTTCTTCTCGTTGTTAGTAGGTTTGTGTAGTTACGTTCTGCTCGTTGTTAGTAGGTTTGTGTAGTTACGTTCTTCTCGTTGTTAGTAGGTTTGTGAAGTAACGTTCTTCTCGTTGTTAGTAGGTTTGTGTAGTTACGTTCTGCTCGTTGTTAGTAGTTTTGTGTAGTTCACACGCAGTTCTTACTACGTCATCTCCGTGTGCAGTTCGATATGACATGGCTGGGTATACAAACAAGCATTTGTTGCTTGGAATATAAACTTTTACCTGTGAAACATGGACAAGTTTGCATCACGTTGAAGGCTGGCTGATTTCCTGCAATTGTATTGAAAGAAGAGCATGAGTGCAATGAGTTGGTAGAGCATGAAATGGGAAAAGAATAAGAACTTGTTGAGTGAGGAACTGGCTTAAACTTGAGCGGTGAATTCAGGCACAGAAGGCTCAGCAACTATGGTTTCATCTGGGCTGGAGGATGTTGGACTAGATTTCCCACGATCTTCTTTCTTCTTCCTTATAGCCACGGTGATGTCGACACTCCCACCTTGAAACTGAGAACGGACAAGAACGTTCTGGGCCATTACGTGTTTCCTATTACGATGGCACGCATTAGGAACGGAGTGAGAACGTAGTGCCTGAAAACGAGTTGGTTGAGTTGAAGAACGAGATAGTACGGGGTTATGCCTATAAAGCATGAGATAGGTCTTGTTCAGAACCGATATAAACTAAGGACTGGATTGAAATGCTTGGGAACGTTGTCCACACGGGATGAACAGGCTATTTTACCCAGTCTAAACGTCATACCAACTGTCTGGGGACACAGTAATGACGAGATAGACGTACTGAGGACTAGGATAAGCTCCGAAACCTCGTGAAAATACACCCAAGAATTTGCTGTCCATAACTTTTGTCCTGTAGTACTGAGAACTGTTTATGATCGAACCAGCATCGGAATAGTTACAAAGGTTACACGTCCTATCCCGATCGGGTCCGGTTAATAATTATCTTTTGGGCGGTACGAGGTTCAGCGAGAAAAGGCGTCATAAACAGACTATCTGTGTTTTCTTGCATATCACTCATTTATCATACATCACACATTTATTATATCAATAGCACAATATAATATTCCTCTGAATCATTATGAGAAAAAACACACCTTAGAATGTCAAGTTGATAATTATATTGATTGTTTCAGACTGTTATTGAAACGCAGTGTACCTAGGGTCATGGCGATGGTAGCAATGTCACATCGCTCTCTGGACAGGGAGACAACGTGTCCTATGAAGTATGATACAGACCATCGTGACTATGACGAGACACGTTATTCACAAATACATGTTGTACAGTGGAAAATATCAGAGCCATATCAAGGATCCACCAGAACAAGATCATTTCAAATAACAACAGAATGGCATACTTGTCGAAACCCATATCTGTAAGTGGGTGCGTGCGTGCGTGCCTGCCTGCCTGCGAAATACAAAGATGGCAACGCCATTTAGAAAGTGGCCATATGTAAGTAACATAATATATGTTATATTAGTATTTGGAATTACTATTTTTCAGTTAAGTTCAGCTTGTAGTACTTCTGGTGGGTTGAGTCCGATGCGGGATTGGAACCCACACCCTCAGAGCTCAGCACCGCCATTGCCGGGGGTTTAGCGACGGCTGACTCTGGGTTCTGGCAATTAGATGTCTGACTCTGAGGGTGTGGGTTCGAATCCCGAATGGGACTCAACCCAACAGAAGTGCATAAGTTCCAGAATATAAGTAACATATGTTATAATATGAAGATGTACAATTCAAATTGTAATTCAACTGTGTATATGCATGGGTGAAGGTGTTAAGTACCAGAGAGCATACCCAATCTCATTCAAATGTTTTAAATTCAATGTTTCAAACTGCACGACGCAACGTTTCAGCTTCCTTGCCCTCTGAGAGAATACTTTCTCGGGAAGCTCATATATCGTGACATAAGTGAATGGAAGGTTGCGAGAGCACCTGATCACCACGAATGACTGGTGCATGCCTACAGGGACGTTTAATCGGCTGCTCATCCTTTACATACTGAAAACAGATAAGCCGGGAAACGCATTCTAACCACAAACAGCTGATCGCAGTGACTCACGTCTCCCTGCCAGATTCGATGGCCGACGGCTGCTCGGTTGACAAACAAATATTTGTATCGCTGAATAATTAATGAAAGAATTATTAGCACATTATATCAGCTTTTGAGATGTATTTTAACTTATGTGTACTTTTTTTATTATAGGTATATAATTCGTGATTTTACGAGGTTTTAAACGTTTGGGTTTTCGCCTAATAAGTTACCAGTATGGTATTTCTTTAAGTTAGTGCACCTTCTTGAAATCTTCACACGCACTCAGAAACAACAGGTGCCCCCTCATCTTCAATGTCAGTGTGAGATAACCATTGAGATAACCTGTGAGATAACCTGTCACATGGAGTAGCCGCCGAGGAACAACAGATTGTCTACACGTACAGCAACACATCGTAACGACGGCGGTATTCTCAGAAGTAAATAGCATATGAACCTGCCGAACAGTTGTTGTCGACCTGATTCAGCGAAGTTTGATTTCCTAACCTCGGGAAAGAGTGGATTAATTACTGTCTGATTAACAGCCAAGTATCGTTGGTGACATTATGACATTACCCAGTAATATTGTGGTGAGGAGCACTTTGAAATGATCTCTTGTCATTGATGAAGCACCCGGGCATGCTGGTAACTGAGTGAGTGAATAGGATTTTACGGTGCGATCAAGAATAGCCTTACGACACCGGGGATGTAGGAAGGAGGAGTCCATCTTTGTGAAGGTCAGGTGAAGGCGACAATAACAAGTCGCTGATCGTGACTGGAGCATCGTGGTCGGGTACGGTGGCTGTAAGTTCGGTCCCAGCACCAACAGTACGGGAGATGCTGGTCCGTAACACTGGAATTTCCACTAGTCTGACCTTTAAAAGCCGGACAGGCGAGGGCGGGGCTGGTAGCATGCGGTGATGGGGGTTGAGATGGGCGGGGACGTGCCTCCACGACAGTGTTTTGTATTTAACAAACGCATAACAAATAAAAAATATGTCCTTTTCTTGTTAACGTTTGTCTAAGGGTATAGACAAAGGGAATACGCTAACATGTGGATCACATTCTATCCATGGTGTTGAAGTGTCGACTGTAGGTCCCTGAAATAGGATAGGTGAGAATTATATACATATACGTCTTCAAAACGTCTTTGTGAATGCATGTAGTGTGAACTACAATTGACGTCAAGCCGATGGACACAGTAAACATTCTCAAAAGGTCATTCAAGCATATTTTCTTTGGTTGTTGTTGTTGTTGCTTCTGTTGTTGTTGTTACTGCTGCTGTTTTTGCTGCTGATGATGTTGCTGTTGTTCTCAGGTCAAGGCGGACGCACTTTTGTATTTGAAATGACAACATGAATCTTACATAAATCCACAACTATTTCACCCGCGGCAAACACACTCATACCTAGTATGATCTAACAACTCTGTAGGGTGACAATCTGCCAAGACACAGAGTGTGTGCATCAGATCTGCTGAACAGCAGAGGTTGTTGCAGACTCTGGCTCCTATGACTTTTAATAATGAATCAAAAAGACGCAAAACGATACTCTAGATATGCTGGGTGATTTGAAAATGTGGAATCTAGAACGCTCATTCCACGATTTCATAAAGCTCCACGGGACTCTTGGTAAAGTGAATTACCCCTTTTCCAGACATTATTTAGCCTTTTCAAAGCTGGCAAACTTGGTGGTTGAGGAGGAACTGTTCTATCTCTGTTCCCGTCGATATTTTCCTAGTGAACAGCTCCGTTGACCTAGGCGGCGGAGAGGAAGTCGCGTTACCGGAATGTATCTACGTCTGCAATGATACCGGGTTACGCCAGTACACGTTATATGTGGTATTTGTTACCTAGCACCCGTGAAGATCCGTTCTAGAACTGGTCTTCAGGAACCCTTGTTGCCCATGATTGTCTGGTCCAGACTCCAGACCGACGCCATTTAGCTGGAATACTGAGGAATGCGGCGTGAAACAAAACTCTCTCACACGTGTTACCCAGTCTCGGCACTGGTGAGGCCTGGCCAGATTCATCATGATATGCGTAACTGCTAAAGTATATGATTTGCTAATAACACAAGCAAAACCATAATCAATTAATAGCGTTGCTATGGAAGATGAAGGGGAAGACTAACAATAGTTTTATTTTTTAAATGTATTCTTGAAATTAATGTAACCATTTTGTGTTTCGGGCGTCCTTGAAATAGCTATTTATTCTAAGAATGTAATAGAGAAATATACAATGTACTGATTTTTCATCTTCAAGTTGTGTTTATCTCACTGCGAGGTTATCTTGTAAAGTGACATTTGCTAGGTCGCTTTATTCATACAATATTGTATGTCATAGACGTATTTATACAAACTGACGCCGTGTCACAGCCACATGAACCTAGGTATGTCTGGATGTATATATACAGAGTGGCAGTGTGTCACAGCCACGTGAACCTAGGTATGTCTGGATGTATATATACAGAGTGGCAGTGTGTCACAGCCACATGAACGTAGGTATGTCTGGATGTATATATACAGAGTGGCAGTGTGTCACAGCCACATGAACCTAGGTATGTCTGGATGTATATATACAGAGTGGCGGTGTGTCACAGCCACGTGAACCTAGGTATGTCTGGATGTATATATACAGAGTGGCAGTGTGTCACAGCCACATGAACCTAGGTATGTCTGGATGTATATATACAGAGTGGCAGTGTGTCACAGCCACATGAACCTAGGTATGTCTGGATGTATATATACAGAGTGGCGGTGTGTCACAGCCACGTGAACCTAGGTATGTCTGGATGTATATATACAGAGTGGCGGTGTGTCACAGCCACATGAACCTAGGTATGTCTGGATGTATATATACAGAGCGGCAGTGTGTCACAGCCACATGAACCTAGGTATGTCTGGATGTATATATACAGAGTGGCGGTGTGTCACAGCCACATGAACCTAGGTATGTCTGGATGTATATATACAGAGTGGCGGTGTGTCACAGCCACAACCAACTCAATATGCTGGATTAGTGGAGTGTGGTAGAAGCTTGATGCATAACAAAATAAAATCCATTGCGGCAACGTTTTTTACCTGGTTTTCTTTTCGGGAATATCCATAAGTGAGCGACTTAATATTATCATCTCACTGAGTCGTACTTTATGTATGTGTAACAGTCTGTGGTCTAAGTTCTTTTCATAATGTATTTTTTAAGTTTATAAGCAGATGCACATGTAAAGATTCATATATATTCTAATTATTTATTAGTTTGAGAGTTACAACTCGTAAACCATGTATGAAGTTGTTGAAGACTAATTGTTTCCATGGAAACGTAGCACTACGAGAATTAAAAATCGAAAAAGACACCAGTAAAGTTGAGATAAACCAGGTTTCGTAAATATGTAGAATGATTTCTTAATGATGTCCCGGATCAAACGCAATCCCTTAAAACTGGAAACAGTTGGACGCATGGGAGTTTAATGAAACATAATTCTGAAATATTCCAAATAAGAAAAAGGTTGAGATGGTGAGCAGAGGAACAGAACGGATCGTGGATATCGCAAACAGACGTGGAAGGGTTTTCACATTATAGCCCAGAAACGAACTTTGAGAATAAGATATTTGCAAAATAGTATAGTTAGTTGATGATCGATGCATATGCAAATTCTCCTTCACAGCATTGAACGGTTTTCAAGTTATTAGTCAGAAAAGGATAGGGAAAACGACGCCAACGACAAGAGCGACCACAACGTCGTCAGCAAAAGAAACCGAACTAAAAGCACTATGCCTCCCCTATGTTTGAGGTATGGGAGGGGGTGACATGATTGTAGTAGAATAGTCTCCTGCCAGGTTTGTCTTTTTGTCGAATATATAGGCTTTTATTTGACCTTGACCTCTGTAGGGGGCGTCCACATTTTCATTCACATTGTTGTGCAAATCCGACACGGAGATAAGATACAACTGGTATTCCTTACTGATTACATCTCCTGATCAAAACTGGCACTTACATCGCCAAATATAGACAGAGCCCAGTCCGTGTGTAGGTAACCTCTGGTTGCTGTGGCCTGAGTGTTGGGTTCCTTGGTGTCATCAGAGATCTATTATATGGTCTCTGGTGTCATCAGGTGCACGCGATACACTTTCACATGACATGTGATTCATGGATGTACAGGGCAGAGGTATCGTATGTATGCTAAACACGGATATTGAAAATATACAGAACATAGTTATTGAATATATGCTGAACATAAGCGTCATATCTATGCAAAGCATGGGTATTGAAGATATAAAGATTTGAGATATCGTATGTAGGCAGAACAGAGGTATCGCATATTTACAGAACACAGGTATCGTATATATGCAGAACACAGTTATAGAGAAGAGGTATCGTATAAAATATACTGGACAATGGTATCGTATATATACTGGACAGAGTGTCGTATATATACTGGACAGAGGTATTGTTTATACAATGAACATAGACAGAAGTAGTGTATATATACCGGAGAGAGGCATTGGATATATACAGGACATGGGCAGAGGTATCGTTTATATACAGGACAGAGGTGTCATATATATGCAGAACATAGGTATAGTATATACATATATATACAGGACAGAAGTATTGTATATTTTCAGGTCAGGGATATCGTACATAAGCGGAACGTAGGTATCGTTTCTATAAACAGGACAAAGGTGTTGTAATATACAGGACAAAGGTGTTGTAATATACAGGACAAAGGTGTTGTAATATACAGGACAGAAGTGTCGTATATATGCAGGACAGAGGTGTCGTATATATAGGGAGATATTGTATGTGTACAGAACTGGTAGTGCATAGGCGTCGCTTGTGTGAGAGAGAGAGCACATGCCAATATCGCATGAACATATTGTAACGCGTGAATTTCCGTGTAAGAATTAATCTTCAGTAAACCCTGCTTGTCATAAGAGGCGACTAACAGGATCGAGTGCTCACATTCGCTGACGTGACTGTCGCATGTCATCGTATCCCAGCTGCGTAACCATCTCATGTTCCATGAATTGTCTGGTCCAGATTCGATTGCGACGTAGAACTAAACTCACTCACTCCCTCATTGTACGTGTTGTTTGGTCAAAGGTGTTGATAGTCAAACCACAATAACACACCTCTATTTTACTGTTGATAGTCAAACCACAATAACACACCTCTATTTTACTGTTGATAGTCAAACCACAATAACACACCTCTATTTTACTGTTGATAGTCAAACCACATTAACACACCTCTATTTTACTGTCCATAGCCAAACCACAATAACACACCTCTATTTTACAAAATCGCGTTCACGTTCATCTATCCTAATGAAAAATAGTATCCTAATGAAAAATACTATCCTAATGAAAAATAGTATTTAGCAGCACTTGTTACATCCTTCTGCTGTAACACGACATATATCACTATCATATATAGACTTGCGTTAAACCTGTAGCATATCAATACATCTGCCCAGTAGCATGGCTTGTTTCTCTAACTGTCAACCCCCAGTTCGGTGTTTCGGGATCAAGTGCCGTGATGAAATAATAATCTGATTAATAACAACCGACACTGACGCAAAATATACCCACAATTGCCATCATTACTACCATCACTCTACCAATATTCACTCCCGAAATCCTGCCGAACTGAGTCGTTTCACAGAGACTTTTGAAAATCCACAAGCAGCCAATCTCAAAGGATCATGTTTGATTACTATCAGCTTACCTGAAATCTCTCTTTACTAATGTCACGGTATTCGCCTAAAATAGACAAGTACTTCAATAGGCAACGGCGTTGACTGGTTGAGAAGACATCACGCTCATATTGTTGTCGCAAGGTGCGTTGTTGGTTTGCGGCACTTGTCAGCTACTTTAGCATCCTGGGTGGGGTGTCTCTGTATGGAAAATTCACCTCAAGACGTGAATACTACCTGAATATATACATGTGCCTGTCATTCCAATGACAGTCGTCATTAGAAGCCTATGCGCTGGAAATATATTTCCCATGCTTTTTCTGTGGGACCGGCGTGCAATAACTCGCCCAGAAGGGCACAGAAGGTGTTATTGACAATATCAGTATTCACAGATGATTTTGTCATTGAAGGAAGTACTGGGACACGCTATGTTGTCTATGACGGCGGCTCGTGTTTGTAAGCCCCGTCATGTGAATGAGTTTATACTCCAGTGAAAGTGATGCGTGTGACGTGTTTTGTATACTCCAAGATAGTGACACAGGCCGGTGGGATGTCTAGTCGTTAAAGCGTTCGCTCGTCATGGCAAACACCAGGGTTCGATTCCCTACATTTCTGGGGAAGCCCATTTCTGGGGTCCCCCGCCGTGATGTTGCTGGAATATTGCTAAACGCTGGGTAAAACCAAACTCACTCACTACTCACAGGCTACACGTACCATTGGGAAATGTGAAAATACAGCGGGAGGTGTGTGTATGTACGTGTGTCTGCGCGTGTGCTTGCATGCGTGCGTGCGTGCGTGTGTGTGTGTGTGCGTGGGTGCAAGCGACAATAGGTCAGGGCAATGCAGGTGCATGCTGAACTTGGATATCTCACTTGATATTCTGAATGTGAGCCGAGACACACATTAAGGAACTGCATAGTAAGATCGGTTCAATGTATTTGTTTGCTAAAGGAAACAATAGGTTATAATATAGAGTTCAGTTAAGTCGGAAGGTGGATGAAAAGGACAGTTTCCGTAGCGGTGTACAAGGCCTCCGTAACATAGACCCACGATGCACTTATAATTATGTGGCGCTGTGGTTGAAAATGCACTCTATTCTTTACTGGTCGGTTTTAATTAAGTTTCACGAACCTGCAACATTCATGACAGACATTCATAACAATTACAGACTAATTCAATGTGATTAGGTTCCCGTAAATGAGAACCTGTTGTAATGGAAATAGACTGGGGCATCTGGCGTAATGACGCTAGACTGACTCCCTTGCATATGACAGTGGGATGTTAGATGACACAGAGGAGAGAAGAGACCAGCCTCCCTCAACTTCCTCGAAGTTGTATGCACAAACAATGACTCATTTTCCACCAGTAAACAGTTACACACTTAACAAAGAAGCAGGACATCGCAATGCGTCATTTTATATGCCTATTTTGTTAGGATGCGCCCTGATCACATCTGACAGGAGTGTCGTCGTGATGAGCGTACATTGCTCGAACGTGATTTACCACGAGTGTCTGCGAGGGTTCTGAGTCCAGTGCTCTGGAAAATATGCGAGTGCTGTTAGCCTTGCTCCAAGGCTGTGTTATATAGTGATTCTAGCCTTCGAAGGTGCACGTCTAGATAAGCGGACCTCAGTCTGATATATGTTAGTTTTTCTAAGAAATTATCATTCAAAATATTGATTTTGACCGTAGAGATTTGCGCAAGGGTATAGTGCTACCTATATGCTAGATAAAAAGTGTTTGAACTCGACGAACTAAGTGAACGTTGTAACTAAAACGTGAGAATATGTGGCTCTTGTGATCTGATATTGTTTAGATGTTTAGAACATACTGATATATATATATATATATATATATATATATATATTATCGTATATTACGATTCTAATCAATATATATATATATATATATACTGATTAGAGGTTGTTCAATAACATGGTGAATTACGATTCTAATCACTATATATATATATATACTGATTAGAATCGTAATTCACCATGTTACTGACCAACCTCAGTTATCACTGTACCTAACGTGATGCTACTAACGTCTGTGACCAGCATTAAAACATGGCGGCAGGTACATTGCTTGGTGATTATTTCCCTGGAATTAGCCGTCTTCCAGAATTATTTAGCACACTGACAAACCTTGATGGTGCAAATGCATTGAATACACTGAATTTGCTTATTAATGTCCATGTGTTGACGAAGTAGTGTTTTTAAAGTCGCGCGAGGATGTCGGTAACTCAACTGACATCCAGACTTTGAGTGACCGTGTGACAGAGACAAGTAGATGTTGCTGAAGATCAGTTCTAACCTATATCTTCATGTGATTGAGACAAGCAGGTGTCGCTGAAGATCAGTTCTAACCCGGGTCGTCATTGGAGTAAGACAAGCAGGTTTTGCGTGAGATCAGTTCCCATGTTTACGCGTCAATGAGAGGATTTCAACATGACAGATGGACGAGAGCGACTGCCCTTATGAGCCTCACACATGAAGACTAGCGAACCCGGGAAGTCTTTGTTTGTGGCCATTACATGATTCATGTCAGTATATACTACCACAAAACACGAGCCAGCGGTGACAAGTCGGTCATATGAGCAAGGGATTATGACTTGTTTTCACCCTGAAATGAGATAGAAATGGTTTTTCAACAAAAGGCATACAGCACTATTGTAATGGACAATGACTTACATACAGAATGACGTCATGGGAATTACTGCATTACCCACCAGACGTGCAATAACATGTGTAATTCCCTGAAGCTGATGTACCTGTTACTCTAGTCTATTAATGCACCCATTGCTCTAGTCTGTTAATGTACTTAATACTCTAATCTACTCATGCACCCATTGCTCTAGTCTATTAATGTACTTAATACTCTAATCTATTCATGCACCCATTACTCTAGCCTAACAATGCACCCACTACTTTAGTCTATCAAAGCACCCATTACTCTAATCTGTTAATGCACCCACTACTTTAGTCTATCAAAGCACCCATTGCTCTAATCAATTCATGCACCCATTACTCTAGTCTATTAATACACCCATTACTCCAGTCTATTAATGTACTCAGTACTCCCACTACTTTAGTCTATTAATGCACCTATTACTCCAATCTGTTAATGCACCCAGTACTCTGATCTATTATTGCACCCATTATTAATGTTTGTGTGTCATCCGCCGGAATATTGCTAAACAGGAGTACACCTAAACTCCCTCACTCACTCTCGTTGATTTGTAGAGTTGTTTTTAGATTGTTTCACTAGATACGGGGCAGCATGCATTGACATGAATTTGGTTGACAGATGCAGGTCACGAGAGCTGATAACAAGAACATGTTGACAATAGCATCGCTGACATCAGTCATGTTGGTTTCAGTACTACCTGATAGCTATCTCTGTAGTTATCTCGAGATAACATGGTGATTCTATTCTCCACATACGAGAATATCCCACTGACAGCTCACTGCTGACTGTTCACCGATACCATACCAGATGTGAAAATATATGTCAACATACGGGCCACAGGAAACGCTGTTTGCTACAGATCGTCATATCGCAGACCATATATGCAAGTAGTCTTGTTCCTCATTACTATCCAACCCAGAAAATCGACCCTAAGATATTCGTTTTATTTTCACTTGAGAGAAAGCAACTTTCACTCACAAAATTGCATGAATTTTTCACACTTCAAACACTCTATTTTCTATTGGAGAAAAGGTGTACTTTTCCACGGAAATCAAGAACCACTATTAGTCCTTAAGTGCCATGTTTTTCTTACAAGTTGTAAACGTCTGTTGTCCATGTTAGTTCGGGCGCCTTTACTAGATTGTTAAGCTCACTCACTCACTCACTCACTCACTCACTCACTCACTCACTCACTCCATTCTCAACAATCATGCCCATGGTTATTGAGCTAAACACTTATGTTACATCATACCCTTGTTTTTCATCAGTCCAATCAAATGTGTATCACCTTACAGGTATCACGTTGCAGGTAACGTGATTAAGGTGTTTACACTCCCCAAGTGCAGTATCTGTGAAGACTAAAGTAGAGGCCCCGAGACAAATGACACCTTTCATACCATGGCACTCACATGGCGGCAAATAGCGATCACAGTGACTGAAGGAGTTGGACAACACTCGTCATGGTCTGACAAACTGTTATTTCCAAATGTTCTGACTTACGTTGAGCTGGGTAACCAAGGAGGTTAAAACGTGAGTTCGGCGCGCCAAAATCCGGTTTGATTCCCCACATGGTTAGGATACCTGAAGCCAAAGCTTGATGTTTGCTGCAGTACCAGGAATATTGGACACATGTGTAATCCCCAGCTCACTCACAGGGGGTGTCCACTTTGACGGCTTTGGGATTTTGAAGTCGGAAGTGAAAGTATGTTTGAGGAGGAAGTTTATTGCCTGTATCTTCATCTAACCGGAAACCTGACAGAGAAAACCCACAATGTCGACAGAAGAATAGGGCTGCCATCAAAAGTTCCACGTTCATGTTACGCAAACGACATACTGAAACTGAAATTACTTCTTTAATTGAGAAGGAAATCACGCTGGTTTCCACGTCCTGTATGCCAGATGGTGAGATGTGGCCACTGATTTGGCTGGTCAGTTGCTAGTGTTGCGCAACATCCATAACGGAAGAATAAAGGATTGCCAGTAAAACACGTCTAACTATTTAAACAAAACCCCACTCAATCGGACAGTTCACCTTATCTCACCCTGACGAAATCAAATGGATATTGACAATTAAGAATATGAGTCGACAATCTAAGCAATTAATTTGAAACACTTCTCGAAGATATTCGAGTTCATTTTACTGGTTGTGTAATGTTTTATCTCACGATCCATTCAGGTGGTGGTAGGAATCATCAACATAGGGAGATATCTGGGTTGAAATTTTGTGGGTTTACTTTTAAGCATAAACAATGTCCCTGGGAATATCCCTTCGATCGCCTTTTGCTCGGTGTGTACGTGCATCAGTGTACTGCGTCATTGTGTGTTGCTGGTTATGCCAGCATCGAACTCGCCGTTGAAATCGATGATATTCTGTCGACTTTGAATACAAATCACAAAGACTTCGTTTCTCGTCGTGTTTTTGTCACGTACGTTTGAACATATCACTTGTTTTGTCACGTACGTTTGAACATATCACTTGTTTTGTCACCGAGATTTACTCGAGGTTAAGACGTTCAGTGGTCTCGTCGAAAACCCGGGTTCTACTCTCCACATAGATATGGTGTCTCAAGCCCGTTTTGTGTGTCCCTCAGTTACATTGTTTGACTAATGGGAAAAGGGGGTAAACCCCGCTCCTTTCATAACAACATTTCATAACAGCATGGCTGCCTCAAGCTTACGTCTCTGTGACGTCCTGTCTCGGCTCGTCGTAGTCACTTTGTTTGTTATTTTGTATTATCGAGACAAACGTCACTCGTGACTAGTATGTGACCATTCAACGCTCTCGTCATCAGTAAATCATTCTGACACGTCTCTTGCTCGTCACTACGACCTACTGCGCTTGTATGACATCGAGACATTGTCACCAGTGAGTTTATCTGCTGACGTACAGACCTAGTGTGGAATGTGTCGCCATTGTAAACATACACAATGTATTGTCCGTCTTCGTGTATAATATATTCATACTTGTTTCAAAAGAAGACACAAGTGACAAAGTCTGTACTCAGTGGTTACATTGATCGATCCTCAGATCATTCACATGCATGGCCATCCAGAATGCAGAAATCAATACAACTAGCGTAGGCGATATACATCACCTATACTGTAATAAAACCAATAACCGCAAATACTGTAAGGGAAATCAATGTCTCGTGGACAATAGTATGTATACAATTCTGGTGTATACGGAGGTTTAAACCTTTAGGTGAGTGATTATCGTTTTACGCCGCGGTTAGCAATATTCAAACAACATCAAGGCTGGGGACACATGATATAGACTTCACACATTGTACCCAATCAAACCCAGCCCTTCGGAGAGACGACCGAACGCTTGAACCAGTACATTACTACTTCGTCCATGCCCCTGAGGCAATTTATGTTAGACGGGAGCCGCTTTGAGTATGACTAGTTGTGTTGTTACGATCTGTAAGCGTGATGTGGACCGTTCAGAAAAGTTCAGAGTGACCGTTTGATTAAACCTAATAGTATAGCATGGTGCAGACAAGCCAAAAATATAGTAAATGTGAATCTGGGATTCGAACCCATAATTACAACTTTGCACAGCTAATTGTGATGCACTAAACAACTTTGCCGTTCGTTCCACCAGGGGTCCGTTTCACCAAGCTGTCATAGCGCTGCGTCTGTCTAACTCCTATACTTTAATGAAGACTTATGAGGGTGTCGTTGCTCAAACATATTTTTAAGGGGACCCTGGGAATATAAGATACTAGTTACTACACACCATCTCGACATGTACATACGGATGTGGAATACAGGCGTCTCTTCGTTGAAAAATCTCTTGGCTAAAGTACCTGCACAGACCATCAACTGTGTCATACGGGTTGTTTAAATGTATAATGCCAGGAGGCAACAATGGCTGACGTGACGTCACAGACCTGACCCTGTGCACGAGTAATATTGATGAGTAATGGCGATGATAACTTACCTGTGTACGTCAGTCCGACCCAGATTCACCAAGCCAGCTGACTCCACCTGACAGATGTGCCGGTTACGTCAGTGTAGTTCAGTAATTCAAATAAGACTTTGTATTGTATTTTCAAACCAAAACATTATTGTCTTGACGCGTATTTGTTCATGCAGTTATTAATTCAGACTCACTGCTAAAGATAAAGATGCGTCACACAAACTGCAACTAATTAACACTTTAATCTTCGTGGTTGTTATATTTTAAAAAGCCACCGTAATCAGTCAAAAGGACATCGAGAGAAATATTTGTATTTATGACCAGTAGTTCATTCTGGTTCCCAACTACTAAGATCGGATTCCAGTTCTAATTGTATTGTATGCTGAAATAACACGGAATCAAGTAGATGGTTCAGACTGGGAAACCCAATCATCTTTAAATTACACTTTCATTTACACTTGTTCACCCTTCTTAGAGCTGTTGAAACTGCCAGAGCACATCAATACGACAATTTCACATACGTAACCGAATATAGTCCGTCAGCTGTAAGGCTAAATAACAAAGTGAAATGTTTCCCGGACATCGACGCGTCACTTTTATTTGTGCGCGTAACAATTTTTTATTGCCATTTAAAAAATAATTTTGACTTGGCTGCGTCCGTATCATCCATTTGTCCACCTGTCCACTATAAGAATCAGTGTCTGTAAGAACGAACTTCCAAAGCTGTATTTCTGAGAGTAAAAAATGAAAATGTCATTTTTTCTATCAACAAATACAAATATAGTCCTACCGCCCTCGTCACTTTTGAAAAAATGTGCCCGAGAATTTTTTTTAAGCAGCCTAATGACTTATTATCAAGTACAAAACTATCACACTGAGGCTGGTAGGGGCGTCCTGGTCATAGATCTCTGGTCAGTGTTTCTTGTCAGAGCCAGCGTTCTCGTCTTCACCTTAATGACGTATTGTTCTATTGTGACGTCACAGGGTCCTGTTGACGTGGGCCATTGGGAAACCCACGCATGGTGCGAGAACGCATTGAGCCGTCACATTCTAATTGCCTGGCTCTGTAATATGAAGAAAATCTATATCCAGCATTGATGTTATATTCCGGTCGGCAATATCATCTGTAGTTGTACTCTTCTATACGTTTATAGATCGACTATGAATATCGAGTACAGAATATGTAACTAACTGTGTTGAAGGGACATCGTGGTAGCTAATCGACACCTGGCATGATAGTGATTTGTTAATACCATTTCCGTCTCGTCCCGCTCCGCCTACGTCGATACCACTTAACGTGTGGACGTCACGCATTCCACGGTGGGAACGTTGTGGTGCATGTCGCTCGAGGGACGTCAAGGACTACAGCTACAACGATGTTAACTGCCTATTTCGCAAGACTGGAATTTCCAATGCGTTATCGTCACACAACAAGGGTAATGATACATAATTATCTTGCGTGGGATAATTACATCATTTACCTTAATGCCAGTCACATACATCAATGGGGCTTTTCGGTGAGAGGCCTACCATTGTTTTGAACCATGCTGTGTATGTGAATACTGAGACACCCATTTACTTCGCGCCCAACAGTTTGTTCTGACAATTTTCATGAATATATTAAAATACAACGCAGATCAACATAAAGTGTTTTGGAAGCACAGTATATCCCATGCTCTGCAACGACTGCCCTTTGTTCAAAACATATGATTGTGGATTGTACAGGACCTATTATTTATTTTAAGGAAATATCAACAATTAACCTGAATCTTAGTCCTTGGGGCATAATGACACCAGTACATAAATAAAGAGTTTCATTAAATCTTCCAGCAAACTAGGTGTTTTCTGTCGCACAGGAACATAGCAGTGTTGCTGCAATGTGAAAACAATTAAATATCTACCCTGAACGAGCATATATTGTATGTGATATGCACTGTGTGATATACAGTTTTATGACGCGTAAACTTTGTGATATACAGTGTATGATGCACAGTCTATGATATACATTGTGTGATGCACCGTCTATGATATACAGTGTGTGATGCACAGTCTATGATATACAGTGTGTGATGCACAGTCTATGATATACAGTGTGTGATACACAGTTTTATGACATGTGTGATGTACATGTTAAGAGTTGAACAAATCATGAACAAGAGAAACAGTTCCAGAACTACCCCCAATACAACTGGGGTGTCAGTATTCATGAAGGTTTTGTCTCCCCTAACGCCCATGTAAGAATGTCATGTAAGTTCTGTATGTGTCCTTCATAAGTGTTGCCGTGTGTCACAGCTGCGACCTGGAGAGTGAGGTACAACCATCGATTCCGTCTGCTGAAGGCGATATACCAAGTCATCCCTGCTGGACGGAGGCAGTTCATCGACAACAGCTCTCAGTCAACTGAAGAATACTGACTAGCTATTCTCGAAAAGTTCGTAGCACTGCAAACTAATATGATTTCGTAAATCTCTGGAAAACACATCTGGAAGCTAACGCCCTCCTATATATCACTGTCCTGACACATATCTGTATTGAAATGTTTGTTTTCAAGACTGTGGGATGTATGTAAATAACGAGCATCCATCAGCAATGTCATGTTGTCATGTCCTTGAGATTGGAAACTAAAGGTAGAGTGGTTTACTATTGAAAGTGTCGCAGGTTGTAAGGCGCCATTTGATTGATGCGATTCCAACAAAAGAGAATCAAAGCGTGCCAATGTTTCTGTTTATAGATTACTAGATACATCTTCATCAATAGACATTTCACGTGCCATAGTTCCTTGTGTGGAGTATTTGCCACGTAATTCTAAGACATAATATAGAAGGCCGTCATTTCACACTGACCAGTTTAAGACACTCGCTGTGAAGCTGGTGATGTGAGAAATGAAATGATGTCACTTCCGGTGCTTTGGCGGCAAATGGATCCACTTTACATGATTTAATGAGAGAAAGAGATGTAATACATTGAGTAATTCGAGATGAATATCCCTAGCTCCATCGACTCTGTGATAGATAATTATTGGACTTCTGTCACTGAAACAGTGTGTAGCAGACGATAAATTGTGGTCCCCTGACGGGGCAGATATATTAATCTAATTCCAGTGCATCTTATACATTTAAGTGTGGAATTACTCAAATAAACAGGAAAATGTACTAAAACGTATCCATGAGAACTATGAATAGACGTTGTTGAAGATTGTTGAGGACAGAGACTGCACTCTGTGGCCGTTCTGAGCAAGTCTTCTCATCCCTTACACCGGTTTCACCTTCCGCACATATGAAGTTGATGGGATTCAGTGATGTATGACCCTCTGATAAGAAGTTGGTGACATCGATCTGTTGATACCGATATTGTTTTATCAGATACATTACTTATGTCTCCCCACTGATGACTGAAATCATGACTCACGACCTTAGGGCACAACACACTCGGTCATCTGCCGTTGATATTTTTTTCTGAGTGTTACAGGGCGAGGTCTGTTCTGTACTCTACCAGTGGTCTGGGTGTTACAGGGCGAGGTCTGTTCTATACTCTACCAGTGGTCTGGGTGTTACAGGGCGAGGTCTGTTCTATACTCTACCAGTGGTCTGGGTGTTACAGGGCGAGGTCTGTTCTGTACTCTACCAGTGGTCTGGGTGTTACAGGGCGAGGTCTGTTCTATACTCTACCAGTGGTCTGGGTGTTACAGGGCGAGGTCTGTTCTATACTCTACCAGTGGTCTGGGTGTTACAGGGCGAGGTCTGTTCTGTACTCTACCAGTGGTCTGGGTGTTACAGGGCGAGGTCTGTTCTGTGACGTGAAGTGACGTTCACGTGAACGCTATTGACGTTCTACACGCCAAGTGAGAAAAGCACATGTCTTTCTTGTTATGGGAATGGTGCTGAGAGATCAAAGGTTTTAAACGACTGGAATCTGGAATTCAAACTGTCACTGAGACGCTGTGGGAAAATACCCTCACCTTCACCAGTGTAACCCTATAACTCTTTTACTGTGTGACACTGGATCTAACTACACTGGTAATAGCAAATCTACAATATTCCGAGGTTTGGAAGTCGGTTTGTTGTAGTGTGTTCAACAAGTTGGTTATTGGCACGATGAAGCACAAGTGTGTGACGAGCGTGTACCAGGCGCTGTTTCACTTCACCGACACATAACATGTAATTGTCGCATACAGGGACATATAACACGCTGATGTCGTATCAACTCGCCTTCGCCTGAAATACCTATCATTGAGTGTCACATTCAAACTAAAGTAAGAGTCGATGTTGAAATGTTACGATTTATGGCTTTTCCTATTGCTGTGCAAGCCTTCCCGGGTACACTGTAAGTGCAACACTTTTTAACGTTGCTGGAGACATTGATCACACTACCCTAACATGACATTACATCTTGTCTGGGACCAAATGATTGACTTGTCACATTACATACTTCCGTTTCCCTGTGTCAAGGTTTCAGTCAGGTTGGCGCAGAGTGGAAAGGCTTTATTCAACTACACGTCATCCGTGAAACTAAACATTTAATCAATGCACCGTATCTCAAGATCGTATTACACTGAGCCATTGTCATGGTGAACTAGAAACTTGCCATGGACGTGGAGGGGTCTTTGTTAGCAAGATCAAAGGGTATTGGTAATACGTCGATACTCAGTTACGGGGAACGAGATTTAAATGTCGAGACCATATTGTGTTACGTAAAAACTTTAATAGGGATGCTTTTATGGTTTGAAAAAAATCAATGCACGACCAGGACTATCTCACAGCTATAACACCCATTTAATGGGATTAACTTCCACAATAGATACATATATACCGGTGTGATATTTCGTCATTGATGAAAACATACGTCTCTAATACAACAAAAACCTGTTACGATTGATTGAAGTGTCATCCGTGGTTCCATCCCATGTGGATTGGATGAATATGATGGCTGCCTTGAATGGTACTTGGATCATGTGTGAATAAGACTACATTAATGAGCAGTTCGCGAAGTGATTTCTTCCGCGTTCTCACGCCTAGTGATAATATCGACATTCTGTCGATGTAAAAGATAGTCGTAACGAGAGACCGGGTTAGAATTGGTCATCACAGTAACCCATGCTTGTCGTAACGGGCGACTAACGGGATCGGGTGGTCAGACTCGCTGACCTGGTTGACACATGTCATCGTATCCCAGTCGTGTACATCATACTCATGTTGTTGACCACTGGATTGTCTGGTCCAGACCGGATTATTTCCAGACCACCGCCATATAGATGGAATGTCGCTGAGTGCGGCGTAAAACTAAACTGCTTCAATCCTAACGAGACATATTATGTTCCAAATATCGTTACATCTCTACCAAGATACCTTGTGGTTAATTGCAAGGGCAGACGAGCACCTGTTCGGGTCTAGGATCTCCATTTACGAATCATTTCAAAATACTGACTGAGTATAGTTTTACTCCGCCATGCCAAAAAGGGGCTTCACACACTGCACCCATTATGGGAATCCAACTCGGATCTTTGGCATCACATGACCAGTAGATTACCACCCGTCCCTCAAAATGATGATGGTACTTGTGATGTTGATTTGCATCGTCATTTTATTTTTTTATTTTTAAAATTTTTTAAATAATTATATATTTTTTTATTATTTTTTTTTTTATTGACATACCCCTTTCATATTTACGAGTGAAAGGCATGGCTATGTTTTCGGTGAGGAAGCACAACATGTAAAGAAGCAAAACACAGTCACTCAGCAAATGTTTGACCGAACATACTAAGTCGAATACTGAAACAACAACACAAATACATAAAACATGCACTAATTGTGCTACCTAGATTGACTGAGCTGTGTCCCTGGAATTACTGTATGTATGTAGAACAGGGTTAGGTATTTCAGGTCGACTAGCCTACCTGACAGGAATATATACATCAGTCCATGTCACCATGGTATGCTTCACTGTACAGCTGACAATATCAAGGCAATCTATATTCATCGCACTGACGCATAGATTGCACGGAAACCGCTTACATTGCAGTTTTCGACCGGCCATGTCCAGGTAGGTGGTGACAGTTCTGTGCCAGAGTCGATATAATTATTATTTGATGACCAGGATAGATTGATATATAACCCATAATGTCAAAGTGCGCTGTCTTCGTTATTTTAAGATCAACTGATAAAGGCGACTCAGTCGTTTTGAAAATGGAATGTTTGACGTCATAGACATGAATCAGTTCGGCTCTCCTCACACACCATGTTGGTGAGTCGCCATGTGGCGGAAATATTGCTCAAGGCAGGTTCGAATCCAAAGTCACTCACCTCAAACGATTGCACGGTTCGCCACTTTGATGGCAAGGTTAGTAGACCGTGATAACCCTCTTTTCAAGCTCACAGCGAGAATAAGCCCTTTTATGGCACTGGTGCGTACGTCGTAACTCCCCTCTACAGACTCCATAGACTTACATGTTATTTCAGTGTAGAATAAACACTTTCCATGAAGTGATTTCATGATGTATCTTTGTAAAATTGGACAGACAAATGTGAAATTATCTCTGCTCTGTGCACATAATTTCAATTCAGTTTTCCGACCACTATTTAACTAAAGACATCACATTTATCAACTAACGTATGGTTCCACAATGCACAATCCCATAGGCCGCCATGTTAGAGGAGGTCACGGCACTGTACATGAACTTTTGATAAACTTTTTGCCATTCGATAAATTAACAAATCAGCAAATTAACAGAAATTATATGATCGTAGGTAAGATGATTCCTTACAAATGTGCCAGTCGACTTTGATCTGACCAAAATTAAGTTAATGAAATATTTTTTTGCTACACTGAATTAACGTATGTCTACGAAAATGACGTAAAGTGTCCGAATATACTGGAACGTGTCTGTGAAACGTTAATGTAACGGTTTACCTCGTGTAACGACTACTGAGCAAACGGATCCGTGAAGATCCGGGTTAGAATTGATCCTCAGTAGCCAATGCTTGTCGTAAGAAGCGTCTAACGGGATCGGTTGGTCAGACTGACTGACCTAGTTGACACATGTGATCGGTTCTCAGTTCCACAGATCAATGCGCATGCTGTTAATCACTGGATTGTCTCGTCCAGGGTCGATTATTTGCAGACCGCCGCCATGTAGCTGAGCATGTCGCAAAACTTAACTCACTCACATCAACAAACCTAGTTATAAAAGCTTGGAGTTGAACCCATGCTTTTCAGTGGACCAACTTTTCTAGGTGTATTTCCTATATTTTTATATGGATTTTCCGTTCAAAAATGATATTACATATGAATCTCTTCCCTGCCTTAGATGTCAGTGCAACTCAGAGATAACCGTTCAGGCTTACATCAGACTCATCCTGTAAGGCACGAACTGTTCCGAGTGATTCCCACCGCGCAACTGTGACGTCATTCATATTCAATAATATACAAGCAGCATTTTTGTCCAATCTGTGGGCACGTCCTCATTTGATGAGCCAACACATTCAATATTTGTAATTAGTAGTATGTATTCCGGGTGTAATGTCGACACCTGACAGTTGAAATGAAATCAACAGGTGCTCATAACTATATATTGTCACGTTTTAATATGTTTGGAAAGCCGTTATATAAACATTATATACAATGACGCTTTGTTTACAGTGGTTTTAACCTTACTTTATACTGATATGTGTTTGATGTTGTGCCGTTACATGAACTTTTGACCTGATCAATAATATACCACTGGCCCTTGTTAGTACAAAGTTTGAGTGATTGTTGCGTAGTTCCACCGTCGGCAACAGTCCCGCAACATCACTCCCACATGCACCAGGCCGACTACACCCGTGGGTAATAAAGCCGGTGATCTTGTATGGAGGTCGTGTGTTCGTTAGTTGTGCTGGGGTAGCTCACTCGATATTGTGTTCGCTCGTCATCTCAGTGGATCGGGTTCATATTCAGTGTTGGAAGTGTTTTTATGGTGATATTTATGGAGATCCAGTAACCCATTCCAGGAAGTCTAATAGTCCTTACATAGAAGTCTAAAAGTACGTACAAAGAAGTCTAGTAGCCTGTATATTGAAGTCTAGTAGCCAGTACATAGAACACCAGCAGCCTGTAAATAGAAGTCTAGCAGCCTGTTCATAGAACACCTGTTGTCTGTCTAGAGCCTGTATTTAGAACACCATTATATAGAAGTCTGTTAGCCTGTACATTCACCACCAGTAGCCTGTATATTGAAGTCTAGTAGCCTGTACAGTTTCTACTTTTCCAGTACATGTGGCTGTTGTTACTCTGTTATGTCGGGTGTTCAGTAACGTCTAACGGCCGGATGTCGTGATCTGGAATCAGACAGCTGATATGGCGTGCCGTTTCACGCTCAGAAGTTGCGATCTGGGACAGTAATTAATTACCCTTATTAGCATTCGCAGCCAATTGCACACGCGATCATGACGTCACAACTTTACAGCCGAATAGATTTTGTTTGATTTATATAATTCCAGCGTAAGGAAATGATATTTCCAGATAACTTGGAGTAAATCACCGTCAAATGAACTGTCCAACTAATAACATGTGTGTTGGGTTGAAACATGGTTTTATCATGGGGCTGACGTCACAGATGTCATTTTGAGGATTAGTGGCCATATATAAAATACATTACCAAAACTAGATTCAGTCTTGTAAGTAACTTGCCTTCAGTCAGTCATCACAATTTTGCATAATTTTGTTTGTTTTATTTTCTTTGCATAATGTTAGGGGATTTATTTCTAAAGAATGAACAATCACTTCCTCAAGTGTTGTCAGTCTCTTGATCACATTACGAATATTTAGATCTTTGCGGATCTATGTGCAACTACACGCAATCTACACGCTGTTCAAACACGTCTTTGTTTTCTGTGTCATACAGCACCGCTCTCGTATGATAACTGTTATGGTACCAACAACATACACACCGTGTCCATCTCACGGTCGTTGTTCAACGTGTGGCCAGCTGTATTGGTGTCGGCTGAAGCTGCATCTGCAAACATCTGTTGTAATACTGTTCCGCAATGACTGCAGATACTGGCCCCAGGCCGGTGATGTATTACGACCGCACCAGCTGTCATTCGACATAACAGTATCCTTATATTGTGTGTCTATATTATTAGAAATGTCAGTCTATGAAAAGACCATGGTGCAAAGATTAAAAGCTCGCGTTAAGGAAGTTGGTTCGTTTGGTGGTTTCGCCGCAGTCAGTAAGGAAGTGATGTGGTTGTTTTGTGAACAAATGAACAAGAGAATGGTGAGGTTCGTGATGAGTGAATGGTGTTTTCAGGCGCAGTCGGTACCATTACTACTGAAGTATAAATTCTGGGTCAGATACCGGTTGACCTCCCCGACAACACTCCATGTCGTGGGGTCACCATGACATACATACAACCCGCTAGGTCACACCCGATACTTATTTCAGTCGTAAGTAAAGTGGAATGTCAAAAACGTGTCTCATGTGCAATGTCAATGTGAACAGTCAAACTCCACGAAGGTCTGTGAATCCAGCAGATACATCAACGGCTCATCCTTGACAGCTTTGTGGTCGAGTTGTGACATATTCTTGTCACGTAGGTTGAGATTTCCAACCTCTGCACTAACTCCCCATGCACTTTGCAACTTACGTGACTTAAAAATGCTTTCATTTTTAAAAAACAGCAACGCATATGGTATCTTCCTCCATAGAGAGTTAATCAAATACTCCTTAGAGTAGGATTCACGTTTACGTCTGGTTCTCACACCCTGTGTTCAGACGCCTTCTGCGGTGAAGGTGCGAAACCACCTTTTGGCGTCCCTTAGATTGAATTGTTTTTTGAATAACAACTTTTGCTTATTTTTTATACGTTTCAGGGCTAACTTACATTAAGAATAAAAAGAAATTAATATTGTCATCCATATAACGTCTCGAATATTCGTGTTTGTCCAACTTCTATATGTCTTTCAAGACCTTGGAATTGTTTTCAACTGACATTTATGGGTCAGTAATCCTGGCAGCCCGTGCCAACAGTAACAACCAAACCCATATACATTGAAAATGGGCCCCGGGAGTCCAGAGATTCAGAACCTGAGGACTTGCTTCCTTTAGGCATTTAACATTGCAGAGAGGGCTTAGCAATAGGGAAAATTATATGGTTCGGGGACTCAGAGACAGATAACTCGCAGTTTTCATTTTTAAAAATATTCTCTATAATTCAGGTTTTAGCCTTTGTGTAACTTTTTTTTCAAGGATACAATATGTTACAATAATCCCAGTAACCAAAATATGCATTGATAACCCCATCCAACACGTGATGAAAGACCTTCAGTATTGTGACACTCCCATTCATCAAGCTGTCACTGGATGTGTGATGTATCACCTTGTTGAGCCGAGTTACACCTAGTTATTGATGACTTACGCCAGAATACACGATGAAGGAGAAGACGCAATCGCCGTCGTCGCGTGTAGTAACACGCCATAGTGACGTCTTACGGGTAGTAGATTCGGATCTTACGCGCAGATACGGAAGCTGGGTTAGCCAATATTGCATGCCAGTTACATCCCATAAAACGAGGGCATAGATCACATTCATATGGATTTATGTTAAGCTGTTAGTGGGGTTCGTCATCAGAGGTATCTCAGCGCGTTGTGTCCCCAAGTCTCAAGAATCTGCTGGTATTGGGAGCAATCCCGATATTCTTTCCAATAACTCGCAGTGGTTCGCAGGCCGCACTGGAATTCACATGATAAACATCTTGTTCCTATAAAATGTGTAGTTTGACTGAAATTGGTCGTTATTTCCACACATGTCATTTATCATTATAATGTTCGCTTTATGCTGATTGGCTGGTTCTTTTCATGCCTCAAGATAACGAAATGGGACCGTTCTTAACTCACAGAAGTCAAAAACGATCTTTACTTTGTCCACGAAATTAGTGCAAGAGCTAACACTGCCGGATAGGTACGGGTAGCGTGGTGCTTTGCGCCAGGTAAACGGAGAATGTCATTGGACTGTGCCCTCCTTGGTGTGTGCACTCTTTAGTTTGTGTCCTCATTGATCTGTGCCGTCACTGATCTGTGCCCTCCTTGGTGTGTGCCCTCCTTGCTCTGTGCCCTCCTTGGTTTGTGTCCTCCTTGATATGTGTCCTCCTTGGTGTATGCCTTCATTGGTGTGTATACTAATTGGTCTGACCACGCATTCGTCTGTGCACTCATTGGTCTGTGTACTCATTGGTCTGTACTTTAATTGGTCTGCCATTGGTCTGTGCACGCACTGATCTGAGCACTCCTTGGTCTGTGCAGTCATTGGTCTGTTCACTCCTTGGTCTGTGCACTCCTTGGTCTGTCCACTCATTGGTCTGAGCACTCATTGGTCTTTACTTTCGTTGGTCTATACTTTCATTGGTCTGTGGAATCATTGACCTGTAATCTCATTGGTCTGAGCACGTTTTGTTCTGAATATTTATTGATCTGAGCGCACAATGGTCTGTGCTTTCATTGGTCTGGGCACTAATTGGTCTGTACTTTCATTGGCCTCATCACTCGTTGGTCTGGCCAGTAATTGGTCTGTACTCTCATTGGTCTGAGCACGCTTTGGTTTGTACTTTCATAAGCCTGGACACTAATCAGCCTAGGCACTCAATGGTCGGAGTTCTCCTTGGACCGACCTCTCATTGGTCTGAGCACGCTTTGGTCTGTATTTTCCTTGGTCTGAGCATTCACTTGTCTGAGCACTCCTTGGTTTGAGCATTCATTGGTGTAAATACTCCCTGGTCTGAGCTTTCATTAGTCTGAGTTCTGATTGAATTGAGCCCTCGCTTATGTGATCACTCCTTGATACATTCAAGTGCATTCGCATGCCATGGAGCCAGACGCGGCGTTATTCTTTATCCTGAAAAAGCAAATACGCTAAATCGGTGGAGATGGACTCGTCGTATCCTGCAATAAGCCATGGAGAGTTGTTGTTTGGGGGCACTCTTGAAACCTTCGTCTCTTTATATAATTCTTGGTATCGCCGTCCATATAACTAGAGCACCGTTCAGAGCGGAGTTAAACCTAGCCCACTCACTCACTCACTCACTCATTCACTCACTCACTATGGTTTTAGTAAAACACCTCCCCGCTCCTTATAGAGTCATTACGTGGATCCTCAGAGCGTAATCACTTACAAGATAATACATGTACGAGCTTGATAGGAAAATATATCCATCCGTTATACATCCAACCCCGCGATAATCTATTACCGTTAGCTCCTCCGGAAACGTCTTGACTCGTGGCGATCATCGGTGCCTTCAGTTATGCAATGTATCACGCACACAGAATCTGCCTTCAATCACTAACCCGAACAATCAAAACACAATTGCTTTAAACAGATCGATAAATCAGCATCAGGAAAGGAGGTAACTGCTACGAATCAATATTTAAATTCATCAAGTGGCACCAGAGAAGGTTTGGTAGGCGACCTCCGACCTTTATCGAGAATTGCCGATCGATGGCTCACGTAGGCGGCGCCCACGCACCCAGCTCCACCACTGGTGTCTCAGTACAGTCAAATTCAGTGTTCCGGGAAGACGAAAATAGCGCTGTGATCTATTTAAATGTCTCAGATGCGGCGGAATGGTTATTGCTCGTGGCACCAAGACTACTCCCTCACAGACTGAGATAAGGGTTAGTGTTGTTGGGAGGCATTGTCATCCATAAACTATACATATATTTACGTGCGGTCTAACCCCTGTGTGTTCAATGGGTCGTCTATATAGGGACCTCAAGGACGGTTTGATACGTCGGTGGTTATTTCTAAGCAGAATCCTAAATGAATTGTTATTTTGCTATTACGAGGCAGACAAATGTCAGGGTACTTGTTTACGTGTTTCCCTGAGATAACGTAGCATTTGTGATGTCAAGATAGACCCCTGCATTCGCTGAGGATATTTGTGGAAGGCTGGCTGACACTATGCTGTGACCTTGGTGTATGAAAGATGACGTTTCCACGTAGCAACTACGACTGGCGTCACATGAAAGTTACAATAATGTGCTGAAATACGAAATTGTAATCCTGTTGTTATTTATCAGATCGTGTTCTTTTAAGATGAAAATGTCCCGGTATTCCATATCGCTGAAGATACATTCGAATGCAGTTGTAATAATTTGAGGGATGGGTTGTTGATAATATATATATACATGTTATACATTACCACAGCTATATACAAAAGACAACCAACTAGTCATATTTTTACAAAGGTGACACTAGTTTATAAAGCTTACTCAAGTTCATCATGAGATCCATGAGTGTTTCAACCTCAATACGTTTAGATATACACAGAACACATTCAGAAATACGGTCATGATCTGAATCTTTGCTGAGGTACATAGTACCATTTCACAATGAAACGTCATGGACAAGAATATATCAGCAGGTATATATTTCTTCTTGTGGAGTATTTAAATTTCGTGAAAAACATGTTGTTCTTCAAGGTTACTGTGCGGCTACAGTGGTAACCAAGTAGGAAGACCGTACGTTCAAACTCCTGCTGGCGTCATGTCCGTGCCGGTGAGTTTGGCCAAGGGGCACAGCGTGGCACTCGTGTTATAAGGCATACATTCTGTTTGGAACTGGTCCTGTCAACAGCGGAATTTAGGCTTGTCATTCTAGGGACTTCCGAATACGTTCGAAACAACCTGCACTTGTCACACCCAATTCGACAGATCCGCTCACAACGATGACCAATACAGAAGGAATCCCCAAGGACAGGATGGTGAGTTCGATACAATCAGAACTCGACACGTCCATGTCCGACACAACAATACTCTAATGTACTCTGTAACTGGACGTCATCCCTATCTCGCAACGCCAGTATAGAGCCCGATGGTGACATGGTTGTACCAGTGTGTGAAGGCAGAAAAAATAGTCATGGGTTGCAAGGTGACACTCACAACGCGTGTGAGCAGCATTGACGACATATTTGTACTTGTGTGTCGGCTAAAAAAATCATGAACATTTGTTTCAAAACTATGTTACCACATCATGATGGATACTACATGCAATGAATATTCCTCTCAGTGGCGCATCACTCTTTCAAGTGGACTATTTAGGCAACTGCAATATGTCCTGTAGCTTCCTCGTGTGTGTCAGTGTATACATACATGTGGCATAATCTTTCACGCTACAATAGATGCAAGTCAGTGAAGCAACAATCAGCCACTTCGTGGTGTTTGCAACACGGTTTTCCTGGAGACAGAGTTTAACATCTCTCGTCATTTTGAATGTATGATTGCTGAACACCATACGTAAACATGGCTGAGATGTCTTTTTGCGAAATTAAATATGTTTGTTTGGGGTAATTATTCTTGCTTTGGTCGTAAATAAATATTGACCACGTTCGTTTCGGGCATTGCAAAAGAGCATATGAGGGTGGTTCAAGTCACCCAGCATGTCTATGTGCTAGTCTGATGTCATACTTAGCGAGGTTCCGTCATTAATATCTTAGCAATGTGCGGATGTTTAACTAGCGACTTGGCGTTACATTTGTCTATCTGCTCCACGACGTGTATTGGGCGTATCTCTGATTTAAAACGCTCCAGCAGACAAAACCACCTGTAATTAAGTCTATCTTTGGTCATAATGGGAATGTTGTCTCCAGTGTGCCTTAATTCTCCTGTGGTTATCAGATTGCTATTTTTAGATCTTCTGAAGCAATTTTCAAACGGAAATACAAAAAAAATCTATCTTTTTATAGGTGCCCTCAGTCTAGAAACTAATCTGTAGGAATCCGTGGGCTGAGTTAATGAATAGGTACGTCGTAAACAGCCTGCTTCTCAGAGATCTATCCTCAAAACAAATCCAACAGAACCGGGTAAGACCCATCGATTGGATGTCCAGCATGACGTCATTGTGACGTTGACTGCAGCCATAGCAACAAGATTGCTAGCCCACGCAAAATGACCATGTAAGGAAGATATGTCATCAAAGACTTTGCGATAATGTCCGTTCATTCTAGAACGTACAGACTGTTACAACGCTGATGAAAACATTGAGATCAATATTTCGGCTTCACTGACGCAAATTGGGTTCGGTGGGAAACCTACGTTGCTGGTTGGTTGTGGGAACGAATGAATGAACCGAGCCCGCTGGCGACCTCTACCGCTCATTACTCAAGACGGCTGGCTTTACGTCGAGGCCACACATACGCACGCTGGTCTTACGGGCAGTGACGTTTTATGCACGGTTGACGGCAAATGGTCAGTCCTGTGTGGTCATATTCTTCAAGTAGCCTGTGGGGACATAACAGCCTAGCGACTTCCTCACGGACATTTAGCTGATTACAGACAGGTATATATGTCTCACTCATTTGTATTGAATAGCATGGACATTGTCTGGCGGGTGTATACAGCCAGTGCCTCGCCTACATTCACCGACCTTGGCTTTGGAGGCCGAACGTCATAAGAGGTGCGTTTTCATTTTTAGAACTGACACTTATAAACGTTTGTAGTGATGTACATACAAATATAGGTTTATAACATTTTATAAATTCATATTTTAATGCAGTTGGCACCCTTATTTTCAATAGGGCGCTCTTAGAACGTTCACGGGTGTAATTGACCTTTTAAAGGGGAAAATGGCGTTAGAATACTATGAAAGCAATATGAAAAGTCCAGTGAGTATTTGTGTACTCCAGTTTCCTGCTATATGCATGTAATCATATACAGCATGTATACATGGTACACTCGCCTTGAACATACATATGTGTTTTGTTCCGTTACGATTATGCGGCATTGTCGCTCCAGCATGTGACAATACAGAGGTATAATATGCCGCAGCACTTCCCCTAGCTCAGATCTGTGTATGTACAATCTCTTGATTTCGTAATCCCTCCATTGATGTCGTATTTTAACTCGTAAATGTTCCCAAAATGTTAAAAATGTGATTTACATATACGGCAAAGACCTTTCGAACCAGTAGGTGATGCAAATAAACATTGTTAATGAATAACAATGAGTGTATATTCTGAATAAATGAAACAATTATCTGATGATAATGTAATACTGATTCATTGAAATACTATTATTATCGTTAATACTGCTAGTATCAAAATGAGTGCATGGGTGAATAAGTTTGGTTTTTAGCAATACTCCAACAATGTCACGGCACCAGATTTGGGAGTGTTATAATGAATCGGTATTTAATCATCATCAGACAGTACTATTAGCGCATGACATGTTTTAACCTAATTAAAATGAAGTCATTTCTATGTATGATACATAACACCACATGTGCTGATACAATGACATAAAACTACTCATGATAGTCAGTTGGTGTGTGATAATACTGTGTAACACCGAAACCTAGTATTGTAATACTGCCATATTGTACCATTCTAGCATAATACTACACCCACTGCCTGCTCGTGATTTGGACAGGTGAGACAGATCTGTGAACAATTAATCAGGTTGAGCTTTCTGAGAAGTGTTAACCAAAAAACGGTTGATGATTCCATCCAAGGTAATCCTGCACCTCGCCACCTTGTGGTTCGCTTGTCACGCCGATTACGCAGATTCGTTTCCCCATGGGTACAGTCTGTGAAGAACATTTCACACGTCATCTTTCAGGAATATTGCTAAAAGCGGCGTAAAACTAGTCGCTTCATCTTCGGTAAGACTCCGTATGCGATAAGAATAGTACATATAGCTGCTTCGACCTGTTATTCACAGTGTCATGTTCCTTAAAGTCGTAACTCTAACCCAATTCAGGTTATCAAATAACATAATACAGACAGAAAGGAGGCTTTGGCAACAAGCCCAGGTTAGTACACACAGTTTGCTACAACCGTCGCTGTAAGTGTACAGGTTATCGTCAGCTGATATGTCTTTGTTACTGTTTAACCCATGAATGACAACAGTTTGCGACGCTTTTTAGCAGTTTTCAGCTACAACATGTATACATGGGGCTCGCATGGCGAAGGATCGAACCTGATCTTCATTGTGAAGAGAGAACTCATAAACCACGGGGCTACCCCAGCGTCCCCAAACCTCGCCCACTCGTGTCCTTGCCCGTGCGGTAAAGGCATCATATCATGATTTCAGGTGTAGCTGCCGTTTGTACACTGAGTACGCTCAGCATAAATACCATGATCACGTGACAACACTAAATGCTTGTAAAATCGATTTCCATCCAATTACTACCATTCGATTTACATTTCTGCCGTACTATAAGCCGGGCAGGGACAAGGCCAAGCTCACAAAGGGACATTGGCTACTGGTGAGGTAGCATTGTGACACGCCAATCAATATCTTGCAGTTGCAGTACTCGGTGCTATGTTAAACAGCACCTCGTTATGAACTACTGATATTTCTTAGGGTTTGTTATAGCCGTTATAGACTGTAGTGGCTTCGTCACTACAAACAATGCGTATAGGTGTAACGTAACGTTCAAACATTTCATGTCTGTGCTGAAGGTGATATGATACAGGATATTTATATAGCGCACATATCCACGCACTAGTGCATGCTCAAGGCGCTGGTATTTTTCCCTCGATCACTGGATGTCAGTCTCAACACCCTGGGGAGTATACAACTCTTGCTGCCACTAGGCGCACCGAGTTTTAGTGTGGCTCTCTCATCCTAACGAGGTACCCAGTTGCCAGCTGGGTGGACTGGGACACATAGTCACAGCACTTTGTCCAAGTTTGTGTTGCACGTTGGTGTACCCCAACTAGGTGTATGCACATGTTCATGTGGCCACCATCTGGTCATATACCAACGGATTCGTGGGTTCTTTTAAGTGCACATGGTTGTGTACTGTACACTAGGGGTTGTGACAACACTGAAAGAGTCTTCACACAAAGTTGACTCTAAGGTTTTTACACCCGGTCACAGGTGGGCTCGATCCTGAAACCTCAACCTCGCTGGATCACTTAGCCAGCTCGCCCGCCACGCCCCAAGGTGGCCGCTGTATATATTTTTGTTATTTTACTTGGTGATAGGAAATCATAGT
The DNA here is from genome assembly GCF_037392515.1 of Haliotis asinina. Taxonomy (NCBI): domain Eukaryota; kingdom Metazoa; phylum Mollusca; class Gastropoda; order Lepetellida; family Haliotidae; genus Haliotis; species Haliotis asinina. Next base: position 68,336,808 of record NC_090285.1, read on the forward strand.
TGTGTTGTATTCGGCGACAGCTGAAACCACACATGCTGCAGACGCCACATTGTTGTGTTGTACTCAGCGACAGATGAAACCACATATACTGCAAACGCCACATTGTTGTGTTGTACTCAGCGACAGGTGAAACCACACTTGTTGCATACGCCACATTGCAGTCTGTTCTTTTGCGCAGCAGCTCTCTGCTAATGACGGTGGTGCAATGTTTTGGACGCCGGAGTGTGACAGAAATACTGTTACAAGCCGCGTTAAACGCTCACTGTAAAATAGTTGTGTATGGATCACTACGTGTCGTCATGAAAATCAACATACCAATACACGTTCTGTCCATTTACATCTCGGACGTAACATGAGCACATCGTACAAGACGTAGTTTATTAAACTCCACTCTAGTACTGGTCCGTATTCGAAAGTAATGTGAAACATACGTGTTTCAAACCGCTTTCTCCTGATAACGTCACAAAACGGCATTGTTGTTCGTGAGTGTATTTTGTAGGGTAATAACCTGTAACACAGAGTTTGTCGATCTGTGTATTTCTGTCTCAGGGAGTCATTTGTAACCAATTTAACTAATACATGATACTTGAATCGGTCTTCAAAGTGACAGTATGGTATCACAATTTCATACCAAATGCCACAATAGCCATCTTGCATTGAAAAAGTGTACCCAATGTCAACCTTGTGGCCATTGACCTATGATTCAAGCTATCGTATATTGGATGCGTTGCTGTCTGTCTGCATCATAGGAACATAATATTATACAGGCGATGATTTATTACACCTAATGGCTTATAGATTAAGTAACATTTAGCTATACTTAGCACGGAGAGAGAGACAGCAGCCACGCCTGGTTGGGTGCATCACGCATTGCATGACTCGCTCCAGCGCTGAGTGTTGGTTTAGCTTTCAGTAGACTGTTGACCAAACCACTCATCCGTACAGATGCTCAAAGAATACACAAAACACTGTGTACAGTCAAGGCGTGGGACGTCAGGGTGTATCACAATAAGGCCCAGGGCGATATCTTCTATCACTGATTATCCATCGATTAGAACCATAAGTGCCCAGGCAAGTATCTCTATTGGTTGTTAATTGGTGTTTGAGGTTTGAATGTCTGTACGTAAACATCTTCTAGGTTAACAATTCCTGGTCTTCGCAGTTATCTCTATAAAACTCCCTGTTGTGGCGCAATAATCACCTGGTCCAACCGAGTCAGCGGATGACAAATTTGGTTTTGTTTAATAACATGGCCACACGCCCTTTGTAATGAAGCAATGTCCTATTGTAAGCCCTGATCTGCTATATTTCGGACGTTTCCCTGACATCAGGCTCATTCACCATGATGAATGGATACGAAACACTCACGACTCACTCACGAACTCACACATCTTCGATTCGTCCGTAACGATAGATACCGGTTCGTGGAGCGACACTGGCATTGTTTACATCGTGTTCTCCACCATGTGGTGTTCTTGACAAGCCAACTGCAGAATGACCCTCCAAAATTAGTGTCCGACGCGCAGTCCTCGCACAGCGCAGACTGGTCTGGGTAGACTGGCCACATGCACACTATCGGTCAACACAGATGACATGGACGCCTGCATGTAAATCCGTTCATATACAATGATGAATGTCGTAGGCGAGGTTGTATGTCCGTCAGAATGTATGACAGTACTGGTAAGAGTTCCTCCCGTTCCCTCATCCCAAGTCATATTTATTAATTGATAATATGCTAGAATTTTTAACAAATCCTATCACAACAATTAATAGAGGATTGACAAAAATAAATAAAACCCCAAAATGTGAGTACAATATAAAGTGATAAACCACTTAATTAGTGTTACCTCTGTTAACCTGCAGAAGAAACAATATAGGGGGGGGGGGGTAGAAGAAACTCCTTGGTAATGCAGTGCCATGCAGTCAGTACACGGCAGTGGTAGAGAACATTCAGCAGATAATAGTTCCTTGACTGCGTATGGACTACATAACCGTGAAATTCATCATCGCTGTCGTGACCTTGCAGTAGTAGTAGTAGTAGTAGTAGTAGTAGTAGTAGTAGTATTGTAAATGATCAACCGACTCTGTAGATGTATTGGATACGTCATAGCCCAAATAAACAGCAACATCAACATTCATCGATAATTAATCGATTCCTGCTCAACTGGCTCCATGTAACTGTGTTTACACGTGTGCTTAACGTTAAGGGCGTATAGGCAACCGTGGGTTGTGGGTGGTAGTCTGTCACCATATCAAAATGAGATCAATCAGGCAATAAGTGTACGTGAAATATATGTTTTTCTTGGTGTATGTAATGAAGCCCCTAGCAAGTACGGTGAAGAAAGGCAGTGTTCCGGTTTTTACTGCGGTGGTTCGTGTATCGTTCGTGTATCTATTATATATATGGCCAGTAAATAACATAATAACAAAAACACTAGCTACTATAAACCAGGGCACTGTCAGAATAACCCCGTGGTGAATGTAATAACTCCTTACTGGAGCGTTGGCTTAATTGGGTGTGTCAATGTTCAAATATGACACGATACACTTTTTTCTGGTTTTCCATACCGACGTTGATAGAAATGTTTGGGTTTTATATGAACTGTATCAATGCCTTTTGTTAAGTTATCGCATAGTCTGTGAAAACCCTCGTGACTACCGAAACCTTAACCCTGGATTCCGTGTTTTGCGCAACACGGAAGACAGTATCTATTACTGAATCAATTAAATCTGCTGGCTAATTAGGTACAGCCACAACTGGGCTTCCTGATCAACATTTATCTATATTTCTGGAAACTCTCTTTCTCGTCTTCCGTGTTGAGAGTATATAATCATAGACCGAAAAGGATCACGTTTTAGCATATCTTGCCCCTTACAAGTCCAGGTCCGGGCGTTCTATCGCTAAACTGACATCAATGTAAGTATGATCGGTACATTATTGATCATGTTGATTGGGAAAAATTGATTAAGATATTTTAATGATTAACGCAGTGAGTTAAACAACGCTGCTGATATGAAGTGATTTACTAATTTGAAAATACATTTTGGAACCAACTGAATATATTCATATGTTAAATTAACCGGGAACCTCAACTGAAACAAGAGGGTCCGTACTAAATTTAGGACGCAGTAGTCTCCCTTATGTCGTTACCTAACAGCTGTCAACCGGTTACTTTATTTGAAATATGTCGCAAGAAATAGTAAATGTACTATCATCACAGCTTAGAAATGTACATCCAAACCAAACAATATCTTTGGGAGAGGAAAACGCATTCGCATCGTTTGACATTTCAACACCACGAGCAACCGAGTGGGATCTAAAAATAACTAAATCATCTGTGAGCCTTCTTCACTACGCTGTGTCTGCGGAGGAAAAATAGTTCTATGTAAATAACTGATGTTTGTCGTTAGCAATACCTTTCGCTGTAATAAATCATACATTGAACATGTAACGCGTGAATTGATATTGAAATATATTTACAAAATAAAAAATCATATGAGCATTTTTAAAACAGCTGGAAGTAGGCGTATGAATATGGTGTGTGAATAGTCCTTCTGTGGTAGTACGTAACAGCAGCTAATGTGCCTAGACTGCAGTTTGACGTCTGCCGCTGTGTGAGGGTGTGTGTATACGAGCGGCTGTCAGTGAGTAGGATTGTCATATTCAAACTGTCTCTTCTTCTTGCAGAAATACCACAATACTATCGGACTGACAGGACCTGGTATGGCAAACATGTGTTCCAATCGCTTCCAAGTTTTGTGTCATGAACAAGTTATTCGACTTCATGAGGTTATGGAAGATGTGGTTCCTATTCACGGTCGCGGAAATTTCCCTACTCTGGAGTTGAAATTGAAAGATTTGGTTGTAATTGTCCGTGATAAATTGAAAAGTGAAGGGGTTGTAATACGTGACATACGTTTGAATGGTGGTGCTGCCAGTTACATCCTTGGAACGGATGAGATTCAATCGTACAACGACTTGGATCTGATTTTCGGTGTGGACCTGTCAAACCACAACGAGTTGCAGAAAATCAAGAACTGTGTGCTTGGCTGCCTGCTGGATTTCCTTCCAGATGGTGTAAGTAAAGAAAAGATGAGTAGCTGCAGCTTAAAGGAGGCTTATGTGCAGAAGATGGTGAAAGTGTGTAATGAACACGGGGACCGGTGGAGTTTAATTTCACTGTCAAACAACAAGGGAAAAAACGTGGAACTCAAGTTCGTGGATAAGATGAAACGTCAGTTCGAGTTCAGCGTTGATTCTTTTCAGATCATTCTGGAAAGCTTGTTGACCTTCTATGATGTCTCTGCGACACCAATGAGTGAGCACTTCTACCCAACTGTTGTGGCAGAAAGTCTGTACGGAGATTTCTGTGAGGCATGGTTTCACTTGACAAAGAAGCAAATAGCTACTCGAAACCCAGAGGAAATTCGTGGTGGTGGTTTGTTGAAATACTGCAATTTGTTAGTGCGGGGATTCAACCCTGCAGAGGATGTGGATATAAGGACCATGGAAAGGTACATGTGCTCAAGATTCTTCATTGATTTCAGTGATATTAACCAGCAGAGACAAAAGCTTGAAGCTTACCTTACAAATCATTTCAGTGAGGATGAAGAATACAAGTACGAGTATCTGATGACATTGTATCGTGTTGTGGATGAAAGTACCATCTGTCTTATGGGTCATGAAAGGAGACAGACACTCAATCTGATCCATCAACTTGCCTGTCAAGTTTATGTGGAACAAGAACAGAAAAGTTCTCAGAAATGTATTGAACTCCAACAGTTGGACCAGCTGAACAATCTTGTGATCGATCAGGTGTTCTATGGCCCATTCAGTGCACCTACCACAAGTCCAGGCAGCCAGTATTACAACTACACCTACTCTCCTTCATCTGCCTACCAGATTGGGACCAATACATGTCCTTACTGTCCCCCTTATCTGCAGTGTTCATAGTTAGAACACATCATGATCTCGGCTTCAAATGGTGAGAGGCTACCATCCTTTTTGACAATATTCCAATTTTCTGTGATCATATTTTTCCAGTTCATTTCAGGGCAATATGCATTGGTTGGGGGTTACTTATTTTGTTTCCAACATTTGCTCCGTGTGAATGGATATATCTTTCTTTCAACTGGATGAAACTGTGTCATTTTCTTTCATATCAGTGGCAGCGTTTGAAGCATCATGTCTTCATACTTTGGACCCAGGATGTGATAATAAAAGTGGCTTGAGTTACGAACTGGGAAATAGACCAGCATTAGCCTTACACAAGGAACATATTTTTGCAACAGACTAGATGTGTGCAAGTGGACTGAAAGTTCTCTTACTGTTCCATGTACAAAATCATTTGTTCTCAAAACAAAATATCTATTCTATAAATATGTTATTACTTTGTTGCTTTATCTAGCCTAGTCCTCTTCAGAGTGCACTCTATTTTTTTAAACAAGTGCTCAATATTTGAGATCAAAACTAGATACATCTCATATTTTGTATCAATTTGAATTTAGACTATTAACTTGCAGCCTACAGGTTATTTAGTCATAATACAGTGTATATAATTCGTTAATCAAAAAAATCTGTGATGCTTATGTCTTACTTTGACATAATTGTTAGTGCTCCCTTCATTCTGTAACTGAACTGAACTATATTTAACCTGCAAAGCCACATGAAGTAAAAGTCCAAAACATGTAACAGGGCTTTGCTTGTCAGCTGACAACTGAACTGTGTATTGTCATGTTGTTCCATTGCCAAACTTGGGCAATTCTCTGAGAAGTGAAAATGTCTGACTTATCCTCTAGTCTTTCATACATTTTTTTCTCTGATAGTATATATGGCCCAGCGATGTTGTCATTGATTTGTTAGCAGATTATATCTGTTACAAAGGATCACAAATGTAAGGGAGTGATTGTTTGATAAATGTCAGTTGTAGGCTATGAAGACCGTATTATCTTTACTGTCTCACAAGACCAGTTGTATAAAAGATGAAATGTCACTGAATCTCAACACTGTACCTCAGCAAAGTCATTGAGTAGACCTTTCCTGTGTCAAATACTAAAGAATATATTTCAGTCACTCTTTCTTTAATTTCGTAAGAAATGCAATATTATTGAATTAAGAAATTTCATTTTGTAAGTTTCATTGTTTAACGTTTAGTTTTGATGTTGTGACAAAATGATGATTGCAATAAGAGTTTGTTGAAATTTATAGTTCACAAGTTGTAATTTGTTGGCAGTTCAGTATTTCAACAAGTACAATTCAGGTGTCTGAACCCAGGATATATGACTTTGGTGCAACGGTTCAGACTAGCAATGCTACAGAAGTTGATAATTAGGAGTTGTGACCCACTTATGAAATAGAATGCTCCAGTCTAAGCTTTGTAAATTAATTATAGTTAAATTCTTGTGAGAAAAATCCTTTGAAAAAATGTATAGTGGTGGTATTTGTGATAAGTCATCTTATGCACCATAGTATTTTAATATTTCAAGCTGGGAGTTCATTGTCTCTTTCAACAGGGCTCGATTTAAGCAACTTGATTTAACTTGCACTGCCTGCATGTTAACATAAAAACCTACTTATGGTCCTTGGTCGCATTAATGCATCCAAATGGATGAATTCTCAAATCGCTGACATAATGATTTTCAGGTAGGCAGTGCTTACTGTGCAAAGATTTACATCGTAGCTATCATTTGATGCATAATAATATTTGTTATTATTAGATGGTTAGTTTCAATTCCTTAACATGAAACAAACAATTAACTTCATTTACATGTGGCTACAGTTCATGTACAGAACATAATCTTTAAGTACATGCAGTTTTAGGATGTCAAGTCCAAGAAAGGGTGATAAATAACATGCAACACCAGGATTAGTACTGGTGTATGCTTCGGGGATGGAGTACTTCCAAAGATTGATGTTGTATTGACAAGGTTTAGTCAGGGTAAAACTTTAGAATTTGTTTACATGCTTATGATGCATGTAGACGTAACTGTGATGAATACTAGGTTGCTTTATAATCTGAGGTTGTACTTGTGCATGTTATATATTGGTAAGTCGAGCCCTGTTTGACCCAGTAATGGGGTAATATCATTTGTCAATAGTGAGCATAAAGGAAAAAGATGTATGTCAAATTCTTTTACATGGACTTTGATGTAATGCATCTGTTGCAATTAATTATGTATGTGAAAAATTTTTCTTGATTTCATCAAATGATTATTTTGTATGTTAATATTGAATATGGTTATGGCAACTATTGTTTGAAGATAAGCTGGTAAGTCTAAGGGTCCTTGTCAAAACCGTAGTGTTCAAGGTTCAGGGGATCCACAGGTTCAAATACCTTTGGAAAAGAGACCAAGGAATCCAGGATTTTTATGTTTTGAGTTCTTGCTAAAAACTGTTGACAAGATGAAATGAAAGCTGAGACAAGTTCATAGGAGCATTTGGTAGACAACCATTGACAAGGTTTTCTTTCTATGGATTTGCACTCTGGGCTGAAGATAAATCATAAAGCTGATAAGTTTCTTATATTGATTATTTAGTGGACACTAGTAAACAGTTTCTTAATGTGAATGATAAAGTGAAAGGTAGGTTAACAGTTGCAGGTCACTCCAGATCACAACCAGGTCATGCAGCCTACATCTGCAGAGTACATATTTAGGTACACATGCTCCCGGCATACACTTGTATGTCAGGAGTTCAGTGCATTGTGTTATCTTCCTTCTGTCATTCATTACCCTTGCCAACTTTTTCTCTTGAATTATGTTAGTGTCCTGTAGATGTGTCATGCTGGAGCCCAGATCTGTTATGATAAATTGGAGTGTTCTTTGTCCGTTAAGCTATGTTATATAAGTTTGGTCATTGCCTTTCCATGTTTCGTTTATGAATTACACAAGAGTGCCATTGTTACTGTCTTGTGAAAATGAAACAAGTTTAGTTTCATTGCACATGGCATTTTCACAATGTTCTGCAATGTTTTTTGTTTTTTTTCTTTTTGGACTATCAGGTTCTGAACTCTATTAAACCCTGATCCACCAAAGTTGTTTCCCTAACCATATTGCAACATACTGAGAAGTTCTTGGTTTTGTTAGGAAATTGATTATCGTTTCAGATTTCATGCTGTTTAGTTTTCTTGTGTAAAATTAGGTAAACAGCAATAGGCCTGTACTGTCCAGAAACACACCTGTTCTTCACTATTTGACACATATTCTGTCTTACTGTGGTTACCTATGTTCTTTGCTGTGTACCACACACAAGCTCTGAGTCTGCATGCTATGCCTCCTCGCTTGTAAGCCCTTGTGTACACTATGTACACAGTTTGGAAAGTGATCCTGTTAATGGTTGACCTACATTTGCATAAAACGTGGGATTCACCCTCTCAAATGTGTTAAATCAGTAAGTAGACCAAGGGCTGGTTTGCACTCTGGAAACACAAATAACTATAATTGGTTTTGAAAAAAGTGCAAGTTACTATACATTTTAATCAGTTAAGGAGCCAGCTACTTACTGTTTAATATACATGATATATATTAATCCCTTTGAACATATCTTCAGGTGAAACATTTGTATGAAAAGTTGTGATTGAAAAGAACCCTTGAATTTTGCAATTTTTTAAAACAAAGCACTAAATCGAGCCCTGGAAATTAAAACCAAAAGTGAACTCTGACATATATATTGCACACATAATATTAATGTAGGAATTTAATTAACTTACAAAAAATATTGTTTTGTTTTCAAGATGATAAGAAAAGAATGAATTAAGAGTTTGCACCTACATTTTTTAGACCCTGTAGAGTAAAATTTCTTTCAGTTAAGCCAGTTTCATGTTTGATGGTCCCTAACGGAATCTGCGAACACCACAGGACAAGTTCACCATGTTCTGACAACTAGACAATAGCTGATCAGTTGTAGAACCAGTGGTATAATATTGTGATTTACACCTATGTGTACCTCTAGGGGTAATATCACCAAGTCGTACTGGAAATTGGTAAATTATGAACTGGTAAGCTGTATTTGTCCTGGGTGTCACAACACCGTTTCGTTCCCCCCTTTTTCTTTCTATTACTGGGAATGCTCATCACAGGTTACAAGTTTTCATTGTTTGCCATGTGCAAAGACCAGGACATGAAATGTGATGCACAGAATGAACAGATCTGAATGTTGCCTCATCAATGGCTTAATGTTTCACTGGCGTAATAATGAAATTGCCATAACAGTACTTTGCACAAGTCTTTTAGACACAAGACAAGCCATCTAACTATGTAATGAGGTGATAATTTGTCGTTTATTGGTTATGTTACTCATGTAGAGTGAATATGTATTTGCTTGTCATGGAAGTTTATCTGTGTGACGTTAACACAAATGTTTTCAGTAGAAGGGAATTAGTGGGATAACAAGTGCTTGTTTGAAGAAGTGTGTTAAGACATTTTGATTAAGGCCACATTCAATGAAATCTTTTCATCTCATGGCTGGTCTGTGAACTATTTACTGTTATGGAATATATTTTGTGTTTCATGCCATGATTACCCATTTTGTTTTTGTTATTCAGTGAAAAGGGACAAATTCATTTGTAATGAACATGACAAACACCAAATATTTTGATAGGTACTTGACTTCTTTTTGAATGAGCTTTTTCTTATTTTAATCATGATGATTTCCCCCTAAAATGAATTAGGTACGTTTTCTTATTATGCCCAAATTGTTTCTTCCTTCTGACAAAATTACCAGTTTCTTTTGCTGTGTAATTATTCTAGGGTACTGTTGGAAATTGTTTTTGTATTTATACGAATCAGCTGTTCTGACATTGATTCTTCACTGACCATGTGACAGATGTATTGTATAAATGGTAGAAAAGCATGAAAAGTAATCATATGACGGTCATTTTATTATTTGAAGGGACCCAGTTTATTCTTTTGAAATATTCATTTGTCATTTCATTAATGTTGCAAATGAAATATATTTTTGTGATCAAAAGAGCTTATGCCAAAGTATTTTGTCTTGGCAGTGAACGTTTAATGCAGCGGCTATACCTGGTGCAGGCGTGCACCTACAACATAAACTGTCAGTTGTCTGCAGTGATAAGCAAGGTGCAGTTTCATTGTTTATTCTATTGTGTCATACCTACAGTTGAAATATATTACTCTGTATATTTCAAAGAAATTCCAGAATAAAATATTTTGATCCAATTATTTGTATTTTTTGTCTTTTTTACTAAGGTTGATTGTTACAATACACTTACCTTGTTGTACTACAATGTTTGCATGATAAAAACAAAGTATAAAAATGTTATGTCCAGAAGCTGGTATTGATCATGGTGCAGCTATCACTTAGTAGAACTCACAATTTCATGAGATAAATGTTAATTTTCTTCACATATCCTCCGTGTTATGTACTGTTATGTATCAGTGCATGACTTCCACTTATATTATGTCAGTGAATGGTCAAACTTCATTTACTGTATTCAGGGTTTAGTCTGAAGTGTGAATGCCAAGACAATGCAACTAAATTTGTTTTCATTTAGGGATCTGGGTGTTTTGTAGCACCAACTGATAGCTAGACATGGATAGATATTGGCAGTTTGGTAGAATAAGACATCTGGCTAGATCTGTTGTTTATGTGATATATATATATATATATATTATAATCTGAACATCACTATATTTGAATGTCCCATGAAAGAGATTTAGGAAGCAGGTGCTGTTTAACCATGCTGGACATTCTGTCTGACCTATTGCCAATTTCACGTAGACAGAATATTTGGAATGAACTCATGGAACCCTTTGTGGCTTCTGGGCTGAACAGGTCCCAGTACCTCTTACATTCTTCTGGAAACAGCCCACAGGAGAATTACAAGGTCAGGCTCTGTGACATGGCTGCAATAATTGTGTCATATTTTCCTGACAGCAGTATCACTGCTCATGCTTTCAGCCTCTGGTTTGCGTGGTCCCAGCTTGTACAGGATGCTGTGATAAAGCTGGATGACTGCTCATACTTTCAGCCTCTGGTTTGCCTGGTCCCAGCTTGTACAGGATGTTGTGATACCACTGGATGATGCCTGCTCATGCTTTCAGCCTCTGGTTTGCCTGGTCCCAGCTTGTACAGGATGCTGTGATATTGCTGGATGACTGCTCATGCTTTCAGCCTCTGGTTTGCCTGGTCCCAGGTTGTACAGGATGCTGTGATATTGCTGGATGATTGCTCATGCTTTCAGCCTCTGGTTTGCCTGGTCCCAGCTTGTACAGGATGCTGTGATATTGCTGGATGACTGCTCATGCTTTCAGCCTCTGGTTTGTCAAATTTGTACAAGATGCGGTGATACTGCTGGATGACTGCTCATACTTTCAGCCTCTAGTTCGCCTGGTCCCACCATGTACAGGATGTAGTGATACAGCTGGAACACTGCTGATAATGGACATGCAGTATATGGTAACCAATGTTCACTCAGTCGTAAAGGAATGAAAGTTTGCTTATCATAACTAGATCACTCTTAGATACAATGTATTTGCTGTAGATTGTAAGTGAAATAATTCAGTAACAATGAAATGAACTTGTCAGCAAATACTGATATTATGTTGTGATAAAATCAATAATATCAAATGCCTTGTGACACATTTTGCAAAATATAGGTACTATAATGCTTAATTACACTTGTATGTTTTATTTATCATATGAACTTGACTTCCAAGGGAAGTACAGCTGGGATGTGACATCCCCCAAAAGAGGTCACGACAGTCAAATTACATTGCCATGCTCAGCAGAGACGTTTGAGATCATCAGGCATCCAGGATGTTAGAATCACTTCATTGATCTTACTGTGACTGATGTGAAGTGCTGCACTTGCTTACATGCACCACACTAAATACATGAGACTTCATGGATAGTAACTTCTTTTAATCTTACATCTTGCTGTCCTTCATCTCAAATGAATGATGAGGAAGTGCACAGCCATGTATATGGATGGGATGAATGTATATATATACAACGACAAAGCCTGTGAGATAGGATTAATGTGCAGGAGTAATGATGAAGCTAATGAGATTACCAGGGACAGGGTTCAGTACTATACGTGTATGGATAAGAGTTGGCTATTGTGACACAATCAATAAGAAAACCAACAGAATCTTATCAAAGGCTTCACACTACTTACTGCTTGATATTGTTAAGAAACAGCATTTTGTATTGTTTTGGATGATGAAAAGAATCTGATCTAAAGGTCTTTTGATACAGAATCAATCAAACTTCTTAACTTTCACTGATTCATATTGATGTATATGTCTACAGACATTTTGGATCTGAATACATACATGTTGTTTATATATACTTACAGAACACGTAACATCTGTTCATATTAGAACATGTTTTCTCTCCCACCCACTGGCTGACTGCCATCACCTGCTATGTGGATGGGCACAGAAAGGTGAGAAACTTCTGGGACATTCACAACTGATAGGGAATAAAGTGCAAACGCAAGATTCAACTTTAGGCCAAGCCAAATAGATTTGTGTGTTTTATTTTGCATTCTTTTGAAGACATAAACGTATTGCATTCAATTTAGCTGAAAGTTAGAGAAACACATCTCTCATCCCTGTGTATTGACTTGCTGGCCTAGAAAACATACATAACATGGGGAAAATGATTGTGTGATGCATCTTTACACTGTGTACTCTGTAAAATTTTGCTCTGATTTATAATATAACTTCATAATGAAATATACATCATCATTATTCATACCTTCTACTAGCTGGAATATTGCAGAGAGTGACACAAAACAGTTTAAACTCAGTGACTCAATCACTCAATCATACCTTCTACCAGAAATATGGGGCGTTGGGGTTGTGATTAATGCGTCCTCACACCAAAGACACTGGTTCATTTCCCAACACACAATGTGTGGAGCCCATTTCTGGTGTCTCCACTTCTGATGTTGCTTGATAATTGCGAAAACCGTGCAAAACCATGCTCACTTACTCTACAAGAAATGAAAAACACAAGTTCAAACAATCCAACTCCAAAGTTTTTGTACACACTGCATCAGTCATGAGCCATTGGTGTGATAAGGCAGGGAGACTATATATGTTGTAGATTATCCCTGGATAAGGTAAATAATTATAAAATATTATGTTACAGGATACAACCTCACTTTGATTTCTACAATGCAGGGGGTATCTTTTTTCTTTTCTTTTTAACCATTTTATTTCTTTATAACAGGTACATAATTTATATATTTGTGGTACATGTAAATATGCGAAGTACGGACATGGGTGGTAGATACTTTCCATGCTATAACAATACATTGTTGCCATTTATGTGATGAGGTTATGACAAGATGAGCAGTATAATATTTTGTTGCGATGATAATCAGGTTTAATGCATCATTTCATATTTCTTTATATCCAAAGATTTTATGTTTTGCATCCAGTCCAGGCTTTTACTTGCTGCCACAACATTTTCATATGTACACACTCGCAAAACATGTGGATAATTGATTCAATTTTAACATTACAGAATGTACAAGAAGCAGATTGTGTCAGTCAATAGTTAAATGAGTCTTTGTTTGTTGTAATGATTCTTTGAACAATTTTATATTGAAACCATCTGAGTTGTTTATTACAAGCTGTTCTGAAAGGTACAAAGTTAAAAACTTTCCGGAGTTGCTCTGATATATCTACATTGATGTCCCGTTTCCATTTAAGTTGGCTATTTAGCTTTTCTTGTAACATGTTTCCTTGGCAAGACAGAGTAGAAAATCTTTTTACATTCTTTATAGGGCATATGTTTATTATTAGGGATAAATCGCTCCTCAATTTTACACAGTTCTTTTTTCAAAGTAGGATTTTTTGGAGTTGATGATACCCCTGTATTCTAAATATTTTGTCATAATATTGTATAGGGAAATGAACTCTTCATAGGTAAGAAAACTACTATCTTTTTTTCAGCAGATAATTAATGAATTTAAATTTCTCATCAAGTAATGTTTATAAATATAGGTTTTTGATCTAGGGGATAGTGTTGTTTGCCCATATATATTGTGAAGTTTCATTATCATTGTCATCATTTATTTGTAAAGACTGCATATTTGCCCAAGCTTCATAAACTTCTCTCCAAAGAGCATTACTGATATTTGGGCTAATAGTGTGTTTAAAGTAGTTTACTCCCATCTCTGTTGGATGAATAATTTTTGTCAGAATAGCAAAATCTATCAGATTTACATGTTAGAATGTTTAGCAAATGTTCTGCACAGCCATGAGAATTTCTGAGGCTTTATTGTTTCAAGAATGAAAGGTACATTTAACCCCCAATCTTTTTATGATTGAGTAATTCTGCTTGATTTGATCTTGTTAGGTTTTCCTTTCCTAATGAATCTAAAACAATTATTCTGTAGATTTTGAATGGTATCGCTTCTTTGATTTGGCAGCATAGTAAAAAGATGTTTTAGGGAAGGCTTTTAAGGACAATAATTCTGCCAAATGGAGTAAGGCCTCTTCTTAACCACATCATCATTTGTTTATCAACTTGTTTTAGTCTATCTTTAGAATTTCTTTCAACCATTTCAGCCTGGCTATGTTGAAACTGAATACCGAGTAAAGTAAAGAGTATTACATAGAACCAATCCATATTATTTTAGTTTTTTATCCCCAGCTTCACGCAAAATGTGCGGCAAGGGCTTTAGTATTAGGTTCCGTCTGTCCATCCATCCGTCCATAGAAATTGGAATATCTTAAGCACCATGCACTAGATTCTTTTCATATTTGGTACCTAGGCTCATCTTAGCAAAAGACAGGTTTCATGACCTTTACCTTCATTTCAAGGTCACAAGGGGACTTGACCCTTATACCCTTGTCAGCGAGATATCTCAAGAAGCATTCCCAGAAATTTCTTCATATTCAACACCAAGCTTATTCTGTGCAGGGCCCAGCGGATTTTGGTGAGCTTCACTAAATTTTCATGGTCATGGCAACACAAGTTTGATTGATAATTTGTGGCAGGGGACCATGTCACCTAAGTGACAATGCTTGTTCTATGTTTAGTATAAGGCCAGAAAATTCAGCATATTTACTAAGTATACTGAAGGTTTGCTTGTAAGCATTTTTCAGTTCCATCAAGAACAAGTGTTGGGTTGTCTGCAAATTGTGTTTATAAGTATTCAGTATCAAGAAGTTCAATACCCTTCACATTTATATTTTCCCTCAACATGTGTGCCAGAATTTCTGTGCAAATACGGAAAAGATATGGCGAAAGTTGATCACCTTGTCTACATCCTCTCGAAATATTAAAATTGAGTGAGTGGGTTTAGTTTTACGCCACACTCAGCAATACGCAAGACATATGGTGTCAATCTGTAAATAATTGTGTCTGGACCAGACAATCCACTGACCAACAACATCAGCATCGATCTGAGCAATTGGGAACCAATGATATGTGTGAACCAAGTCAGTGAGCCTGACCACCCGATCCCATTAGTTGCCTCTTACAACAAGCTTATTTGCCTTTTATGGCAAGCATGGGTTGCTGAAGGCCTATTCTACCCCGGGACCTTCACGGGTCCGAAATATTAAAAAAAATCACTGGCAAAACCATGTAGTAGAACACATGACTTTGGATCATTGTAAAAAGTCTTAATCCAATGTGTAATAGAGGGTCCAAAATTTAAAAAATCTAGACAATTCTCAATAAATTTCCATTCAACAGAGTCAAAAGTATTCTCAAAGTTGACATGTATAAGTATCGGTAAACCAGGTATATTCAATTGTTCTCTGTATTTCATTATGTCTGCTACCTGTCTAGTGTAATCGCCAATATATCTCCCTTTCATAAACAGTGTTCATGATGGTGTTTCAAAGTAACAGGACATTGGGTCCTGTGAATTTCAGATGTCTGTCTGACCCACTGAAAATTCACAGGACCCACAGAATAAAGTTAAACATTTCAGATATAACATTTCTTATAATTGGCACTGAAATTATTAACATTATATGATAACAAACATAAGATTTCTAAACAGCAAACAAGTGTCACATGCCGCAAATAACAACTTCACACAAAGACATTGTGAAATATTCAGTCAGACACTGGGGCTGGCGGGTTGGTGATTTCTATCAGACCACTGGCGAATCTGCCAGATTTGTCAGAGGGTCAGATGCTATTCGTGAACACTGTTCATAAATCCTTTTTGATCCTCACCAGTTATAGTTGGTAGTATATTTATTATGTAAGCTGCAGTTGTTGCTGACGCTCTTTTGTATGATATACTTAGTAGGGATTATGGGTCCATAGTTTTTTATGTATTTTTTGGACAGGAGGTATCTTTCAACCTCTCTCTATTTTTGTGCTACATAGTTTATATGTTTATTTGATTATCTCTCACTATAAAGGAAGTAAATGTGTAATAGATCTTAGCATTGCAAACATTATTTACACTAAAATATTACTTTATGTAGCTGAATGTAGTTGAAGATAAAATATACTGCTTTCTATCTACTTGAATAATGTATGTAGAGACTATATACTACTTTTTATCTACTTTAATCGGTTAAAATAGAAAACTGAGATGCCAAAAGAACAAGAATGTTATTAATGTTGCCTAGTGACATGTATCTCTGAAAATGATGGAAGACATATCAAAGTAAGCTCCAGTCATTTCTAAAATCAACGCCTCTCACTTCATAAAGCTAAAAACTCTGTTCCTTGTGGAGATTTTGATTTCAACAGTTTCTACCACAAACATGATGCAGCTGATTAAAAACATAGACTGTTTAGTCTGTATTCTCATACTGGGAGGTTTTTCCTGGAAACCGTATGTTATTTTAAGTTTAAACCACTGGCTTTTGGGGTACGGTGAGGATGTCCTTATGACCAGTTATGACATTCTGGTAACAGCTGTCATCCTTCACCATCAACCCAGCTGGGAGGTGAACATATAGGACGATGTTGCTGTCAGTGCTATGTTAGTTTGTAGGTATATGTGTGTGTGTGTGTGTGTTTGTAGGCACAGTAACACACAGTATGGTTGTAGGGGTCATTGCAGGGGTTGTGTTAATTAATATCTGTTAGAGATATTGAAACTCTACACAAAGGCAGTCAGTGAGCATGAAAACATAGTATGTATTTTTCTTTACAATCTGAAGTCTGAGATCTATTTCATTAATAAAATCCAATTTAACACACACAAAAATTCTGTTGACAGTCATTTAAATTACTTATTACATGCTTATATGATGACAATGAAACATCAAGTTGAAATTACTCCCCAAGCAGCACACTCTGCATCCATTTATAGATTGAGCAGATGATCTCAAACAGGTCACTTTTATCATATGACACGAGTGGGAATACAGTGATCTCTTCTGTTGTGTTTATTAAGGCCTTGTTCAGGCCAGTAGTAAAGCTCATCATGGACTGAAGAGAGTTGTTGAACTATATACTGTTTAAATGTCTGTGGCAGTAGGTGGTGCTCTGTTTGTGAGTTTCTTGTTTTGTTTCAGTGTAAACCGCCCACAGGTCCCACAGCTCCAATAGGCAAGTTTCACCATGGTTGTCCTAAGTGGTTATAGCTCAGATAGCTAAAGTGATAAAGATTTTGCTTGAAGTTACAGATAGTTATGATGAATGGTTTATTAAGATTAAGTCTTGATTTAATGTAACTAGTGGGTATGCAGTGTTTGGAATTCTCTTTGTGAGTCACCTTGTTACTTTAACCACTCTTGTGTAAGAACATTGGAAACTTAAATCATTAGTTTAAAATAAGAATATTAGACTAAAGCTCTAAAACTGAAAATCCTAGGTATGCTTCTGGTAAGCAAAATACTTTTTGTCTTTTGATTTGAACAATTCCAGTGCATCCATCCTTCAATCTACTCATGGACACCACCTGGAACTGTAAATGAATTTATCACCTCAAACTGTGTTCCACAGGAGATATCGCCTTTCTGAGATCTGATTTTTGCCAGTAGATTTTGTACAATGCCCTGGCAATGCTATGACATCACTGCACTGCAAATCTAGTAGCAGCACAGTGTTGAGAGATGCACATTTTTCATCGAAAACTAATGAAGAATGATGTTTGATTCGAAATAGAATCTCAATCTCATGTCTACTGATATCAATTGTATCAACACTCATTGACAAAGGTGAACTTTATCAACTTGTGTTGATATAATTGATATCAGGAGACACTTGAGTGAGATTCTCTAAGTTACAGCGTCTTTACCACAGTCTGATATGTGATATTTTGCCTCACTCCCAAATGTTAGCTTTGGAAAGATGGATGCCAAAGTAATTAAATACTAATTTTGATCATTGCTCATTGGATACTTTCAATTTTGTTTGTTCACATTGTGCGAAAAGTTCCAGTTTAGGAAGTTTGTCATGTCATCACATTCTATAAAGATATCAGTCAGTCCAATGTAGATGTCAGGTGTGTATCCACCTGTAAGAGTTTCATAGGAAGAGAGTAATTCACAGAAATGTATTGGACAATGCCCCTGAACATCATGTGGTTTCAGATTAACAAGCATTGTTATTATTATTGAGTATCTCACGTCCCGAAAACATTTGAATCTGAAATGAAGATCGCATTATGATTAGCGTTAAGATTACGTGCTGAATGAAATTGTCAAAATTGAAAATACAATGGATTGTCTCCTAATTCAAGTGGAACTTCTAGTATCCTAAACTGACCAGAATAAATTTGAATACATCTGGATGATTTGACATTATTCACTATATATTACAGTTAAACTCACTCACTCACTCAGCTGAAGACAGTAACAGTGGTGTACAGCTCATTTTATTGAGGTTATGGCTACCACCAGGTGTTATGTTCCCTACTGCAGGTGTCATGGCAGAAGACAGTAGCAGTAGAGTATAGATACTGGGGTACTGGCTACCACCAGGTGTTATGTTTCCTGCTGCTGGTGTCATGGCTGAAGACAGTAGCAGTAGAGTATAGATATTGGGGTACTGGCTACCACCAGGTATTATGTTCCCAACTGCAGGTGTTAGGTCTGAATTAGGCTATCTCAGTATGAGCTGAGGTCCTCAGCGGGACAGGTATGTTTACCATTACATGAGTCATAGCTTGCTGTCCCACCAGGAGGCAGGCCAGGCAGCTCAACTCTTAATCTCACTGTGTGCATAAAACTAAGGCAAACCTTGGTCCTCTAATTTGTATGACTTTTTTAACATGTAGATGTATAGCACATCCTTGTCCCACTGAAGATGTGCTGAGCGTTGGTGCTGGGTGAAGATCAAGGCTGTTTTTTCTTGCCTTGGCACTGAGGAGAGAAAAATTAATTCATGAGACAGCACTATATAAAACAAAACAAACAGGCTAACAACACGCAGAATACTGTAGGGAACTGTTTGTTGTTGGGAATTCAACTTAGGCTTATAACATCAAGGCAAACTAGGGCAAATAGTGCCAGGTAATCTTGTTCAAACAGGCAGACCACAGGTACTTAGTAGTTTTTTACATGACAGATACTGCATGAAGGGCTCTGTGTTACGGACACTGCATGAAGTGCTCTGTGTTACGGACACTGCATGAGGTGCTCTGTGTTACGGACACTGCATGAGGTGCTCTGTGTTACGGACACTGCATGAAGTGCTCTGTGTTACGGACACTGCATGAAGTGCTCTGTGTTACGGACACTGCATGAAGTGCTCTGTGTTACGGACACTGCATGAGGTGCTCTGTGTTACGGACACTGCATGAGGTGCTCTGTGTTACGGACACTGCATGAGGTGCTCTGTGTTACGGACACTGCATGAAGTGCTCTGTGTTACGGACACTGCATGAGGTGCTCTGTGTTACGGACACTGCATGAAGTGCTCTGTGTTACGGACACTGCATGAAGTGCTCTGTGTTACGGACACTGCATGAGGTGCTCTGTGTTACGGACACTGCATGAAGTGCTCTGTGTTACGGACACTGCATGAAGTGCTCTGTGTTACGGACACTGCATGAGGTGCTCTGTGTTACGGACACTGCATGAGGTGCTCTCTGTGTCACAAATATTGCATGAGGTGCTCTGTTACAGGTACTGCATGAGGTTCTGTCTGTGTTACAGATGCTGCATGAGGTGTTGTCTGTCTAAAAGATACTGCATGAGGTGTCTTTTTGTGTTACTGCATTATGTGCTCTCTGTTACAGATATTGCATAAGGTTTTGCTTGTTACAGGTACTGCATGAGGTGTTCTCTGTGTTACCGATACTGCATCAGGTGTTCTCTGTGTTACAGATACTGCATGAGATGTTGTCTGTTACAGTCTGCATGAGCTGTTGTCTGTTACAGTCTGCATGAGCTGTTGTCTGCTACAGTCTGCATGAGGTGTTGTCTGTGTTACGGATACTGCATGAGGTGTTGTCTGTTACAGTCTGCATGAGGTGTTGTCTGTTACAGTCTGCATGAGGTGCCGTCTGTTACAGTCTGCATGAGGTGTTGTCTGTTACAGTCTGCATGAGCTGTTGTCTGTTACAGTCTGCATGAGCTGTTGTCTGCTACAGTCTGCATGAGGTGTTGTCTGTGTTACGGATGCTGCATGAGGTGTTGTCTGTTACAGTCTGCATGAGGTGTTGTCTGTTACAGTCTGCATGAGGTGCCGTCTGTTACAGTCTGCATAAGGTGTTGTCTGTTACAGTCTGCATGAGGTGCTGTCTACATGTGTTACTTATACAGCATAGGGTGCTGTCTTTCTGTCATATTGCATCTGTGTTACAGACACTGCATGAGGTGAGGTGCTGTCAATCTGTGGTTTTGATACTTCTTGAAGTATGCTTAGACTAACAACTAGTCTCTGAAATAAACATATTTTACTGAAAAAGTTCATACTGACAAAAATATAATATAGTGAGACTTCCTTCCTGAAGCTAGGGGGAATCTAGACTTGGCACATTTTCTAGACTTGCATGGACTTTCTTGGATATATTTGCTTCAGGGTCTGCATGACAGACTAAAGTATGCTATGTTAGCGTCACAGATAATGTTTGAAGTATGGTATGTCAGTGTCACAGATACCTCCTTAAGTGTGGCATGTCAGTGTTACAGACACTGTTTGAAGTATGGCATGTCAGTGTTACAGACACTGTTTGAAGTATGGTATGTCAGTGTCACAGGTACTGCTTGAACTATGGCATGTCAGTGTCACAGATACTGCTTGAAGTATGGCATGTCAGTGTTACTGATACCTCCTGAAGTATGGCATGTCAGTGTTACACTGTTTGAAGTATGGCA
Source organism: Haliotis asinina (assembly GCF_037392515.1). NCBI lineage: Eukaryota > Metazoa > Mollusca > Gastropoda > Lepetellida > Haliotidae > Haliotis > Haliotis asinina. Next base: position 68,358,033 of record NC_090285.1, read on the forward strand.
TGTCAGTGTTACAGATACCTCCATAAGTATGCCATGTCAGTGTCACAGATACCTCCTGAAGTATGGTATGTCAGTGTCACAGACACTGTTTGAAGTATGGCATGTCAGTGTTACAGATACCTCCTGAAATATGGCATGTCAGTGTCACAGACACTGCTTGAAGTATGGCATGTCAGTGTGACAGATACTGCTTGAAGTATGGTATGTCAGGTTTACAGACACTGCTTGAAGTATGGCATGTCAGTGTCACAGATACTGTTTGAAGTATGGTATGTTAGTGTTACAGACACTGTTTGAAGTATGGCATGTCAGTGTCACAGATACTGTTTGAAGTATGGTATGTCAGTGTTACAGACACTGTTTGAAGTATGGCATGTCAGTGTTACAGACACTGCTTGAAGTATGGCATGTCAATGTCACAGATACTGTTTGAAGTATGTCATGCCAGTGTTACAGACACTGCTTGAAGTTTGGTGTTCAAGTCTAGTGTGTCAGTGTCACATACTGCTCCTTCGCTAGGCCATGTTTTTTTTGGGTATAATATTTTTTCATATAAGACCAGTTGTCAAATTATTACTTATATTGTCAGGAATCAGTTAGTTTTATGTTTTCTTCCATGTAAATTTGATAATTTTTTTCTGCATGTCACAATCACAGTGTGTGTGAGGTAATTTGGTGAATGTTGCTAGTCCGTCTTAATGTCATTAACCACACAAAGCTGTAGGAGACCTGACAACTCATGTTTTACAGGCAATATTGTAATTTATGTTCCTGGAATCTTCTTAAAGACATGTCTCATTGTAGTGTGTCATTAATAGTGCATATGTTTCCAGATGTAGCTTACTAGTCTTTGTTTATTAGTCCTTGTTTCTGTACCACCTGTTCCCATTGACATTCATATGAGTGACCCACCATGCCTTCACTGTGTTTAAGGGGTGAGGCTAAATGTGTTAGTGTTAGAAACACCGGACTGATTCCACACAAGGCTATACTGGATCTGCCCATGCTTGTACCATATTGGTGATGCTTATGTATTAGTTTGCTATGGCTAATGAGGCTGAGAGAATCATATTTATACTGCAGTAAGCCTAATGACTATTTTAAAAATAATGTTGGAATTAATGACAGTAGTTCATCTGTCAACAGCCACATAACAGTGAGGACAACAGTATAAATTTATGGAACAAGTGACTGGTAGTGTGTTACTGACAGGTTGTGAACTCACTTTCAACTGAGGGCCTTCTCCACTTTATGAGCTAAAGAAGTTGTCTTATGCCAAACAAATTTTCTAACTGAATGAAATAACAACCTGTTGGAGCCATAACGATGTGAACAACCTTTGATAGCAGCATTATAATAACCTCATACCATTCAGCTTCATTGGTCTGCATATATTGGGAATGTGTTAACAGAAGATCTCGGTTAGAATAGATCTTCAGTAATCCATGCTTGTCCTAAGAGGCGATTAACAGGAACTGGTGGTCAGACCAACTGACATGGTTGACTCATGTCATCGAATGCCAATTGCGCAGATTGATGCTCATGCTGTTGACCACTGGATGTCTGGTTCAGACTCGATTATTTACAGATTGCCACCATATAGCTGGGATATTGCTGAGTGTGGCATTAAACTAAAGTCACTCATTCACATCTGTTTAAAGAGCCAGCAAGGCCTTGTGAGAGAATTTGACAGCATAACAGAATATTCTGCACAGTATTGACTGACTAGTGACCACATATACCTGGGTTTACCTGTGAGTTAATAAGTCTGGTCATTTATACACCATAACCACTAAATATACCAAATCATTTTAGATGATTTACCAGTATTGCTTGAGTCTTGATACTCTTGAGCAAATTCACTGAAAAACACATTCTACTGAGCAAATCTATTGATGCTAAAATGCATTGTATAGTGTCAGTGGTCATGTGGTTACTGAGGAGAGGATATGAGATGAAGAGAAAGGCACTGCCATCACTGTCTCAGGTCGACTGTTCCATATTGTACCTCCAGCAGTTAATGTAACATTGTTGATATTGAACCAGTGAACATGCAAAGGACAGTGTACAATACATATTGGTAGGATCAGTCTATTATAACTTAATGAACACAACATTTATCTGTGTGGTATGTATTTATCACAACACAAAAGTTAAAGTTCAATTTAAATGAGTGATGAAGTCTTCCAGAAACAATTATTCCTTTATGATTGTAGAAATATTGGAGGAAATATTAGCTTGTACTGATATTTTTTTAATGCTTCAATATTGTCTTTAAAGTTTCATTAGATCAAAAGAATAATTCCTCAGACTTTGAATCAACACATGGACACCATGACTTGTCTGCTTTTGTCAACAGCTCATGGACACCATGACTTGTCTGCTTGTGTCAACAGCTCATGGACACCATGACTTGTCTGCTTGTGTCAACAGCTCATGGACACCATGACTTGTCTGCTTGTGTCAACAGCTCATGGACACCATGACTTGTCTGCTTGTGTCAACAGCTCATGGACACCATGACTTGTCTGCTTGTGTCAACAGCTCATGGACACCATGACTTGTCTGCTTGTGTCAACAGCTCATGGACACCATGACCTGTCCAGATGTGTCAACACATGTACACCATGAGCTGTCTGGTTGTGTCCATGCATGACACCATGACCTGTCCAGATGTGTCAACACATGTACACCATGACCTGTCCAGATGTGTCAACACATGGACACCATGACCTGTCCAGATGTGTCAACACATGGACACCATGACCTGTCTAGTTGTGTCAACACATGTACACCATGGCCTGTCTGGTTGTGTCAACACATGGGCACCATGAGCTGTCTAGTTGTGTCAGCACATGTACACCATGACCTGTCTAGTTGTGTGAACACCATGACCTGTCCAGATGTGTCAACACATGGACACCATGACCTGTCCAGATGTGTCAACACATGGACACCATGACCTGTCCAGATGTGTCAACACATGGACACCATGACCTGTCTAGTTGTGTGAACACCATGACCTGTCCAGATGTGTCAACACATGGACACCATGACCTGTCTAGTTGTGTGAACACCATGACCTGTCCAGATGTGTCAACACATGGACACCATGACCTGTCCAGATGTGTCAACACATGGACACCATGACCTGTCTAGTTGTGTGAACACCATGACCTGTCTAGTTGTGTCAACACATGGACACCATGGCCTGTCTGGTTGTGTCAACACATGGGCACCATGAGCTGTCTAGTTGTGTCAACACATGTACACATGACCTGTCTAGTTGTGTGAACACCATGACCTGTCCAGATGTGTCAACACATGGACACCATGACCTGTCCAGATGTGTCAACACATGGACACCATGACCTGTCCAGATGTGTCAACACATGGACACCATGACCTGTCTAGTTGTGTCAACACATGTACACCATGGCCTGTCTGGTTGTGTCAACACATGGGCACCATGAGCTGTCTAGTTGTGTCAACACATGTACACCATGACCTGTCTAGTTGTGTGAACACCATGACCTGTCCAGATGTGTCAACACATGGACACCATGACCTGTCCAGATGTGTCAACACATGGACACCATGACCTGTCCAGATGTGTCAACACATGGACACCATGACCTGTCTAGTTGTGTCAACACATGGGCATCATGAGCTGTCTGGCTGTGTCAACACATGGACACGATAACCTGTCCAGTTGTGTCAACACATGGACACCATGACCTGTCCAGATGTGTCAACACATGGACACCATGACCTGTCCAGATGTGTTAACACACGGACACCATGACCTGTCCAGTTGTGAACACATATGACATTATGAAGTCTGATCCGCTTTAGGAAAGATTTTATAACTGATTAGCCAACTGAAAGTAGAAGAATTCCTTACTTCCTTGCTGAAACATTGGTATGATGATATGGAAAATGTACATATGGAGTCAGCAATTTACAAAGTGATCATACTTCAATGTCATCTTACTAGTCCACTTGTTTCTTAGAAGATGACTTGTTTGCCATGACAACAGAATCAGACCAAAGAGATAAAACTGACATTGATAGCTATAAAAGAAGCCAAGTATTCCTTGTTTTCATTTCCTGGCCATAGGAAACAAACTATGACATGTGTGAAACATCTGTTGTGTTATTGAGCTGCTACTGAGCCACATGTTGCTGCGTTAAGAAAATTATCAATATTGATTGAAAGATAATTCATTGCATGCTGGGATGGAGCCATCATGCCCACACAAATTCTTTGCATACACAGCAAAATATACTGCACCCAAGCAAAAAGGCAAGTATACTTATGAAAAAGAGATTGAGAAGGCAAAAATTGGTTTTGAATCATGAGAAAGTGAGTAAGCCAATTTGAATTACTATCATTTGGGGGAATCCTAAATGGATTTAACAGACAGACACAGATACATGCACCCACACATGTATGCATGCATGTAAATATACTGATAGTTGAGTGTTTGCAGTCATGAATATGGAGGAGTTTTCCAAATCTCCATGACATGCATCTGTTTCTAATCAATTAATCATACATTGGCCACTCTTGTGAGGAGATCCTTATCATTGTATATAGAGGCTGGACACACATGTGAGGAGATCCTTATCATTGTATAAGGAGGCTGGACACACTTGTGAGGACATCCTTATCATTGTATATAGAGGCTGGACACACTTGCAAGGAGATCCTTATCATTGTATGTAGAGGCTGGACACACTTGTGAGGAGATCCTTATCATTGTATATAGAGGCTGGACACACTTGTGAGGACATCCTTATCATTGTATATAGAGGCTGGACACACTTGCAAGGAGATCCTTATCATTGTATATAGAGGCTGGACACACTTGTGAGGAGATCCTTATCATTGTATATAGAGGCTGGACACACTTGTGAGGACATCGTTATCTTTACATAAAGAGACTGGACACACTTGTGAGGAGATCCTTATAATTGTATATAGAGGTTGGACACACTTGTGAGGAGATCCTTCTTATTGTATATAGAGGCTGGACACACTTGTGAGGACATCGTTATCTTCGCTTAAAGACTATAGACACACTTGTGAGGATGTCGTTATCTTTGCATAAAGAGAGGAGATCCTTATCATTATGCAAGGAGACTGGACAGATGTGAGAAAATCCTTATCATTGTACAAACAGAACCCTTCGTTAAGATCATAGTATTGTATATTCTATTGGTTGTGCAGGCTGAGTGTCAGAATTCATTTTCCATTTACTGTCTGCTCACTGATGACAGTTCAGTGCAGCATCCATTCACACCAACAAGATTGCTTGATGAAACCTACGTCACCACTCAACCATATACAAGACACTGCCATTATATTTGACACAAAAATATTTTATTAAACATTTTTCATCTTATCATTTTCCTCTCATCCTGTCAAAGTGTCTTTATTCTTTCATTAATTAATGTGACACACCCACTGCCTCCTTGTGTAGTCTTGTACTCTTGTGACTCTTTGAACAAATACTGAATCTGTGCATGGTAGAGGTGACATGGGAATTTTTCAGTTTCCTGTTTAATGGGAATATAATGTGGGTACAGCTCATGAGGTACAGGAACTCGTGAAGCATGTGTGATTGAGTTTACACCACAGGCATAGCATTGGCCTGTAGATAATGAGTGGTGTTAAAACATGGCTGAAACACAACTGATATCACCCAGTGATTCAGTTTCATCAATGTATTCACAAGACCGGTGATCCATGTTGGCACATGGTCTACTGTACTAGACATAGATCACAAGCCAGGACAAAGTTACGTGTAGTTGGTTACAGAGTGTAACTGAACTGCTTCACTCTTGATAGCTTCTAGAGCTTTTCACCTAGCAGTGAGTGGGTACCCGGCTAAGATGGTAATCTGCTGACCCTCCTGCTTGGGTTGTATACCCTCTTCCCAGCTGACAATAAAAATAAGACAAATCACGAGTGTGGTTGTGAAAACTGGGACAATATCAAGTGATGAGCAAATGCTTTAACCACTAGGCTACCCCACTGCCCCTCAAAACACTTAAACAAAACACTGCAGGCGGCATTGGGAGAGTGTGTCACCCCCTTGCAGGATGCAGGACCCCTTGCAGGATGAAGATTTGGCTGAGAGGGGTAGCAGAGCTTCAGCTCAGGAGACCACACTAATGGAAGAGTGTTACTGTCTTAATCATGTATCTGGTTCACGAGTTCACGAGTTCACGAGTTCACGAGTGAGTGAGTGAGTGAGTGAGTGAGTGAGTGAGTGAGTGAGTGAGTGAGTGAGTGAGTGAGTGAGTGAGTGAGTGAGTGAGTGAGTGAGTGCCTCAACTCAATTTCAGTTGCATCCTGCCTGTAGGCTTGATGTGGGGGAAAGCTTAACGCCATTCAGAGGTTTAGGAACTACAGACAGGATACAGGTGGGTGGTAGGAGTGACAGTTACGATACAGTAGCCATGGGTATTATACAGGAGCCACAAGTAGCATACGGGAACCATGGTTAGGAGCTAAGGACCACAGGTAGGAGGTAGGAGGCAAGAGCCACGGGTTGGAGCCACAAGATATCTGTAGGATCATTAAGAGTCTGCTGAAGGATGTTGGAACATCTTGTAAGAAGTAACAGTCTCACTGAGGATTGTTTCTAGCCATGTATTCGACTTACCTACAATGGTATCCCTGCATGGACATAGTGAGGCAAAAGCTGCTGAAAATAGATTTGATTACAGTACATCTGAGATGGTTCTCAGAGTAGGTGGAGAGAACTGACCTTTCCCCCACACGGCTCAAGTATGTTTCCAGACATCTCCCCCATGACTGCTGTCTCTTGACACACACTTCAGCAGTTTCATCAATGTTTCCACCTCAGCTGTTTCAGATAAAGTACCTGATACTTTCCACAAAGGCTGCTCAACTGCAACTTCAAACATTTTCTGTAAGTGCTTTCTGTTTTAGCCAGTCTGTTCTGTCTGTTTATCACATTGCTGATAGTGGTGTAAAAGTAAAATGTTATTATTTTTCAATCTAAATCAACAGTCCAATAAGTGGTCATATTTTCATTACTAAAATCAATATATCCAACAAGCAAATGTAAAACTGTGAGGCCTCAACACACTATAACACAGTAGGGTCAGAACACGATGATTGTCCTACAGCATACTGTAATGCACATAGGACACAACACAATGGTTGTCCTACAGCATACTGTAATGCACATAGGACACAACACAATGGTTGTCCTACAACATACTGTAACTCTGTAACACCATAATGCCACAACAAAATGATAATGACACAACAGACTGTAACACTGTAATACCATAGAGTTACAACACAGTGGTAGTCCCACTATATACTATAACACTGTAACAACTTTGGACCACAACCCAATTGTTGTCCCACAATATACTGTAACACACATAGGCCACAACACAATGGTTGTCCTACAACATACTGTAACACATAGGCCACAACACAATGGTTCTCCCATAACATACTGTAACACTGTAACACCCTAGGGCCACAACACCTTGGTAGTCCCACAACACACTGTAAGTATGTATGACGGACTGAGTACAGTAATATGATGTAATAGCACTCATATGAGTAGAATATTTTAAGTATGAACTGGAAATTGTTTTCTCAGCACAAAGACATTAATTAAACAAACTCCACTGCGTTTCACAACACATTCATCATATTGTACATCCCTACCTTCCGTCCTTGGTGGAAATGGGAAACTTCGCTGTCACATTTTCATTTTGTTTTGATGCAGTGATGAATAAACTCCTTGTCTTGTCCATGCATTTATGACATTTGTTCAGACTAAGACTTCTCTATGGAATAGGACCCAAGCTCATCCAAGCTGACATTAATAGAACAGAGTGGTCATAATATGTGCTCAGGCTCCCATCATATCCACACAAGGACAAGGACAGACATGATAGTTTTTCTTGAACTGTTAACTGGATCAAGTAGCTCTGAGGTTCTAACATGATAAAATACCATGACATCTCACAGGGCTGACAGAACTTTTCTCATCATAACCCAGAGCCATTGTTTAATGTCAAAAGTACCGTAAACATGTAGGATCATTCTGTTGGTCATAATATCAACCGCTGGTTCAGACCCATGCATTAGTGTTGAAACACTAAATGAAACATTAAGCAAACTTAATTCACTAATTCATTCACTCTTTCCATTGTTAGAGATGTAAGTGAACCTTTAGATTCTTCAGAATCACCATCTAGTGTTATCCAGTTGCTTTGATACTCAGACATGTTTATAAAATTCATTAAAACAAGCTCACATTTTAGATATATTTCACGAATGGATCAGCTACCCAGTGAAAGAGTGGGCGTCACTGTTGAACAATACAGACACACACTTGAAAAGAAGTCTTGTTTTTTCTACACTTATGCTTTACAAAGTCCAAGTAACTGTCACATATTATGTTCTGTATAATGTGTTCAGCTCAGAGATATATGTTTACGCAAGAACTTAATTACATGCAGTTAACCAAACATTACGAGATTCTGGATCATCAGGATCAAAAGTATTTATGTCTTCGGCTATGTTGGGCACATAACAAACATTAATGGTATAGTTAGATTGAGTCAGCATCCTTATGCTAATGATATGGATCAGTTGTGTATGGAGCACTTCAGTCTTATATATATCTTCTCTGTTTCTCTGTTTCATGCACATTGGACTTAATTCATATAAATATAATTGTTGTAAACACTGGGAGAGGGCTTCATTAGGCTGGAGAACTTGTGCCCAATCCTCTCCTTCAGTGAATAAAACATGTTTAAATGTACAATCAAAGTCAGTTCTACATCAACATGTCATCAGCTGTGTATCTGGAGCACTCATTAAACATATGCTCAACATAATAAGTTAGGGAACATGAATATTTTGGGTGATAATTTATTGTAGTAAAGACTGAGCGCAAAACTTCTTTTCCCCAAATATTCATATCCCTAAATTTTCTTGTTTAGTATACACAAAGTAAGTATCATATCAATGAGTGTAGCAATTCTGGAGCATCACTAAGACTGATATCTTAGATACTCTACAAATCCCACATTGGTAGAATGTATTAAGCCCATTTCTGATGTTCGACACCGTAACATTGCTGGAATATTGCTAAAAGCAGCATAAAAGCCAGCTCACTCACTCATTGTAGAGATATATTATTATTATCATTGAGTTTTTGGATCATCTGTGCAAGGTGTGTTCATCTATTGGCCTTCAATTATACTTTTTAATCAAATTCATCAGTCTAGTAACAGTCATCAATCATCAATGCATGAGAAGTCCAGGTTTTATTATAAATCTATGTTTATATGCACAGTTTACGATAATAAAGTGCAAGTCCCAGCACTAGTCTTGCATCTTCATAAAGGGTGATACAGATTTTCAGTGCTTACAGATAGCCCAATATCGGTACCAACTTGTAGCACAAACATGCTACCATTTGTGTTCTGATGTAAAAGTGTGCATCGAGGCTCGCAACCTTTTGTGTACGAATATAACAGCCCATCAAAACAACTGACATAAAAATACATTGTAGTATAAATGGAGTTATCAACTTGTATTGACAGAGTTCCAGGAAAACACTTGTGCAACTGTTACCCAAAGCAGAAAACAGAGCTTGCACAAGGATATGTGATCCTGACCATCACTATGTAGATCAAATTGCTAATGATTCCATGGCACAAGATCAATGAAACACACATTTTCTGCATTAATTTTTCATAAAACAAGCATTGTCACTTAGGTGACACAATCCCTTGCCACAAATTATCAAATTAAACTTATAAAGTAATGAAAATGAAGGTAGAATTTAAGATGAAATTAAATGCCCCTTCCCATGATGAAGTTTGGTGATGAATAAGTAACTCCAGTGACCAGTTCTTGAGATAACGTGTTGACAAGCTTAACATGCAGATGAACAAGCTGAAATCATCAGTGTCTCCGTGACCTTGAACTTTAATCAAAGGTTACCAAAATCTACATAGCCCTGAACCTTCCCTAGTTGAAGCTTGGTGCTTATTGTAAAGAAAATCCAGTGAATGGTTCTTGAGATACCTCGCTGACAAGCTTAACATGCAGTTTAACATGCTGAAATCTTCAAAGTGTCGCCATGACCTTGAAAATAAAGTCAAGGTCAACAAAATTGACTGGCCCTGCACCTTCTCTAGAATAAGCTTGGTGCTTAATATGAAGAAAATCTATGTGGGGGCTGGTGGTGGTGGTGGTGGTGGGGGGATATCTCTTGTTTTCAATACTTTCATCATCTATTTCATATCTATAACAATTTGTATTGATACTATTTGTGTTTATGGAAAATTGAAACTGAAGAAAATGGTTGCTCATTGTGGTGAAATTTGTGGAGTCAGTTCCTACAAAATTATGTAGTTCGGTAATTAAATAAAAAAGTGAATATACTGGAGTGATAAGGGCACTCACAGGGATTCTAACTCCTTTCTGAATCGGCAACAGTGAACTGATCACTGTGGACTGACATTTTCAGCTTGGAAGCTCTCTATCCAGGGCTTTACTTGGTCTAGTTGTAAAACCGGACACTAGTTTGGTGTGAGTTACCTAGACAACCCTGAGGAGGTATAGGCTTATAGAAACATACACATCTCTGCTGGATTATCTTTATTCTCAAAGATAGAAAAGTTGCATTCCAGCATTTTGAAATAAGTAATTGTCTGTGTTACCTTAATGTTTAGCCATTGGGTGTATTTGTGATGAAACAGAACCACCCAGACTCAATCTGATCTGAAACTCGAGAATACTAGTAATTTTCACATTTTCTGTATTTCTAACATTTCTCCCAAAGCATCATCACTCAGTCCCCAGCCCACTGATCCTAAGACAGACATTGCCTGCATACCACGGCCATTAGAATGTGTTTATAGCATGTACCTCTCACCCTCCTTAACAAATGGTGGCTATCCCATTGTGTGAGTTAACTAGAGCCATGATAGACTGTCATAAAATCCTCACCTCATGTGCCAGCCTGGAAGAACGACTGCACACTTTATGACCAACCTAAGTACATACGTTCACCTCTTGACTAGATAATTTTCAATATACAGCGAGTTAAGAGGCTGTATTCTTACACCTAATCCCATAATGCTCTTCTTTAGCCCATATTATGACCCTTCAAGGAAGCAGTGTTGATTTCATCCTGCACAAAGAGGGTGACTACTGAGGTGCTGGAAAACTCATTCACATTTGGTAAGGGGTAATCTTCAGCAAATATCACCTTCTCAAGGCTCCTCTGAAGAGCTCTTTCTCTGTCACTGAAGGAGCTCTAAATATTGAAGTATTGCATCAGTTGTGGAACAATTTTACTCATACACACCAAAATGGCTTGAATTTATTGGTGCCATATCAAAGAACAAGCGCCAAATTTAATTTAAAAAAAACAAAATTTTAAAGTTGTTGTAAGCTTTCAAATACATGTATCAAGAACCCGTATTGAGATGTATGACGGTTAATAAACAGTACACACTAAAGACTTCATTATTTAAGGGTGCAGTGGGTGAATTGGCTAAAGTGCTAGGCTAGTGATCCAGTGAGTTTGAAGCATTTGGGTTGAGCCACCTGTGACCAGTGTAAATACCCTGAAGTCAACTTTGTGTGCAGACTCTTTCCACGTTGTCACAACCTCTAATGTATATTACACAGCCCTGTGCTCTTAAAAGAACCCACGAATCCACTTGTATATGACCAGATGATGGCCACATGAGTACGTGCAAACACGTAGTTGCAGGTACAGCAGTGTGCAGTCAATTTGGACAAAGCACTGTGTCTCTGTGTCCCAATCCTGTAGATGGGTACCTCGATAGGATCATGAGAGAGCTGCAAATAACTTGGTGCACCCAATGGCAGCAAGAGTTGTATACTCCCCAAGAGTTGAGACCGATAATATGCTGGGCTGCGAGATACTAACATCCAATGATCGAGGGAAATATATATCATTGCCTTGAGCAAGCACCAGTTGCCTGGATATGTGCACTATAAATATCCTAATTAATATAAGCAGAGACATGTATATGATATAACATATCTGAAAATCATCTCACCTGGGTATCTAATTTCCTATGAGCAATCCAATAAACTGTACTCACCTCACTGAGACTCAGTTGGGTATTTTACCATTTTCCACTGACAAAAATATAATAAAGTTTAAAGGCAGGTTCTTGAGTCAGTTATTCATATTTGATCTGTAACATGAAAAAGATAAGAAAGAAGATGCCAAGTTCATATGTTGAAATAGAACCTCTCAATATACTTAAGTTATTTCAACTGTCTACTGGTAGGCAACGTAAGATCTGACACTTGTTTGTGTCACATAGTATATACAAGTATTTATGTGTACTTGTTCACAGCAGACATAGTAGAAATTGAACTTTCACATAAATATTGGCGTAATTTATGCAGATACGTAGCTTATCTGAACCTCTGTAATGATAAATGAAATTTCTATTCATTCGTTATATTATCCCACCATTTTGCTGAAAGAAACCTAGTTTTTTTAATTCAATTTTCAGCAGCATGTCAATCTAAACATAAACAAAATGCGCTTAGGCAAGTTTATGAACATAAAACTCTGAGGGTTTAGTGGTCTGGTCATCACTGTTACCGACGACATTATTCAGCTCCCACCTCGAACAGTTACAATTCTTCAAGTCCAACCTAGTAATGTGATTTGCTATAACTGATGTTTTATGAAAATACAGATGTTAACTTTGCAGGTAAATGAAGCTCTGACCAGGAAATAACAGTTGTAAGTCGTGTCATAGGCCTTGCACCACTGATTCCTCACACATGGAGACACTATACCAAGATCTGGCAACAAAATATACCCACCACTATTTTGTCATTTAAAGTCAATATGGTTGATATGACAGACAGTGCAAACTGTTCACAGTGCATATCTTGTAATGTATACAATTACTTCACACAGACATGTCTATCAAAGCATATCTGTAATTTGGATTGGATTATTTGATAACTTTTATATGTCTAGACAGATTTAAAACAAACTGTGTACCCTTGTTGATCAGTATAGAGATTTAGACACATCTATATGTACATCAGTGTATTTCAATGAGACAAGACCTGTTTCTGTTGCATAATCACGGTCGTCTCTTTTCCCTCAACCATCAAAGATCACATATACTCTAGAGGATTACAAGTACATAAATCATTTATTGACATTGTTATAAATGAAACCCGCCAATTAAAAAATTGAATTTAATTGAATTAAATCAACCTTCTTGACAACAGTGCACAATTTTTGTCCCTCGAACGAAATTTCAACCAATGAGAGGGGCGCGTCTCTGTGACGTAATATGAGGCATATCTATGTGGGTTGCTGTAGTATTCATGTACATTACCAGGGGTAGATTATCTTGTTCATAGGTGTATCTAAACCTGCAATTGTGACAATTGTTTTTAAAAATAAAAGCATTATGTTTTCATACTCTACTGCCATTTAGTTTGGTTACCTGCTTTACAAGATACAACTTGTTTTCATTGACGATTCTGTTAAAATCACTTGTTGTCATAATGGTTATCTGTCGTTCTGTTGAGAGTGGTGTCTTGCAAAGTCTTTTTGGTCATGATTCAAAAACATATTTAACTACAAGCAGGAAGTAGTTTTGTTCATTCTATCTTGATGAAAACAAACCATAATCTAACTGATTCTCCAACTGAGTTTAGACCATGACACCACGATTTTAGAAAAATTTCAGCATGAACTGAGGGGACTTGTTGAAATCTGTGCATGGTGACACCATCACCCGACACCTGGGAGCATTTGACAGCAACCTAACAATTTGGCATGTCTTTGCTGACAGCAAGAAATCAGCAAATTGATGAGCTTGTTACACATTTTATATACAACTACCTGAAAATCCTTCCTCACATGACTTCACTGCAGGGCTCTGGTGACAGAGTTACGTAACCTGTCTATGGCTTTGTTGGTGGGTGAGAGTGAAGCAGACGACTTTTTGGCAAGTTTAAATCGCTTGCACTTAATTAACCACTCGTTTATAAAGAATGACTTTGGTGTTCTGCTTAAGACTAACCACAAGTCTTTCATATGTGTTGATTAAGAGAGTACAAAAAAGGTGAGTTTATTCGTTCTTTAATATCAATCCCATGATGGTGAGTTCAGACACATTTTATTCACAGGTCAGTAACAGGAGAATTTGACCTGTTTAGATATCATTTAATTATCAGCCCAAGTATATAAATGTTTAACTCACTGAGGCTTGTTAAGGATGTTTAAACTCCTTTCTCAAGTATAGATATATTTGATAGATCACTAGACATAAGGGTATGGTTCTGCTGATCATCCAAATCCTTTATAAATGATATCACTCAAGCAACACTTCATGAGGAAGGCAGTTGTGGACATGAACGATGATACAGTTGCGGTATATATGGTGGATTGTAATACTGTTATCTCACCTCAGTGTGTTTTGAAATCAAATGAATCAGTCTGAGTTGATTTTGAGTTGGTTAAAGATGAAATATCCTAGGTTTGTTGATGAGTGTTAAACAAGTGTTTGTATATTTCATATCAGCAGACCCAAGGGTGAGATTCTGTTTACCATCCATCACAACTGTTCCAGCTTGTGAACAATGACTTAATGTATAATAAACATAGCATTTTCAGTGGCAGAGGTAAGTGATGTCATTTGTTTGGGACTTCCTGGCTACAGGTGACATCACAATGGCCTGCATATCACTGGAATCCAGTGTGATCATTGAGACCAGTTGATCTCCTGTAATGACAGTATGATACTGTAGTACTATGAAGTAATGATGGAAATACTGTCCTCTGCCTGATTTCTGATGCGATACTATTATAATACTGTACACTATAATACTATGATACTGAACACTTATAATACTTTGCACTTCATATACAGTCAATCAGAATGATCGTCTTACAGTTTATGTTCAGATTTTGTATTGTACCTGCAGTACTTTGTAAGGGAATGTAGACCTTATCAACTGAAAGCATGTCGCCATGAAGCCCCGGAGTGCCCTCTACAGAAACAACTATAAAATAAAATAAAAAAACTCTATAAAATGGATGTTGCTTAAAATAAGTAACAAAATAATAAAATGTATGATTGTATCTGTTTCATCATAAGGCAGTTTTCCAACAAAACTGCCTCGATAGCTAGGAAATACCCCAATTTATTTATTTTTAATTCAGTCTGATATTCATGTAAAACATCCTAAATATTCATTAAATCTCCCAAGGGAATGACCTGGGGCATGTCAGTATCATGTTCACAACTGTTGCCCACTTGATGGGTGACAGCACCTGACTGGCTCCTGCAGGTGTGTCTATCAATAGAACTTGCAAGAAGCTGGTCTGCAACATGTTAAGTCATACAGCAACAGACATTTTGTACATTTCTCATAAAGAAATAATATAATATAACACTCAAGATTAGCAAATGTCACTCTCTATTAGGTTAAGTGCACTTTCTTTACACTGAATAGAATAATGAAAACAAATTGAAACATGAGAAACATAGTCCAATAATAAGATTGAAGTCTATGTTTATAAAGGAAAATATCAGCTTGAGAAACATTATTATTAGTACATGTCATACATCATTTAGAAAATTTAGGTCTAATGCAAATGTTGATAAATACGAAGGGTAATTTTATCCTATTATTCAAATTATACAACTTCAACTTGAATAAGTTGATTCTAATAAAGATACAAGTTTACACATTTATAATGTCCAGATAAGCCTGTAAGTAGACAAAAACTCCTGCCATTTAAATCCATTTGTAAGATGCCATAACATCCCCTTGCCTATTTCTTTTATCTTTTCACTTTTTTGTAATCAGAAAATTATAAAGATTGATTAAATCATGTGTATAGTCGCCTATTTCCTGATAGCTGTGTGTTCGCCTGGCAGTATGACATTGGGAAATGCCTCCGTTTTTGAGAAGATTCATGTGATGGCAGTTATCCTGGCCTTGCCAGGAGTATTGTCACAGTTGTAGGAAGCGATTTTGTTGCATAAAGATTGGCTTCTAGAGACATCATCATAAGGCCAGACCAATTTTATTTCTTGTTTTACGGATCCGCCCGCCATATTTTTTCCAGAATGAGAAAAAAAAAAATAATAATTTACCCCGCTCAAAAGATAAAATCCTAATGTTTTTATCAGCTAAAAATGCAAACTCACAAAGAAATGGATGCAATGCCATGTAGAAACTGGTCAAATGCAACATATGTCATATTACTAAGAAAGTGAAATCCCAAATATGACATATGTTGCACAAGAAAATACCTTTTAGGTTGTTTTTTTACCCACATTCATTTCATAAATTGCCAAAAGTAAAATATTTTGAGTATTTAGAAGGAATATTACTTTCATTGGAAATTTTATTTTGATTTTTTTTCCCGTCTGCCTTTAGGGTTTCGGAGGAAAAAAATCCATAAAACAAGAAATAGAACTGGTCTGGCCTAAGGGATAAATATTTCAATATCAAAACAATAAAGGGCCTTTTCAATAATGTTAATTATCATTTAATCATTCATTTTTTTCAAAGAAATAAATTTGTCAAATGAATTTTGATATGTGTGTTGTAAATAGAGAAGGTTTTAAAATTTGTAGTTTAGATTATCAGCTTCGATTGTTAGTGGCTGTAACCTCAAAGGGAGTAGAAGTATAGGAAAATTATTGTCCTGCTGAGATTTTCAAAGTCAGTTAAACTTACCAGTATTTATTAGCATAGCATTCTTGTTATCTCAAATTTGGCTAACATATCTTACAACCGCCAGCAGCTGAAGGGATGATGTAACTCTCGCTAGGGTCCATGCAGGTAGCAAAAGTACTATAGTCCCCATGGTCCCTACTCTGGTGATCTACCTTCAGTTGTTGCAATCTATAGCCTGTTTCTATATTGTATTGTCCAAATAGTGCTATTAGTTTTAACTTTACATGCTAGTTTTAGTTCTAACTGTGATTCTCTAATTGTTTTAGTGTCCTTTGCAACAGGTTTTTATATTATACACATATTTCATGTCAATGTCGCATAAGTTCTTGTCACAATATGGCTGAAATATTGTCGATATGATGTTAAATCTTAACTCACTCACTAATTCTAAAGATGATTTTTCGCCACAGTCTGCCATAAAGTTCATGACTGGTAAAAATGATTTATGTAACTTAACTTATAGACAAATGTTGACAGTGTTAATCAACAAATTGCATGTATCCATAAATTATGGAACTTAAAACGTAACATGCAACATAAAACACAACTTTGCAGATTCTGGTTCCATATGTACTTACCGAAACAAATCATCAAAAATGCCAATTCAACCTATAAAGTTGAAAAAAACACAATGACAAAAAAGCCCGTGGAATCAGAGTTTAAACGATTCACTGAATTTCCCCCAGCAATTGGGAAAAAGGTGGTTTCAACAGCTGTGCTACGCTGCGCCCATAACACGTGCGCAGTGTATAGGTTCACGGAGCTTGCAACAATATGCATGCCGGAGTATGAGGTCGTGAGCAGTAATCTTGGTTGTGTACACAAACAAGTAAATAATCTACTCCTTACATAAAAAAAACAAACTTGTTGATTGTGGTAAGCAGCCTCTGTCACAGAGAAAGCTCAATGTCTGGGTTATTGACATTTATATGTCTGCCTGCCTGTCTGCTAAAGACAACATGCAATACACAGCCTCAATCATTGACCACATGCAATTTGAACTTAACACCTATCAGGTTATACGCCATAAACAAAATAAATTGATTTATGACTCCCAAGTCCTAGCTGTCTCTGCCACATTATATAATTAGGCAGGTGTGATACTTGTACACATGATACGTTTGTATGTCTGTGGGTTGCAAACAAACTACATCCATTTTTCTCGGATGACTGGATCTGACGGAAACTGGTGCAAATTCTTGTCAGTTTCAAGTCCTGCTTTGTACTTGGACGAATGACAGTTTCCAGCCACGCAGTAGTTCACCATCTTTACTGAGATGATTTTTGATTGGATCAAATGCAAATTCAGTGAACATGTATTAACAAAACCCAACATCTCTATATACATTCTTTATGGATAACAACTTCTTCTAGTTGATATGAGTGAGTGAGTGAGTTTAGTTTTACGCCACTTTTTAGCAATATTCCTGCAATATCACGGCGAGGGACACCAGAAAATGGGCTTCACACATTGTACCCATGTGGGGAATCGAACCCGGGTCTTCGGCGTGACGAGCGAACGCTTTAACCATTAGGCTACCCCACCACCCCTCTAGTTTATATGATTTTGTTTGACAATGGTATATGAATCCATACTGAAACGATGCATCAAGTACAATAGAAGAAGTTGTTACCCATAAAGAATCTTACTTTCTTACTTCTAAAATGTCCATCAAACACATCATCTTTCTGTACACACAATGAGCCTTCAGCGTATCAGCAAATGAACCAGCCAATCGGAAGCCGTCATTACATTTGACTGGGTTCAGTTTGCCGAGGGCTTCGTTTTGAGGAAAGTAAGCCCAAGTTCAAAATATTGCACTTTTGAATCGCAATTGTGCGCTTATAATTTTGTTTATTTGGTTTTGTACAAGCAGAAATGTATATTATACGTCATGAATAAGTGATAATTGTGTTTTAATTATGTTTGATTTCTTGGTTGCATGTGACCTTTAATGGACGTACCATGCTAGATGGTGACCTGTGACAAGTAATTTCTTTATGCAGTTGTTTTCGCATTAAACATCTTGTCCGAGCAAGATGTCACTTGACTTACATAACATGATCTCATGAAAAGATGGAAAAAGTAACAAAGATGTACGTTTATGAAACTATTGATTTTAATCATTAGCTTCTTCAATTTCAATGATTTCCTCAAAACATCAGTACTTTGCTATTTGACAACTTTAAAGTGGACCCACTCCCACCCATTGCCCATCAATTTCCTTCCAATTCCCATCCATATTACTTGAAGATACATCTATATCTTTTTTCTCACCATTAAAATTTAGAGGGTACACAGGTGGAAGTCTTACCTGTGGTGTTGAATGAGTTAAAAGTGAGAACATAAATCTTTGTTGATATACCACTACATCATAAACATATCGTGATACATAATTGTTACAATTCCATATTGTGGTATCCCGGTATAGTGGTAATACCATGCAGGCCTAATATCGGATGATGAGATGCACAAGTGCTGGATCATGTTTTAAGGCAAAATGTATTGAGGTCATTTATATGCCATAGTGTCATAGTTAGTACATAGTTGTATACACATCATTTCCAAAAATAACTTGACAGTTTTAGTTTGTGTGAGTTTTGAAATATTAAACCTCATAAAATGAGAGTGAAAACTGTGAGTATCTGAACTTGCTAGCATTTCATGTTACTCTGTCAGCTGTGATGTAGATGATAAAATAGGTGAAAAAAGCAACAGGTTTCACTGTATGAACTAATATGAACAGAGAGAGTTATTGCATTTAGGAGGAAACTCAGTCATGCACATCGCTTGGATTGTCAAACCAACAGCCTATCAATACCAACATAATGGACGCTTAAAACATGTACTGTTTGTGGAACAGCAATTTCCTGTATGCTTTAAATGACCTGTCACATCAGTGAACTTATATTACTACAAACTTCCATCAGGTTATGTGATAAGAGGCAACCTTTAATTAAATAATATGCTTTAGCAAACCTATTTCATCCAATGGAGAGTTGATATTGTGACAGATTATCCAATATTCAGTATGCAATATATAAGAATACAGCATGTTAAGCTGACTGTTTAGCTGCAGCCCAATGGGTTAGAAACCTATAGCTGCAGGGACAAGAATCACAATTTATCAGTATCAGCAGTATTGCTAATAAATATTTTTCAAATAATTTTCATCAAACCCGTGTTTCTGAATTCTGCTAACATTTAGTTATTACAAAGGAGAGTTCCAACACCTCAATGGCAAATTCAGTAAATGCTAAATTCTAGAATACACTGGGTGCTAGTTTCTACGACAGACTGCTATCAGTAAACTGCCAGACTGGGTCTGTACAGGTGCTGGGTGCTTGGGGAGACTGCCATCAGTCCTGAACAGATCCTTGCACAGGAAAGGGACATAATTCTGCCAAAGCAGATTGCAGTACCTTGGATGATAAGACAAATAAATATGTTGCATTATCACTTGTACTAAGCACAGTCTTTCTGCAAAATATGTCATTTACATCTCTGCTTAAAACAGCAAAGTTCCATTCATGAACATGTTCTCACAAAACACACATGATTATGGGAGAGTTTCCAAGTGCCAGTGGGAAGTGTACCTACATTTGGACAGAGTCTCTAAGTAAACCTCTTGTGGTTCACCCACCAAAAGTGTTGAATTTATGATCCTGAAAACATCAGCAGTAAATATATCAAGGTTCAATGTTAGTGCAGGGTGATGTCGGTAAGTAGAACTTGCACTAGGGTATAAATAAACACGAACTTAGTACATCATAAGATTTTAAAGCTGGGTCACTGCTTGTGGAATACAGGTCACAGTGACCTGGGGACCATCTCAACAGTAAATCAGTATGTATTCACATTCAAACTGATGATTCAAATTTTCATCATACAACTTGTAATTTATCCCGCCACATATTTCCTTGACGTTGACATCTACACAGTCCATGCTTAAAAAACGTTTTTCTCATTGCTGGTATGAGTTAAATAATAAATCAAATATATAACCTGCTTGAGGCTAGATTAGGGTGGTGTCAGCAACTGACACGGTCTATCATACAACACTGTATGTAACAGTGTATATTAACACACTGCTCTTATCTTCAGCCTATGAAAATCAAGTCAAAATTTTCATTTGGGAAAAGTTATAAAACAAAAATAATTTATAATTGGAACCAGAATATATGTCTATTTTTAAATTGTATTTTGACAGTTTTTCAAATTCAAAACGTACTGTTTGGTTCCACTTTATAAATATCATTCTGACATTCGTTATATTTCACTCATAACCAGATAGTTTACCCAAGACTTAGTCTGTCATACAGACCGTGAAGCAAATATATTCAAGAAAGCCAAGACAAATTTCCACAGTTTCTGAAAATTGTTCTGTAAAATATTTCATTTCAGAGACTAGTTGTTAGTACTGCTCAGTTAGCTGACCACAAGGTAATTCTTAATTCTGGAATAACTAGGTAGAAAATCTTTTAAGGACATTAAACAATCCCAGCTAAATGACCACTCTCAACTACTCACTACTCACAAAGAGATTGTGAAGCTCTACCTCGAGTTTTTCTAAGACAAATCTATTACAATAACCAATAATCCAAAACAACTTCATCTCATTCTGTCAACTTCCATATATCTTAGTCAAGACACACAGTGCTAAGAGTCAAGACACACAGTGCTAAGAGTCAAGACACACAGTGCTAAGAGTCAAGACACATAGTGCAAAGAGTCAAGACACACAGTGCTAAGAGTCAAGACACACAGTGCTAAGAGTCAAGACACATAGTGCAAAGAGTCAAGACACACAGTGCTAAGAGTCAAGACACATAGTGCTAAGAGTCAAGACACACAGTGCTAAGAGTCAAGACATAAAGTGCTAAGAGTCAAGACACACAGTGCTAAGAGTCAAGACATATAGTGCTAAGAGTCAAGACACACAGTGCTGAGAGTCAAGACACACAGTGCTGAGAGTCAAGACACACAGTGCTAAGAGTCAAGACATATAGTGCTAAGAGTCAAGACACACAGTGCTAAGAGTCAAGACACACAGTGCTAAGAGTCAAGACACACAGTGCTAAGAGTCAAGACACACAGTGCTAAGAGTCAAGACACATAGTGCTAAGAGTCAAGACACACAGTGCTGAGAGTCAAGACACACAGTGCTAAGAGTCAAGACACACAGTGCTGAGAGTCAAGACACACAGTGCTGAGAGTCAAGACACACAGTGCTAAGAGTCAAGACACATAGTGCTGAGAGTAAAGACACATAGTGCTGAGAGTCAAGACACACAGTGCTAAGAGTCAAGACACACAGTGCTGAGAGTCAAGACACACAGTGCTGAGAGTCAAGACACATAGTGCTGAGAGTCAAGACACACAGTGCTAAGAGTCAAGACACATAGTGCTAAGAGTCAAGACACACAGTGCTAAGAGTCAAGACACATAGTGCTGAGAGTCAAGACACACAGTGCTAAGAGTCAAGACATATAGTGCTGAGAGTCAAGACACATAGTGCTAAGAGTCAAGACACATAGTGCTGAGAGTCAAGACACACAGTGCTGAGAGTCAAGACACATAGTGCTGAGAGTCAAGACACATAGTGCTGAGAGTCAAGACACACAGTGCTAAGAGTCAAGACACATAGTGCAAAGAATCAAGACACATAGTGCAAAGAGTTAAGACACATAATGCTGAGAGTCAAGACACATAGTGCTAAGAGTCAAGACACATAGTGCTGAGAGTCAAGACACATAGTGCAAAGAGTTAAGACGCATAATGCTGAGAGTCAAGACACAGTGCTAAGAGTCAAGACACATAGTGCTGAGAGTCAAGACACATAGTGCAAAGAGTTAAGACACATAATGCTGAGAGTTGAGACACATAATGCTAAGAGTCAACACATAGTGCTGAGAGTCAAGACACATAGTGCAAAGAGTCAAGACACATAGTGCAAAGAGTCAAGACACATAATGCTCAGAGTCAACACATAGTGCTGAGAGTCAAGATGCATAGAGAAAAAGAGTTAAGACACATAGTGCTGAGAGTCAAGACACATAGTGCTGAGAGTCAAAACACATAGTGCTAAGAGTCAAGACACATAGTGCTGAGGTCAAAACACATAGTGCAAAGAGTCAAGACACAGTGATGAGAGTCAAGACACATAGTGCTAAGAGTCAAGACACATAGTGCTAAGAGTCAAGACACATAGTGCTGAGGTCAAGACACATAGTGCAAAGAGTCAAGACACAGTGATGAGAGTCAAGACACATAGTGCTAAGAGTCAAGACACATAGTGCTAAGAGTCAAGACACAGAGTGCTAAGAGTCAAGACACATAGTGCTGAGGTCAAGACACATAGTGCAAAGAGTCAAGACACAGTGATGAGAGTCAAGACACATAGTGCTAAGAGTCAAGACACATAGTGCTAAGAGTCAAGACACATAGTGCTGAGGTCAAGACACATAGTGCAAAGAGTCAAGACACAGTGATGAGAGTCAAGACACATAGTGCTAAGAGTCAAGACACATAGTGCTAAGAGTCAAGACACATACTTCTAAGAGTCAAGACACAGTGATGAGAGTCAAGACACATAGTGCTATGAGTCAAGACACATAGTGCTGAGGTCAAGACACATAGTGCAAAGAGTCAAGACACAGTGATGGGAGTCAAGACACATAGTGCTAAGAGTCAAGACAACATAGTGCTAAGAGTCAAGACACAGTGATGAGAGTCAAGACACATAGTGCTAAGAGTCAAGACACATAGTCCTAATAGAAAATGAAACTCAAATTCAAAATACCCCCATAATGAAATTATCATGAATTATGATCATTTTAAATATTATGATATTATATTGATAACAACCTTATTTTTCAAAGGAAGCTACCAAAGTATATGTCGCTATACCTATGTTTATGGTGACTGGTTTCACCCTGAGAATAATTACACACCTCATAGAACTACACATTCAGAAACACTCACTGGATCCACACTCAGTCTGGGAATTAGTAAACCAGAAAATCTTTCTGAGTTATTTTTACTTGGTTGAATAGAAGAACAACAGGTTGAACCAAATCAGAATACTGAAACTGTTTCAGCACAGAAACATGGCCTCAGGTCGTAACAATGGAGTGATAGACAGACAGTCAAGGGCACAAGTCATTAGACTCACTCAGTTTGGTTTTACATTGTGATTAGCAATATTCCAGCATCATCACAGTGGGGAACACCAGAAAATCGGCTTCACACATCGTATCCATGTGGTGTTCGAACCTCAGTCTCTGCCATGGGAGCCAACGTTTCACCACTATGCTATACAAGTCTTCAGCCAGCACAACAATGTATGTATTGAGCCACTAACCATAATGAAGTGATGATATATCAGTGCAAACAAGATATCCAATTGTATTACAGTATGCGTAAAGACTGTGGAAAATACATTCAATTCTGCAGTCCTGATAAATAATTATGCAAGAGAATACAAAACAGCTAATACTGTGTGTACTTTTCTACCCATAGTGTAATTTACTGCAGTTCTCAAGAATGATTAAGTGCAACCATGTACAGCATATTGTAAAACAACAACAACAGGTATGAAAATGTCAGCTATGCAGATCACACCTTGTGTGTATGTTAGACAATGAACAGCTAATCTCCATTGTTAGTTCACATTTAAAAATTCCTCCTTTATATTCTCACCCCAGGGGAAATACTGCCATGAAATTTAGTAACCAAAAAATCCCAAATGATGTGGATGTTTAAACATGGAAACAATTTGTGGAGGGCTCCAACAATCCAGTCTCTGCCCACATATATTCTAACTGTTGCCACACCTGGGCTCAATAGCCTGACAAGTCATGTAAGCCAAATATACACCAACACGGAACCACATGGAACTTCACACTGCTTTCAAGTGAAATAAGCAACTCACGTATGTCCCAAACAAACACTGTTACCGTATTCAGC
This sequence comes from Haliotis asinina, assembly GCF_037392515.1. NCBI lineage: Eukaryota > Metazoa > Mollusca > Gastropoda > Lepetellida > Haliotidae > Haliotis > Haliotis asinina. The sequence goes on from NC_090285.1 coordinate 68,382,797, forward strand.
GTAATATAAACCATACTCCCACAAAAGGAATCAAGGAAACCTAGCCTTGATCCAAGGCTGTACTGAATGCTGAGACACTCTACTGAATGCTAAGACGCTCTACTGAATGCTGCGACAATGGATGTATAGTAATTCTATCCTTCCAAGAGGTAGGTCTAGATAAGGGGACAGCACATAAGGACAGCACATAAGGACCCCACTCTGTTATTTCTTAGAAATGATCATATAAGCTATTAAGTTTTACCTTATGGACGTGTACAAGCCAACCACTTTATGATCAGTGCTTATCATCATTTACAGTGGGGTAGTCTGCTCATCACACTGAAGACCCAGGTTCAATTCCAAACATGGGTAAAATGATTTCAGGTGTCCCCCACTGTCATATTGCTGGGTTTTTGTTGAAGATGCATGATAATAATCTAAACTCACACATTACACAAACATTAGATTGGGCAGATGTCTAGGAATATAACACGGTACATTTCAATATTCTGGCAGTATGACAGGGTATGTTTCAATATTCTGGCAGTATGACAGGGTACATTTCAATATTCTGGCAGTATGACAGGGTATGTTTCAATATTCTGGCAGTATGACAGGGTATGTTTCAATATTCTGGCAGTATGACAGGGTATGTTTCAATATTCTGGCAGTATGACAGGGTATGTTTCAATATTCTGGCAGTATGACAGGGTACATTTCAATATTCTGGCAGTATGACAGGGTACATTTCAATATTCTGGCAGTATGACAGGGTACATTTCAATATTCTGGCAGTATGACAGGGTATGTTTCAATATTCTGGCAGTATGACAGGGTATGTTTCAATATTCTGGCAGTATGACAGGGTATGTTTCAATATTCTGGCAGTATGACAGGGTATGTTTCAATATTCTGGCAGTATGACAGGGTATGTTTCAATATTCTGGCAGTATGACAGGGTATGTTTCAATATTCTGGCAGTATGACAGGGTATGTTTCAATATTCTGGCAGTATGACAGGGTATGTTTCAATATTCTGGCAGTATGACAGGGTATGTTTCAATATTCTGGCAGTATGACAGGGTATGTTTCAATATTCTGGCAGTATGACAGGGTATGTTTCAATGTTCTGGCAGTATGACAGGGTATGTTTCAATGTTCTGGCAGTATGACAGGGTATGTTTCAATATTCTGGCAGTATGACAGGGTATGTTTCAATATTCTGGCAGTATGACAGGGTATGTTTCAATATTCTGGCAGTATGACAGGGTATGTTTCAATATTCTGGCAGTATGACAGGGTATGTTTCAATATTCTGGCAGTATGACAGGGTATGTTTCAATATTCTGGCAGTATGACAGGGTATGTTTCAATATTCTGGCAGTATGACAGGGTATGTTTCAATATTCTGGCAGTATGACAGGGTATGTTTCAATATTCTGGCAGTATGACAGGGTATGTTTCAATGTTCTGGCAGTATGACAGGGTATGTTTCAATGTTCTGGCAGTATGACAGGGTATGTTTCAATATTCTGGCAGTATGACAGGGTACGTTTCAATATTCTGGCAGTATGACAGGGTACATTTCAATATTCTGGCAGTATGACAGGGTATGTTTCAATATTCTGGCAGTATGACAGGGTATGTTTCAATATTCTGGGAATATCACAGGATAGATTTCAATGTTCTGGAAATATTAACAAGGTACACAGCAGTATTCAGGGTATGTACTGAGTCAGTAGTGTTACACAAAGCTGGGGGCATTTCTGTATTCTGGCTCTATGTTATCAGTTTCCATGAAATCCCCAATATGATAACCAAATAATGGTTAATAGTTGTTGATATAAAAAATGAGTCAGCTCCTGAAGCAGTAAATGAAAGAATGTCTCATTAAGAAGTGATTTTGTTTGTTTGTTTGTTTGTTTGTTTAACCCTGTACTCAGCACTATTCCTGCTATATGGTGACAAACGAGTCTGGTCCAGACAATCCAGTGATCAACAGCATGGGCATAGATACACGCCACTGGGATACAATGAAATGTCAACCAAGTTAGTCACCTCTTTTGACAAGCATGGCTTGCTGCAGACCAATTCTAGCCTGGGTGTTTTGTGAAGAGTGAAATGAATGAGTGAGTGAAAGAGTGTGTGAATGAAGGAATGAAGGGGTAAGTGAAGAAAATGACCATGTCAGTAGGTGAGTTAAAGTGAGTGAGTGGAAGCAGTGGGTGGGTGGGTGGGTGAGTGAGTGTTTGAGTGAGTTACCATTAAACCAGCGATGATGATATAACAATGCTACAATATTGTTCACCTCTCTCCCTCAAGCAATTAACACTTAAATTCTTCAGTGTTCTACACAATTCCAGGTGTCTTAAAATATGCCACAACAAATACAAACCTTGCTTGCAAAGCTTAGCTTAAAATACAAAGAAAGACATTATTTTCTAAATGCTTTAATGAATCAGTTTCCCCGTTCTTGTTGCCTGTATGTGCATGTGGCATGGTGGGTCTACAGTCATCTTCCCAGGGCTGGGAACAGAAAATAGGTCGTCTTTGTTGCCACAAGCTTTTAGGTTGCCCTGTCAGGGTGCTTATATCCTTTCAATCATGGCTGTTTACAAACATGAATAATTCTGTTTGTCAGTGCTCTCATGCAAAATGCCAAAAACGATTTACAATTTCACATTGTTTGCTATGCTTTCTTTTTACCATCACATATCCTCCCCTAGAAGTCTTCTTTCTGCACTTCCAAACCAGGAAGTTGACAGTTTTTCATATTCAAAGAAATACAAAGTGATAATAAAAGGAAAGTTTAAACAAATATGAAATATGATGTTGAAATCCTGGAGATATTGCTGGTAAAACCAAGTACAGACAGCCTTTGATGTATGCAGCTGTTTAGAATGTCAATATGCCATCTGATGATTTCAAATTTGACATTCTGGTGAATGCATAAGGCAGCTTTGAGAGTGAGTGAGTGAGTGAGTGAGTGAGTGAGTGAGTGAGTGAGTGAGTGAGTGAGTGAGTGAGTGAGTGAGTGAGTGAGTGAGTGAGTGAGTGAGTGAGTGAGTGAGTGCTTATGTTTGTCACATTCAGCAGTTTTCCACCTATGTATCAGTTAGCCTATAAATGATCCATGCTGTCTGAGACCAGACCTGACCATCACGCCCCTTTGGTCACCTGTCGCCATGTCGCCCAGACCCTTTCTAGTCCCAAATCCTCACATGTATTCAAGAATCCACACACATACACAAGACTCACACGTACACTAGAATCACATGCACACTAAAATCCCCCTATGTAGATAAATAAAGATTTGTATCCCCTGACATGGTTCCTGAGAATCTTTACCCCTGGAGACCCTCTGTGACACAAACATGGTTCCTGAGAATCTTTACCCCTGGAGACCCTCTGTGGGACATGCATGGTTCCTGAGAACCTTTACCCTGGAGACCTTTTGTGGGACGTGCATGGTTCCTGAGAACCTTTACCCCTGGAGACTCTTTGTGGGACATGCATGGTTCCTGAGAACCTTTACCCCTGGAGACTCTTTGTGGGATGTGCATGGTTCCTGAGAACCTTTACCCCTGGAGACCCTTTGTGGGACATGCATGGTTCCTGTGAAGCTTTACCCCTGGAGACTCTTTGTGGGATGTGCATGGTTCCTGTGAAGCTTTACCCCTGGAGACTCTTTGTGGGACATGCATGGTTCCTGGAAACCTGTACTCCTGGACACTCTGTGAACGGACAAGCAGAGGTCCCTGGGAACATATTCTACCCTGGAATCTGTACTTCACTGTTACTTACAGGAAAAATTGTTCAAATATTATCAAACTGAGAATAAGTCTCCATGGCTCAAATCATTAATCATATTGTTGCTGAAAAGATCTGAGCCTGCAGGGACTGTGTTGATTGGGTTGGCTGCTAAATGTTTTCAAGTTTCAAGCATGTTCTCAAAGGACCACCCACTCTGGCCATTGATGCTCAGAAGCACCTGTATCTTACTGGTGTTGACAGTATCTTCCTAGTGAAGTAAAGAGTCTGCAACAGCAGATGTGACATCCTCATCTTCTGCTAGAGAGATTCTCTCTTCAGGTTTTCCTTCAAAGTGTACACAAAGTCTACATGGATGGCCTATGGAGTTAGCTGTTTCAGTTTGGGATGCTTGAAGACCGTGCAGTGACCAATTTTATCATGTTCATCAATGAAGCCACTTTGAGGTTGACAGAATTATGTGGCCTGGTTTGATTGGACATAGTCTGTAAACATGGGTAGCATTGTATGAAGTATATGTGCACTCTTGAGGGTGGACTAAACATGCTTCATACTTGTGGTGTTCGGGTGTGATTTATGACTTGTTTAGATCCCATATACAGCTATATCAAACATGGCTTATGCCAGTCATCTGAGCTGACAGATGTTGATATATATACACTGAGTGAGTGAGTGAGTGAGTGAGTGAGTGAGTGAGTGAGTGAGTGAGTGAGTGAGTGAGTGAGTGAGTGAGTGAGTGAGTGAGTGAGTGAGTGAGTGAGTGAGTGAGTGAGTGAGTGAGTGAGTGAGTGAGTGAGTGAGTGAGTGAGTGAGTGAGTGAGTGAGTGCTTATGTTTGTCACATTCAGCAGTTTTCCACCTATGTATCAGTTAGCCTATAAATGATCCATGCTGTCTGAGACCAGACCTGACCATCACGCCCCTTTGGTCACCTGTCGCCATGTCGCCCAGACCCTTTCTAGTCCCAAATCCTCACATGTATTCAAGAATCCACACACATACACAAGACTCACACGTACACTAGAATCACATGCACACTAAAATCCCCCTATGTAGATAAATAAAGATTTGTATCCCCTGACATGGTTCCTGAGAATCTTTACCCCTGGAGACCCTCTGTGACACAAACATGGTTCCTGAGAATCTTTACCCCTGGAGACCCTCTGTGGGACATGCATGGTTCCTGAGAACCTTTACCCTGGAGACCTTTTGTGGGACGTGCATGGTTCCTGAGAACCTTTACCCCTGGAGACTCTTTGTGGGACATGCATGGTTCCTGAGAACCTTTACCCCTGGAGACTCTTTGTGGGATGTGCATGGTTCCTGAGAACCTTTACCCCTGGAGACCCTTTGTGGGACATGCATGGTTCCTGTGAAGCTTTACCCCTGGAGACTCTTTGTGGGATGTGCATGGTTCCTGTGAAGCTTTACCCCTGGAGACTCTTTGTGGGACATGCATGGTTCCTGGAAACCTGTACTCCTGGACACTCTGTGAACGGACAAGCAGAGGTCCCTGGGAACATATTCTACCCTGGAATCTGTACTTCACTGTTACTTACAGGAAAAATTGTTCAAATATTATCAAACTGAGAATAAGTCTCCATGGCTCAAATCATTAATCATATTGTTGCTGAAAAGATCTGAGCCTGCAGGGACTGTGTTGATTGGGTTGGCTGCTAAATGTTTTCAAGTTTCAAGCATGTTCTCAAAGGACCACCCACTCTGGCCATTGATGCTCAGAAGCACCTGTATCTTACTGGTGTTGACAGTATCTTCCTAGTGAAGTAAAGAGTCTGCAACAGCAGATGTGACATCCTCATCTTCTGCTAGAGAGATTCTCTCTTCAGGTTTTCCTTCAAAGTGTACACAAAGTCTACATGGATGGCCTATGGAGTTAGCTGTTTCAGTTTGGGATGCTTGAAGACCGTGCAGTGACCAATTTTATCATGTTCATCAATGAAGCCACTTTGAGGTTGACAGAATTATGTGGCCTGGTTTGATTGGACATAGTCTGTAAACATGGGTAGCATTGTATGAAGTATATGTGCACTCTTGAGGGTGGACTAAACATGCTTCATACTTGTGGTGTTCGGGTGTGATTTATGACTTGTTTAGATCCCATATACAGCTATATCAAACATGGCTTATGCCAGTCATCTGAGCTGACAGATGTTGATATATATACACTGAGTGAGTGAGTGAGTGAGTGAGTGAGTGAGTGAGTGAGTGAGTGAGTGAGTGAGTGAGTGAGTGAGTTTTTTTTTCCATGGTGTTTTTGAGAAGTATCTGCACTCCAGACTACTCCATTACCCACTCACCACCTCACTGCAGGTGGCATGAGACGCAAGCCTTTACACTGAGTCTTTATGAATGCAATAAACATATTAACTCAGCATGTTTATTGCAACTTTATCCTAAAAACCAATTACACTCTGACTTCTCCTCAACCCTTGACATAACTCTGCCAAGCTCTGCTCTAATGTAAGGATGTAAAACAATACATAAATGTTGACTTTCATGATGAATTGCAGCAACAGATACGTAGCAATAACTTGAGGAATTCAGTTTGAAGCTTTTCAAGCATCTAGTAGCCCTAACAATTTATAAGTCAGAAACAAGAAAACAAATCATTAGCAGTATATACTGTACCCGTTCTTCATACTGAGACTGGGATCTATTTCATTACTGACTGGATTTTTTGTAATTGTAGGTGTCACAAATCTAGCTGTCCATTCCCACACACCAGTCAACTTGCTTACAACAAAGTTGTTAAATGTCTTTAGCTGAGGCTTTTGTCACAGTTAGGCTTAGACTAACACAATTTGTCTACACAATTTGTTAGTGTAGTATAAACATATGCTACACAAAAAGATGGAAAGGAAACTGAGACTTTATACATTTTAATTTCCTACAGCTGTGGAAATCTATACTGCCATATATTCTAGTTTTGTGTGGGCTTCCTTAGATATATTTGCTTCAGGATCTGTATGACAAACTACCTCAGATCCTGCCAAGTATAAAACACGAGATATGTGATACGGATATGTGCACTATATGTTCAGCAGTATACCCCATGTGTTATACCCATAAGAAACATCTTCCAAAAAAATTCCACAAGCCCGTTCCCTTAAATAACCATGAATGACTTATCAATTATTGATGACAACAAGACTTAAGCTAACCACATTCTGACCCACCTGTGGCATTCAGTGCAAATACATGCAAAGACAAGCCAGGTGTCCACTAAAAGAATGCATGGGATTACACACAGTACAAAAACATAGGAACAGTCTCAGAGATGTCAATGATTTATGTAATTAGGAAGTGTCTTCTTTATGTCCATTATAAAATGTTTCGAAAAGTTTACTCAGGACTTGTTGTGATCATGATCCAACAACTTGCAAGGAAGAGTTGTAGAATGTTCTCTGAATATTTTGTTGAAGGAGCATGCTCAACTGAACATCAAAAGGCATCCTATGCACTTGTTTGCTTGTCTTCCAGGTTGATGAATGAACTCCCAGTTCATAACGCACCTAGATGACCAGGAGGAATCTGTGTCACATGCTCATGAAATATACAACAAATCACATTTGCTTTTTATGTCTCTGCACTTTGTGTATTTTGATAAAGTGATATTACAAATACATCCGAAACTAGTTCACAGTGACAATGTTTTTTTTAATATCCTGCTGGCTACACCCGCCATGATTTGCCATCATCAAAACATGACATACAGTCATAAAACATGTGGGGCATGTGTACCTGTGTATAAACAGCCCTCACTCTTCTGTACCATTGTATGACGCAACAGCTCACTGAATTTCACAGACTCGTCGTGGAAGAAACCCAGTGTACTGAAATCTTCTAAGATGGATGTTATGTGATGTCATAAAGGTCCATCCACAAACAGTTTAGTCAATGCAGCACATTGTTTCCCTGTAACAAGCCAGTCTGTAAACCTTGGTAAATATACAAATGTGATGAACCTGCACCGACATAGTATTTGGATAAAAAGTGATAAACATAAAAGTCATCCATGACTAGAGAATGATATGTATTCTTATATTTCTCCCCATGAAGATCAAGGTTAGAGTTAGTTATCAGAAACTCATGCTTGTTGTAAGAAGTGACAAATGAGAGCAGGTGGTCTCCCCATGAAGTTCTTGGTTAGAACTAGCCATCAGCAACCCATTGTGAGGGGTGACACAGCTGATGTCCATCTGTTTCTTACTCCATCAGACTTCCATCTGTACCCAATCTGACTCCATCAAACTTCCATCTGTGCCCAATCTGACTCCATTAGACGTTCATCTGTCCCCAATCTGACTCCATCAGACTTCCATCTGTACCCAATCTGACTCCATCAGACTTCCATCTGTAGCCAATCTGGCTTCATCAGATGTCCATCTGTACTCAATCTGGCTCCATCAGATGTCCATCTGTACCCAATCTGACTCCATCAGACTTCCATCTGTAGCCAATCTGGCTTCATCAGATGTCCATCTGTACTCAATCTGACTTCATCAGACGTCCATCTGTTCCCAATCTACCTCCCATCAGATTTCCATCTGTACCTAATCTGCATGAGACGTCCATCTGTTAGTGATCTGGCTCCACCAAACTTCCATCTGTCCCCAGTCTGGTTCCGTCTAACTTCCTCCATCTGTCCCCAAGTATCAACAAAGATCTTGCCAAAACCCATTTCAAGTGGAACAATGACATCACAGCAGAGAATTATTGTCAGGAACAATGATAAAAAACATCAGTTAAAAGTCTAAAAGTCTTTTTGTGTGAGAATTTGATCAATATCTTTGGTGACAAATCTGGAAGCAATGACACTGTTTTGAATTTTTTTTGTTAGCGATTTTGAGGCCTGGTCACTTAACCTTTTTTCATAACAGGATTTTTCAGTCAGAGATGAGACAGAAAGGAAATAGTGAGTGAGTGAGTTTGGTTTTACGCCGCTTTTAGCAATATTCCAGCGATATCACGGCGGGGGACACCAGAAAATGGGCCTCACACATTGTACCCATGTGGGGAATCGAACCTGGGTCGTCGGCGTGACGAGCGAACGCTTTAACCACTAGACTACCCCACCGCCCCGGAAATAATATAAGTCAAGTATGATATGAGGTTAATATGGAAAGAATATGAGGTTAATATGGAAAGAATATGAGGTTAATATGGAAAGAATATGAGGCTAATATAGAAAGAATATGAGGTTAATATGGAAAGAATATGAGGTTAATATGGAAAGAATGCCCACAATATCATGTTTAGAAAAAGCAGATCTATCTTTCTGTCCATTATACTCAAGTAAAGTGTTTGCCAAGTTTACAGTAAATTGTTACAGATATATTTTTGTGTGATTGTTCTTGTAACACGGCTATGAAAGATGAGCTGTGGGGAGATGTATGCAGGAAGTGAGTGTGGTGTGATGCCATACATCACATGATGGGACTGTTAATAAATGGCACACAAACCTTCTTTTATCAAAATCTTACATTATCTGTCTCAAATAACCGTAAACCCCTTTGCAGGCGTCTTTAGTTTATATTGCTTTTATGGCCAGCCAAGGCATTATTCCATACAACGTGAACAGTCCCTATGTAAAATTAGTCAACTAGCCAATTAGCCAACGTTTCCAAGGTGTGAAAACCACACCTCCATTGAGATGAGGAAAAGAAAACATCATGTAGATTTGACCTTGTAACTGACTTCAGCTTTTAATAGACTAGCCTTCAGCTACAGTTTCCTCTTAACATGCATAATATCTGTCCCGACATTTAAAATGTACGGATATGTTGAGAGAACAGACTCAACACCAGTACGATAAACTAATAAACATACAGGAGCATCACCTCTTGAAGGCTCCAGGCAGAGTAAACATTTTGAAGCCACTTGAATATTGTACCAGACTACCACCATCATGAGCAAAATCTTAATTCTGGTGTCATGTAAACATTAAGCTTGAAAAAAAAGAGGTAAAGGTTTGGTGTGGTGTTTATGAGTCGTTTATAGACCCTTACTCCGATGTTAACGGTGTTAAAAACTGTATATGTCATTAACCTGTATTGCCTCTGTGAGACCTCAACCGCCATCATGACCAGAATGCTCCAACAGCTGCTAAAAAATAAACACTTCACATTTACAGTGCTATAATAGGACTTGGGTTGTTATGGAGCCATGGAGTGGCTTGCTGGAAAAGGTTCTCCCAGCGGTACATCATTTGGTCTTAATGCCTCCTTGACCCTCAACAACTTCAAGGTCACTCCATGCTCTGAGGTCTGGTAATGCATTTCGCAGATATGGCTGGTCATGGTATGGTCTGGAAAAACAATATGGCCTTTATAATCAATATTTTTTCACATGCCCCCAATGTCTTTGTAGAAAGTGCTTATCAGTAGCTTCTCAGATGCCCGGCTAGATATCAGGAGAGCACACATACACATGTGAGATAGATTCAGGATTATGAAGAAGCTTTATTAAGTACAATAAAAAATGTCTTGGTAGACCTAATCTGAACACACTGTTTCAAGTTGATATTGGCACTTAAAAGACAAGGTACAATGAAATACCCAAGAAAGATAGGACAAGGTCGTTTCGGGTCTCATTTGTGTTGTGCTCTGTAGGGGTCAGCGTAAGTACAATCAAATTATGCAAAACATAGCTAAAACAATCTGTTGACAGTAACATCTGTGCGTCACCACAGGTGGTTGTGTTTACAATCAAATAATGCAAAACATACCTACAACCAACTGTTTATGGTAACATCTGTGCTTCACCATAGGTGGTTGTGAGTACAATCACATAATACAAAACATAGCTAAAACAATCTGTTGACAGTAACATCTGTGCTTCACCGTAGGTGGTTGTGTGTACAATCACATAATACAAAGCATAACTAAAACCATGAGTTTAAGGTGCCATGGGTTATGTCCAATCAAATATCACAGAATGCTGCAGCTAGAAAATGTGGAATTACCAATCAGGCTAAGAAATCCCCAAACTAATATTTTGCAGAGTTTACGTTAAACCACGATCTGGCAAAATATGTTTGTTGTTGCAAGTGAAACAGCATATTAGTCAGGTTTCCAACTGTCCTGCCAAAATAGTAGGACATTGCACCAGTAGTCAACACCACAGGCCAACTCAACTTTGTGACAGATTTCAACCAGAGATGACATATTTCGGTCAACAATTCAGTGCGAAGTCAGTGCTTTAATGTTTTCAATGAGATGCTTTTGGCACTTACACTGGTTGGTTTTATAAATGAGTGACTTCAAATGGCAGTAAACATGTCAGATGCAGGACAGATGGGGTCTAACAACCAGACACTACCAGGGTATTGTATAGCCAGACACAACCAGGGTATTGTACAACCAGACACTACCAGGGTACTGTACAGCCAGACACTACCGGGGTACTGTATAGCCAGGCACTACCAGGGTACTGCGCAGCCAGACACTACCAGGGTACTGTACAGTCCAAGAATACTGCGGTACTGTATAGCCAGACACTACTAGGGTATTGTACAGTCAGGCACTAGCAGGGTACTGTACAGCTAGATGCTACCATGGAACTGTACAGCCAGGCACCACCAGGGTACTGTACAGCTAGACGCTACCAGGGTACTGTACAGCTAGACGCTACCATGGAACTGTACAGCCAGATACTACCAGGGTACTGTACAGCTGGATGCTACCAGGGTACTGTACAGCCAGACACTACCAGTGCACTGTACAGCTAGATGCTACTAGGGTACTGTACAACCAGACACTACCAAGGTACTGCACAGCCAGACACTACCAGGGTACTGTACAGCTAGATGTTACCACTACCATGGAACTGTACAGCCAGATACTACCAGGGTACTGTACAGCTGGATGCTACCAGGGTACTGTACAGCCAAACACTACCAGGGTACTGTACAGCTAGATGCTACTAGGGTACTGAACAACCAGACACTAACCAAGGTACTGTACAGCCAGACACTACCAGTGCACTGTACAGCTAGATGCTACTAGGGTACTGTACAACCAGACACTACCAAGGTACTGTACAGCCAGACACTACCAGGGTACTGTACAGCTAGATGCTACTAGGGTACTATACAGTCAGGCACTACAAGGGTACTGTATAACTAGACGCTACCAGGGTTCTGTATAGCCAGACACTACCATGGTAATGTACAGCTAGACGTTACCAAGGTACAGTACAGCTAGACACTACAAGGGTACTGTACAGCCAGACATTACCAGGATATTGTACATCCAGACAGTACCACGGTACTGTACAGCTAGACCCTACAATGGTACTGTACATCCAGACACCACCAAGAGTGAGTACCAGTGATAGAGCTAGCACCACTTATAGATACCATTCAGAAAATATTTCATTGTTTTCCAGACACTACCAGGCTACTGTACAACCAGACACTACCAAGAGTGAGTGTGTACCAGTGATAGAGTCAGTACCACTTACAGATATATACTATTCACAAAATATTTCATTGTTTTCCAGACACTACCAGGGTGCTGTACAACCAGACACTACCAAGAGTGAGTGCGTACCAGTGATAGAGTCAGTACCACTTACAGATATATACTATTCACAAAATCTTTCATTGTTTTCCAGTTAGTCTGCAGTGACATGATCTTTAACTTTTTTTAGCAGTATAATTACCTCCATCAAAACATAAAAGTGAAAAGATCTCATGGTTGATGAACACATTTAGTATGCATGACAACGAACTGTGTGTAACAATGCGTTAAGCAGAATGGACCCTGAGGGTATAAAGAGAGTTCAAAGCCAAATTTACCTCACTTTGAAACATTGTCCTCTGACTCAGATGTTACTGTGGCTAATTATTGAAATTTATGCTTCATCAAAACAAACCACAAAGCAAGATTATCTTAGGACATATATGGAAGATCAATACAGCAAGTCATAAGTCAGGTTTTGCTTCACACCACACGTCTGAACTGCTGTTCAGTGCTCCAAGTCATATCATACCCATCTAAAAATTCCACACTATATCACATTCCTTTTATCTGAATCCTAAACTATGATAAACAATATAAATTTGTTGTCTTTGATGACATCAAAGGAAACCCTACATCCCAGGGCCAAATGTGTCCTTTGATTCAAGCAGTGGCAGAGAAAATGTTGAATGTTAAGTGCATCTCCAGTTTAGAGATAGCTGACTGATAGAAGTTGGCTTCTTCATCACTATCATGATAGCCTTACTGAGAGAAAAAGTTGTCTTGGAACAGTAGCCTCTACATCAAGCTCATACATGCCACAGATCTTATCAGGACTAGGGCTGTGAGTGGGTTAAATCCTGCTCTGAACCGTATTTCTGATATAACATGGCAGGTGGAACAGGATTCAAACCCATTATGTATATGTTCTAATCTCAGAACATGTATACCCAAGAGAAGGAACTCTACACAATGACAATATGTCCCAATATGAAACATGCCCACAAAATACCATAAATGTCCTCCTGACATGCTTTTCTAAACTTTGTACATGATAAAAATAATAATATTTATGGGTAAAGTAATCAGTTGTTTCATGTACAGAATGGTCAGTTGCTCAATTCCATATTAGCCTCTGGCAAGTCCATATGTACTCTTCAAAAACTGTAGGGGAACCTGAACTTTGAAGTTGGGTAGAAAGAAAACCCATTTAGGAATGTTACAATGTCATTCATCTTGTGTATGCAGCATCATTACATGTTATCACCACACGCAAACACAATGCACAGTACGCACATGCACAACATGTCAGCCTCCTACACGTGCATGGGGTGTCATTATGAATCTTGGTGTTTTTTGCAGATTGATAAATCACTGTAGACCATTTCTGATAATTTTCTTGTGTCTGTGCATGGTCAGGGTTTTCAGGGTTCAATCACACACTACTGACTGAAATTTTCATGTCATACTCCAGTCACCTAACAAGGGGGATAACTGAAGAAAAGTAAGTAAAGGCAATGAAGGCAAGTTTCCCACATTGAGGGGCATATAATCTACTACAGCTCACTGTCAATATGTCAATGGACAAAGATACCCCAGTTCCATCCTGAATGGAATCCTATTCAAGGCTGTGATGTGATAAATGTTTTCTTTATAATGTAATCTTTATAATGCAGAAAGCAGCTTGTGATTATTCCTCTAAGACCTCTACATTCACGCCTGAGCAGGGGAGACAGACACACACACACACTCCCCCACATCTGGTTCCAGATCAGTGACTCCTCACAGTCTTTATGGTTACCAGTGACGCTGACCAGTTGTTTTTTTTACCAAATTGGATATCCCATGATATTATTTTAGGTAGGAAAAGTTGCTTTTGCTTTCAAATGATAACCAATTGACTTTCCTTAGTCTGTTCTCTCAGAGGCATGATGAGGAGATGGAAATTTGATGTAGTGAGTTTGACAGTTGGTGTCATCAGATGGCCATCAATGTCATGCTCACTCATGTCGCTGTTACCGAGGCCAGTAACAAGCATGTGGGAGGCCTCCACCACTGCTAACGTTGTCTACATAGTCAGTTACACACATCTCCCCCAGTCTTACACTAGTCTCCGAGGTAATAATTAATATAAGACAAGTATATAAATGGTATCTTCTTACTTATTGTATAACACAAAGTTTCTGGTCCACTTCTTGCCCCTTCTTCCAGCAAGAACTGGTCCAGAAACATTGTGTTATACAATAAATAAGAAGTTGCCATCCATATACTTGTTTTATATGTTCACCAACTTCTAAATACCTCTCAATAATCCAATGATTATTGGTTCAAAGGAAAATTTCTGGATAGTATCTAAATAACAGACTATGGAGACCTAAGAATCTGACTGTCCGCTTATCTAGACTTGCCCCGTGAAAGGGTAGAGCTTCTATACATGCCAGGACTTAGCACTCACTACAGCCTTAGAACAAGTGTAGTCCTCCCCATGATAAAGTACTGTCTTAACTATAGGGAGAATTTAAATGAAAATGAATGTCTTTGAACACATTTTGGAAGTGGTATACATAAAGCTGTGAATTTACAGATGTCAACTTTTTTATTTGAGGAGCACAACATTTCACCTAATAAAGGCGTAAGATATACACCGAAATGTAGTGTTCCTCAAATAAAGATGGCATCCATTATTTCTCACCTTCAAATGAGAAATAGTTTATTACATTCATCCACATGATAAAGATTATTCCATGAGTTCTTCAAAGCACTGTTACAAATCGGCAGACTAATATCATAGATATGTAAAACAAACAATTTGAAATAAATGTGTAAATTTCTTATTCTTTAATATTTGGGTCCCTCTTCTGGTTGAACATGTAAACTAGAAAACTGGGATGGATTATGGAGGAAAATCTCATTTAATATCTCGGTTCTGAAACTGAGGAAAACACCACAATAGGAGTTATTATCATTGAACAACCATTTACAAAGAAAAGTGATAATATTAAAAGTTATCAAAGGCCTGATGTGCCATGAAAGCTGGAAACTGACATCATTAAATGTGAGGATGAATTCACCAGGAAAGGGAAGCTGGTTTTTGAGAGGCAATAAAACATAGTACACAACAACAACAACAATCTCCATTCACATCAGTCGTTTGATGCAACAAAATTCTGAGTTAGAAAAACTACATGTTCCACTTTAAGCATATATATTCTAGAACATAGAAATTACATGTTTCACTTTAAACAACATATTCTAGGTTATGAAAACAATATGAATTTCAGGAAGTAACTTGTGTCTTAATTGTGTCTCAGAAAAAAACCCTGTGATTTCATGGTTTCCACTGAGCAATTCATATTTCAAAGTCTTGTTTCTCAGTGCATGATTACCCAGAAGTAACTCTCAATGGTTTTCAAGAAGTAACTTGTATCTCAATAGTGGTCAAGAAGTAACTTAAATTGTGTCTCAGTGGTTTAGGATTTCCAGCATGTGACTTAATGGTGTCTAAGGAGTAATGCCTTGTGTCTTCATGGCTTCCAAGGAGCAACGTGTCATAACATTTTCCAAGGAATTACTTGTTTATAAATGGTTTGCATGAAGTAAGTTGTTTCTAAATGGTTTCCGAGAAACAGACTTGCTTCTTAATTGTTTCTAAGAAGTAACCTGTTTCTAAAAAAAGGTTTCCAAGAAACAGTTTGTTTCTCAACGGTTTCCAAGGAATAGACTTGTTTCCCAATGGCTTCCAAGAAACAATGTCTGGGTCAATCATTTTCAAAGAGTAACATTTGTCTGAGGGGTTTCCAAGAAACAACCACTGATGGTTTCAAAGAAGTAACATGTGTCTTCATGATTTCCAGGAAATACTTGTTACACAAATTGTTTCCAAGAAATGGCTTGTTTCTCAATGGTAGCCAAAAGTTATTTATTGCTCAGTTGTTTCCACGAAATATCTGAGCCATGATTAGTGGTTTCCAAGATGTAACAATAGGAATTGGGATGTGTTAGTCTCTAAAGATTAGTGTTTTTTTCTTTAAATTTCCTGAAGCAGACAATGTGTTTGCTGATTGTGTTCTCATTGATTTGTCTGGTTCAGACTTGATAATTTACAGCTGCCATGTAGCTGGAATATTCATTTCATCTTTAGTTTTGAATTTGTCTTGGTGTTAGAAAGTATAAACACTATACACATCAGCGTTATCAACATTATTCAATGAACACAACATGCCTCAGCTCTAGGCGTAATCCCATGCTGTCAGTTAGTCTCATGGACATGACTGGTCATTATGAGGTCACACCTTACAAGGCCATATTGTTATTGACATACCTGTATGTGAATATCAGATCGATCTTGTGATAAACTTAAGTCTTGATGACGTGACCTGTGAGTGACGTGACATCAAATGTTATGCTGACTTACTGCTGACTACACTGCATTTTAATACATATAGTGAGTAGTAAGACATTCAAAACAAACTCAATCTAACATGAATGTGTTAAGCACTAGTCCATGTAAATGTTGTCCTGCTAATGAAGGAAACAGAATATGATTGCATTGCAAAGCCCAATATTGACAAGAATATTTTGTGATGCATGTTTGTTTCTTCACAAGTGACACCAAAAGTACATATTTGGCACAGCCATGTATATTTATCACTTTCACGGCTGAAAAGTAGAAGAAGACTGCACTGATTGTTGTATGTATGTGTCATTATTACACTCACCTATCTTTCTTGGTCAGTGTTTCTTGGTCAGAAAATTGCCACACAAAATATTACCTTGTATAGCACATTAAAAGGATGTCAACTATACCAGGCAGTGGAGTATCAATATTGACATACTTAGTACAGTGCCAGTGAACTGAGGGCAGATGAGCACCATTGGTCTGTACTTTGTCACCAGCCATCAGGTGAGCAAATGCTATGATCTAGAGAACATTTATATGTACATGTAAGAACAATAAAAGTGATAAGACGACGCAGGAGTAGGCTGACAGGGGAAGACAACACTTTTGCTGTTTTTACATACATGTACATATATATAAGTCTCATACCATTCATCTGATGACTGAACCTCACCCCACCTCTAAGCATCCAACAGCAACGTCTTTTTTTTAGTTAAAAATGCCAACGTTTGTCTAAAAGCTAAACCATCCTTATGTAGGCAATGTCCCTGCTAGCATTTCCTCAGAGCAGCACATGCATATTGCAAACCACTATTTTCCTATGACATTCTCTTGAAGTTGACATTTCTTAACCATGCATTTAAACTTCCAAAGATGTGTTTTGTGCTGTGTATTTCTTCCCTGTACACAAACAAGTGAATGGTAATGCTGAGATAATAACAATCAAACACTAATTTTATCAAATACTAGTAGTTGATATTTCCTTGATCAATATTACTTTTGTACGGAAGCGTATTAGCGCCACGGTGAAAATTTTTTTGAGTGTTACTATCTCCTACGTAGGATTTAATATCTCCTACGAAGGATTTAATATCTCCTATGTAGGACTTAGTATCTCCTACCTAGGACTTACTATCTCCTACGTAGGACTTATTATCACCTACGCAGGACTTACTATCTCCTACGTAGGACTTATTATCTCCTATGTAGGACTTAATATCTCCTACGTAGGATTTATTATCTCCTACGTAGGACTTATTATCTCCCACATAGGACTTAGTATCTATGGATCTTTAATATCTCCTACATAAGATTTAATATCTCTTATGTAGGACTTAGTATCTCCTACCTAGGACTTACTATCTCCTACGTAGGACTTATTATCACCTACGCAGGACTTACTATCTCCTACGTAGGACTTACTATCTCCTACATAGGACTTAATATCTCCCACGTAGGATTTATTATCTCCTACGTAGGACTTATTATCTCCCACATAGGACTTAGTATCTATGGATCTTTAATATCTCCTACATAAGATTTAATATCTCCTACGTAGGACTTATGATCTCCTACATAGGACTTATTATCTCCTACGTAGAACTTACTATCTCCTACGTAGGACTTTAAATCTCCTACGTAAGACTTACTATCTCCTACGTAGGATTTATTATCTCCCACATAGGACTTAATATCTGCTATGTAGGACTTACTACTTAGTATCTCCTACATAGGACTTAGTACTTAACATCTCCTACGTAGGACTTACTATGTCCTACGTAGGACTTAATACCTCCTATGTAGGACTTACTATCTCCTACGTAGGATTTAATATCTCCTACGTAAGACTTATTATCTCCCACATAGGACTTAGTATCTCCTGCGTAGGACTTACTACTTAGTATCTCCTACGTAGGACTTAGTACTTAACATCACCTACCTAGGACTTATTATCTCCTACATAGGACTTAGTATCTCCTACATAGGACTTATTATCACCTACGTAGGACTTACTATATCCTACATAGGACTTATTATCTCCTACGTAGGACTTAGTATCACCTACGTAGGACTTACTATCACCTACGTAATACCTACTATCTCCTACGTAGGAGATATCAGAAAGACTATGTAGGAGATAGTTAGTCCTACATAAGAAATAGTAAGTCCTACGTAGGAGATAGTGACACCAAAAAAAATGTTCGCCATGGCCCTAATATGCTGCTGTACTTTTGCGATTCTTTTTTGGAAGAGTTTATATGTCACCAACCTTGATCCATACAACCCATTACTTACATATAACTTATACTAATAACTAATACTTATATCATACCTCACCAACATATTACCTATATATGCTTGCACTCATCCTTTACAACCCATTACCAACTTATGTATCCAATGAAGTCCTCTACAACCCGTTACCAACATATGTAGCCAGTGTAGTCCTCTACAACCCTTTACTAACATATGTATCCAATGAAGTCCTCTACGACCCGTTACCAACATATGTATCCAATGAAGTCCTCTATGACCCGTTACCAACATATGTATCCAATGTAGTCCTTTACAACCCGTTACCAACATATGTATCCAATGTAGTCCTTTACAACCCGTTACCAACATATGTATCTAATGAAGTCCTCTACAACCCTTTACCAACATATGTATCCAATGTAGTCCTTTACAACCCGTTACTAACATATGTATCTAATGTAGTCCTTTACAACCCGTTACCAACATATGTATCCAATGTAGTCCTTTACAACCCGTTACCAACATATGTATCTAATGAAGTCCTCTACAACCCTTTACCAACATATGTATCCAATGAAGTCCTTTACAACCCGTTACCAACATATGTATCCAATGTAGTCCTTTACAACCCGTTACCAACATATGTATCCAATGAAGTCCTCTACAACCCGTTACCAACATATGTATCTAATGAAGTCCTCTACAACCCTTTACCAACATATGTATCCAATGAAGTCCTTTACAACCCGTTACCAACATATGTATCCAATGTAGTCCTTTACAACCCGTTAGCAACATATGTATCTAATGAAGTCCTTTACAACCCGTTAGCAACATATGTATCCAATGAAGTCCTCTACAACCCGTTACCAACATATGTATCCAATGTAGTCCTTTACAACCCGTTACCAACATATGTATCTAATGAAGTCCTTTACAACCCGTTAGCAACATATGTATCCAATGAAGTCCTCTACAACCCGTTACCAACATATGTATCCAATGTAGTCCTTTACAACCCGTTACTAACATATGTATCCAATGTAGTCCTTTACAACCCGTTAGCAACATATGTATCCAATGAAGTCCTCTACAACCCGTTACCAACATATGTATCCAATGTAGTCCTTTACAACCCGTTACTAACATATGTATCTAATGAAGTCCTCTACAACCCTTTACCAACATATGTATCCAATGAAGTCCTTTACAACCCGTTACCAACATATGTATCCAATGTAGTCCTTTACAACCCGTTAGCAACATATGTATCTAATGAAGTCCTTTACAACCCGTTAGCAACATATGTATCCAATGAAGTCCTCTACAACCCGTTACCAACATATGTATCCAATGTAGTCCTTTACAACCCGTTACCAACATATGTATCTAATGAAGTCCTTTACAACCCGTTAGCAACATATGTATCCAATGAAGTCCTCTACAACCCGTTACCAACATATGTATCCAATGTAGTCCTTTACAACCCGTTACTAACATATGTATCCAATGTAGTCCTTTACAACCCGTTAGCAACATATGTATCCAATGAAGTCCTCTACAACCCGTTACCAACATATGTATCCAATGTAGTCCTTTACAACCCGTTACTAACATATGTATCTAATGTAGTCCTTTACAACCCGTTACTAACATATGTATCTAATGAAGTCCTTTACAACCCGTTAGCAACATATGTATCCAATGTAGTCCTTTACAACCCGTTACTAACATATGTATCTAATGTAGTCCTTTACAACCCGTTACCAACATATGTATCCAATGTAGTCCTTTACAACCCGTTACTAACATATGTATCTAATGTAGTCCTTTACAACCCGTTACCAACATATGTATCCAATGAAGTCCTCTATGACCCTTTACCAACATATGTATCCAATGTAGTCCTTTACAACCCGTTACCAACATATGTATCCAATGTAGTCCTTTACAACCCGTTACCAACATATGTATCCAATGTAGTCCTTTACAACCCGTTACCAACATATGTATCTAATGAAGTCCTTTACAACCCGTTAGCAACATATGTATCCAATGAAGTCCTCTACAACCCGTTACCAACATATGTATCCAATGTAGTCCTCTACAACCCGTTACCAACATATGTATCTAATGAAGTCCTCTACAACCCTTTACCAACATATGTATCCAATGAAGTCCTTTACAACCCGTTACCAACATATGTATCCAATGTAGTCCTTTACAACCCGTTACCAACATATGTATCTAATGAAGTCCTTTACAACCCGTTAGCAACATATGTATCCAATGAAGTCCTCTACAACCCGTTACCAACATATGTATCCAATGTAGTCCTTTACAACCCGTTACCAACATATGTATCTAATGAAGTCCTTTACAACCCGTTAGCAACATATGTATCCAATGAAGTCCTCTACAACCCGTTACCAACATATGTATCCAATGTAGTCCTTTACAACCCGTTACTAACATATGTATCCAATGTAGTCCTTTACAACCCGTTAGCAACATATGTATCCAATGAAGTCCTCTACAACCCGTTACCAACATATGTATCCAATGTAGTCCTTTACAACCCGTTACTAACATATGTATCTAATGTAGTCCTTTACAACCCGTTACCAACATATGTATCTAATGAAGTCCTTTACAACCCGTTAGCAACATATGTATCCAATGAAGTCCTCTATGACCCTTTACCAACATATGTATCCAATGTAGTCCTTTACAACCCGTTACCAACATATGTATCCAATGTAGTCCTTTACAACCCGTTACCAACATATGTATCCAATGTAGTCCTTTACAACCCGTTACCAACATATGTATCTAATGAAGTCCTTTACAACCCGTTAGCAACATATGTATCCAATGAAGTCCTCTACAACCCGTTACCAACATATGTATCCAATGTAGTCCTTTACAACCCGTTACTAACATATGTATCTAATGTAGTCCTTTACAACCCGTTACCAACATATGTATCCAATGTAGTCCTTTACAACCCGTTACTAACATATGTATCCAATGAAGTCCTCTACAACCCGTTACCAACATATGTATCCAATGTAGTCCTTTACAACCCGTTACCAACATATGTATCCAATGTAGTCCTTTACAACCCGTTACCAACATATCTATCCAATGTAATCCTCTACAACCCGTTACCAACATATGTATCCAATGTAGTCCTTTACAACCCGTTAGCAACATATGTATCTAATGAAGTCCTTTACAACCCGTTACCAACATATGTATCCAATGTAGTCCTTTACAACCCTTTACCAACATATGTATCCAATGTAGTCCTTTACAACACGTTACCAACATATCTATCCAATGTAATCCTCTACAACCCGTTACCAACATATGTATCCAATGAAGTCCTCTATGACCCTTTACCAACATATGTATCCAATGTAGTCCTTTACAACCCGTTACTAACATATGTATCTAATGAAGTCCTTTACAACCCGTTACCAACATATGTATCCAATGTAGTCCTTTACAACCCGTTACTAACATATGTATCTAATGAAGTCCTTTACAACCCGTTACCAACATATGTATCTAATGAAGTCCTCTACAACCCGTTACCAACATATGTATCCAATGTAGTCCTTTACAACCCGTTACTAACATATGTATCTAATGTAGTCCTTTACAACCCGTTACCAACATATGTATCTAATGAAGTCCTCTACAACCCGTTACCAACATATGTATCCAATGAAGTACTTTACAACCCATTACCAACATATGTATCTAATGAAGTCCTCTACAACCCTTTACCAACATATGTATCCAGTGAAGTCCTTCACAATCCGTTACCAAAAAATTTGGCTAATGCATCCCTCTACAATCCTGTTTAAATGTATGCATCACACATGATGCCCACAACACCCTATAAACATATGTTTAAAATGTAGATCTCACAAAACTGTAGAAAACACATGTTAACAAAACTTGGGCCTCATGACACTATGAAAGATACAAATCCAATTCAGGCCCTTTACAAACATATGTATCCTACACGGTACTGTACAGCCTGTTACAAACATACCATGTATCATAGGCCTCTAGAACCCTTTACAAACATATGTATCAAACAAAGGCCTATAGAACCCTTTACAAACATATGTATCAAACAAAGGCCTCTAGAACCCTTTACAAACATATGTATCAAACAAAGGCCTCTAGAATTCTTTACAAACATGTGTATCAAACAAAGGCCTCTAGAACCCTTTACAAACATATGTATCAGACATAGGCCTCTGGAACCCTTTACAAACATATGTATCAAACAAAGGCCTCTAGAATCCTTTACCAACATATGTATCAAACAAAGGCCTCTAGAATCCTTTACCAACATATGTATCAAACAAAGGCCTCTAGAACCCTTTACCAACATAAGTATCAAACAAAGGCCTCTAGAACCCTTTACAAACATATGTATCAGACATAGGCCTCTGGAACCCTTTACAAACATATGTATCAAACAAAGGCCTCTAGAATCCTTTACCAACATATGTATCAAACAAAGGCCTATAGAACCCTTAACAAACAAATCTGTCAAACAAAGGCCTCACAACTCTTTCAGGAAAATCTCATCAATTAGGTGTGTACTGTGTACTGTACTCTCTTCCTCACATCTCACTTCTATAGACCATTTGACAATCTCCTTTGACACAGATCTCCTTTCCCTGGTAGAGTAAATACTACATCTGTTATAAAATATATCTTAGAAACTAACTTTGAGGTTAATATTTATGAAAATGTAAATTAAAATCTAAACAATTTTTAATAGATGTTTTGAAATACTGGGGCAACTCAGAGATATAAATTAATCATATTGGTTCGTACTTGAAAAAGTACTGTGGCTTGAGGTGTCATGGAGTGGCACTGTATTGATCCTGGGGTTTTAAGGACGCTCAGCCTCCTTAATCTGCCACAGCGTGCCACAACCTCTCTATTATAAAGCCTAACCTTTGACATATTCTCATCGAGTCTTTGTCAAATGTTGATTAATGGATCTCAGTTCTACAGCAACTACTTTTATTTTTACTTTTATTATTTCATGTGAATGTAAAGTTCGTGAATTCATTTAATGAGAGGGGTGTTTTGTAGGGTTACAGAGTTCAGTCCTTTCCCTCAGATGAAAATCCTTCTTCTGTCAATTATACTGATGGTTCAAGGTCACGCTGTCACAAGTGTCACATGTCTACAACAGATACGTCAGACTTATCATCCAAAACTATAACGCGCCACCAGATAGCATTTTGTCATGTAATTTTTCATAAGACCTAGCTATTACAAAACATTCTTCGTTTTGATACATGACAACCCAGCTCCATGGTTGAGTTGTTGAACCACAGCACAGTTCTAGATATTTGGACTTGTTTCTTTATCAATTTGCAAATAGGCAACAGAACTAAATTTTCATAAAACTGTGAAATTATATCATAAATGTAAAATTATATCATAAATGTGAAATTATATATAAAATGTGAAATTATATCAAAAAAGTGAAATTATATAAAAAATGTGAAATTATATCATAAATGTGAAATCATATAAAAAATGTGAAATTATATACAAAATGTGAAATTATATCATATAAGTGAAATTATATAAAAAATGTGAAAATATATCATAAATGTGAAATTATATGAAAAATGTGAAATCACATCATAAATATGAAATTACATCATAAATGTGAAATTATATATAAATGTGAAAATGAACTCCGGTCAACTCTCAACAAAGATGATCTTTCCTGATTCACATTGTTCCTGTGGACACTAAAACGTGACTTTGAAAGTAAAACCCTCAACCATGAAATGTTAGCCATGTATGGACACCGTGGTATGAATGGTCTGAATTTCACTGCACAGGAAAGTCTCATCTTTCTCTTGCTGTTGTCATGGTGGTAGGACCCTATCATTTTATGTTTGTCTCCCAGAAGCAGATATATAGCACATGTCCAGTGCAAATGCTTGTCTACCTAAAAGTAACCCATGAGGATTCTTTGGTTGACATGGTCCAGAGTAGCATATGCTTCTTATAACATGGAAACTGAGAAAGGTGGTCTGATTTGATGACCATCATCACTGTATGTCGGTTTCTGTGACACAACAAATTTAAAGTACTTTCCCTCAAGTGGGTTTCTAGGAAAATATATATCATGGACAAACAGTTTCAGTTTCTTTCACATGGGTTTCCAGGACAGAATAGGTCTAATGACCTGAAGGTTCTCTTCTTGTGGGTTTCTGGAACTGAACAGGTCTCAAGAACCAAAGGTATCTCTATTCCAGGTTCCAAGAACAGACTGGGTCTCAAAAACTGAAGGTTGTTCCCCTTTAGGTTTCCATAACAGAAGTGGTCTAAAGAATGTAACTCTCCTGTGGGTTTCTGGAACAGAACATGTCTCAAGAACCTAAGGCTTTCCTCCTGTGGGTTTCTGGAACAGAACAGGTCTCATGAACTGGAGGCTTTTCTAAATGCCACTTAGTATTCTCCTGTTGGTTTCTGGAACAGACCAGGCCTCAAGAACTAAAGGTTTATCTCCTGTAGATTTCTGGAACAGAACCAGCCTCAAGAAATCAAGGTTTATCTCCTGTGGGTTTCTGGAACAGAACAGGCCTCAAGAACTAAAGGTTTATCTCCTGTAGGTTTCTGGAACAGAACCAGCCTCAAGAACTAAAGGTTTCTCTCCAGTGGGTTTCTTGAACAGAAAGGCCTCAAGAACTGAAAGCTACTCTCCTGTCGTTATTCCAGAGCAGATGTCAGATCCCAATTACAAAATGAGTGTTTCCTTATTGATATTCTGAGAGAGAACAGGTTCCCTTTACCCAAAGGATTTTCACTTATAGGCAGTAAGATCCAGAACAGGCCTCAGTGTTCCATGGTCATTGAAGGGCCAACTCATTTGGAAAACATGGCAAGAAACTGAAATGAGAATAATTGTGTATTTAGTCAATCAATCAGTGTTTTGTCGGGTCTTGATTTGATTATTAACAGGCTGTTGGGATATAGACTGTAGACCAAAGAGTAAATAACACTCTCTTACACCTGACCTGTGTAGCCAATGGATGAATTAAGCTCTTCATGTGTTGCCATAACAACCAAAACCAGCAATGATGCAAGTAGACCAACTGTAAGTCCATAACATGTTGTACCTTCTTTTATGTTTGATATAACTGCAAAAACATTTCAGCTGTATTCTTTTGTATTGACACTTAGTACATCTCCTGTCACAGGCATTGTTACTGACTTTTTGAATGGGCATTGTGTGAAGTCTCAGGAGAAAGAAAAAATGTGTCTACTTGAACAGCTTCAGCTGACTTGTAGCTACATTTATTGGGAGACATCAAGTCAGTGCTATGGTTGCCAAAACTGTAGGTTTTATGTAACAACACTTCCATTATGAATCTGATCAGAAAAGGAAGGTTACATCATTAAATATTTCACAACTGTATTGCATTAAACCTGTGCTTACAAACATATTGCAGGCGCTGTTTCATGTGCTGGATGAGCTAGTGTAATACTTGACCCTAACAATGGGACAAATGGTATCGGGTGGTCAGGCTCGCTGACTTCACTGACCCATGTGATTGTATGCCATGACTGATGATCATGATATTGACCGCAGGATTGTCTGGTCCAGACTCCAAAAATTACAGACCACCAACATATAGCTGGAATATTGGTGGGTGTGGTGTAAAACTAGTCTCACTCACTCACTCACTCACTCACTCACTCACTCACTCACTCACTCACTCACTCACTCACTCACTCACTCACTCACTCACTCACTCACTCACTCACTCACTCACTCACTCACTCACTCACTACAGGCTGTTGGCTTGGGAGCACCGGGTGTTATGTGGCAGTCATTGTATGGTAGATACATAGTGCCATCTGTGTCAGAACACTGCATAGTCTACTTAATTATTCTATGTTGAACAAAACCTATACTTTCTCTTCCATCTGATAAGGTAAAAATTACATAATATTCTTCACATTTGATATAGAAAATTAATAATCCAAATGAGTTTTTGGCACATTGTGCAGAAAGACATCTGGCATCATACATATTTGAAGGTATTGACTGGAAATAATTTCACATGTAGATAACGTCAATTAGAGAAACCTCAAACAACGTGGAACTTGGTGTGCTGTATATCCTGTGCAAGCCTAGCTTGCAAGTTCCATCTTTCATGAGGTGATTAGTCCCTGCATAGGAGTACCATCAACACATTTCATTAAACATCTGTAGTGGTAAACTGTATCTGCTTATATAAAACATTAAGTAATTCTTCAATAAAATATGCAAAAACAAAACAGACCATAAGCACAATTCTAATGAGCTCCCATTTTTAACCTTTGGCCTTGACACACTAAATTAATAGTTTCAGACAGCGTACTTGGGGCAGTTTTTATATTTCTTAACAAAGAGCCATGATATGAATATATCCATATAGCCTCTATTTCACCATAATATGAATATTTGTATATAGTCTCTATTTCGCCATAATATGAATATATCTCTATAGTCTCTATTTCACCATAATATGAATATTTGTATATAGTCTCTATTTCACCATAATATGAATATATCTCTATAGTCTCTATTTCACCATAAAAAGCATTGTAGCTCAATATTTTAGTTTGACTCCTGAATGTCGGTAACAAAAATGAAGAGAAAAAAACATGAAACAAACTGTCATGGCCTAACTATGATAAATTATTTTGTCAACCAAATGGTTTTCTGGGTGAGAATAGGGGCTGGTCACCTAAGCCTGTCACCACAGATGGTCAGCAACATCAGTGTCTCCCAGTCCACACCTCAGTCATAGTACTATTTCACAAAGAAGGACGATTAACATTTTGTAACAAAAATGTCCAAATAATGCTGTCATTATTCTTTTCACAATTTTATTGCTTATGAATACATTTATTTTGAAAAAAATTTAGATTCTTTCCATGAACTTAAGGATAAATGTATTATAATAGCAGACGTAAGTGAGCTGTATCATCATCTTGGTTTGTTCCAGCCAATAACAGAGCATTTTGATGTCATGTGACCTCGGGTCAGCTGGGTTCCTCTGATAAAGTGGCAACATGTAAAAACAAGCATGTCAATGTCGGCCTGCTGGACACATGATGTAAACACAGACCTGGGGCCTGCACAAATACACATGACATGCAATAACACTCTATCCAGCTATAGACAGGCGTATTTGCACAGAGTACATGTCATATAGAATTACCACAGGCCACCTGCTCATAAGGTGTCCCCTTTATGTCAAGTCATACCTGTGTATAATGCCCCACCTGATACAGGTGACAGTAGCCACATATATTCTTCAGAAATATTCTCACAAAACATTTTCCATCGAGACCAGTAGGATGTGTCTTCCTTGTATGTTTATCTTAAGTCATATACACAGTCAGGTACTAAGTAATGAAGCCCACATTGTGTATGTTAGGTGAACATGTGACTTGCCTGTGCAAGTGTTTGTGATGTGTACCACTTAGGTGTGGAAGGACATGCGCACCCATGGACACAGGTTGTCATGGTTCTTTGACAGGTATAAAACACAAACTCATGGTATAGACAAAATGTTACACTGGATATATCATACCTTTGTGGCAATGGTATTTGTCATTTGTATTTAGAAAACTGGCTTACAGGGATCAAACTAAAATCCAAGACAATCTCTGCATCGCTATTGTTCATCTCTGTTACCATATCAAGAAACTGTCTCTGATTGGTCCTTTTGAAGTAACATACATCCTCAAGTAACATACACTCTATGGTGTTGAGGAGCAGTGAGGTAGCCTAGTGGTTAAAGCATTTGCTCATCATGCCACCCACCCAGGTTTGATTCCCCACATGGACAGAATGTGTAAAGCCCATGTCTGGTGTCCCTGCAGTCATACTGCTGGGACACTGCTGATAGAGGCGTAAAATCAAACTCAATCACTATCTGCTAAAATGGTCTGAGAAGTATTACAGCTGATTTATTGCTGTGACAAAAGGTATAAGAAATCCCTTTTGAACTAGGAAAATATAACAAACAAGTCTAAAATATTCAATATTATAGCTAAAATGGATAGAATTATCATTAAAACACCCACACGTTATCAGACATGAGCGGGTCACCGCAACTTGATAATGCCTACAAAATGCTTGATGACGGGACATTATCAAGTCTGTTGTTAGGTGTCGTCATAAGAAGCTCAGCTGTTGAAGTTCAATCACCTATGGCTCATTTGAACTTGAGCTCATTATTGGGCTCGTTTGAACTTGAGTTCATTACTGACGATATATCTTGCTCACATTCGTGACATGTACTATGCTATACTAAATGAAACTTGTTTCCACAGTGAGCAGTCAGGCATGGAGTGTCAATCTTGAATGTAGATGATGTCATTGACTAACAGATGTTGACAGGCAGAGGCACACAACTCCAGCATAATTCCGAGTGTAAGTCTGTATGTGTCCATCAACACAACAACCGGCCTTTATATGTACTGACACAGTGTTGGGAACATTTGAGTCCAGCATAGCTGTATTGCCATTCAGTTAGAACTTTCTCAATAGCTGAAAGTCAGCAAGATAAACAACCGCTCAAGGGAGGCAACTCTGAAGGGCTATCTAAAAAAGCGTGAAACTAAAATATTATTGCCAATGAGGATACATAATGCAATATGTGACCCTTAAATAACTATCACCTAATCAATGGTTATACAAATTAGAAAAAACACACTTTCGTAACAGAAGGCTTTGTCCTCTTCATGGGTTTTGTATGGACCAGAATATAGACACAAAACACTTGTAGTATACTTAATTTTTGTGGCATTATCTTTGGAGACTAAGTAAAATAGAATTGTTATCAGCAAGTACCACATCTCCTTCAGTCCTCTGTATCATACAGCTCTGCATTCTACACCTGTGTTTAACTTTCCTGCACTGAAAAGCTGAGTTCAGCATCAACTCAGATGTGTTTGTGGGTATTCTTGATATGAAAAAACAAACAGTCTTCCCACTCATCATCCTGACTCACTTTAACTTTGAAATTATGTTTTATTTATACATGCTGCTCCATCAGGTGTAGAGTGTGCAGAAAAAAATAACCTTTAACTAATCTGAAGCTCATTTCTCAATTTTAGTCTTACAGCTGTTGATCACATCCAATGAACACAAAACTGGCTCGTAGCCAGTCTAAACCGGCACTGTTTTCAGTGTTAAGTCCTTCAAATACGCAGGAAGGAGGCTCACATTGTGTACTGTACTTGGTCCTTCAAGTACACACTCAGTAACAAGGCCCACTTTGTGTACAGTGCTTCGGCCTTCAGGTACACACATAGTCACAAGGCCCACTTTGTGCACAGCACTTGGGCCTTCAGGTACACACTCAGTAACAAGGCCTGCAGTTGTACTCCACATTTGATAGTCTCTTGGTACATACACATAAAGGATTGTGTTCCTGCCTTACTTGATTAAATCTCCCATACGTTTAAACTAACAAAAATTCAGTTTGGTAAATGTCAAGCACATCCATCAAAATTTTATGTATAACATTCTTTGAGCTGTATGTATGAAAATATGCATGAGTGTGTTATATAAATGTTGTAGCTCAGATTGTGTAATGCTATATGCATATTATCAATGTATTATCATTAAAAAAAATATCATTAAGGTAGAAAATAGAGATTACAACTTAATATTAGTGATTATTAGTGATTATTATTAGTGGTTCTCTAGGAGTTGGTGAATCTGTAACAAAGGAGACAACTTCTTGTTTACTGCATCAAGCAATGTTTCACTGTAGATCCTTACACAGCTGACTTTCAGCCTGATAACAAAGTAGGAATCTTCCACAAGCTTTGCTTTGGGAATCAAACAAGCGGGCTATGGGGTAGCCTAGTGGTTAAAGCATTGGCTTGTCATGCCAAAAACCAGGGTTTGATTCTCCTAGGTACAATATGTGAAGCCCATTTCTGGTGTCCACAATCATGATCTTGCTAGGATATTGCTAAAAGTGGTGTATCCCAGGATATTGGTAAAAGTGGTGTGTCCCAGGATATTGCTAAACTCACACAATAAACAAGAAGTTGTTTTTCATAAACATGTATTGTTTTTTATTGACTCACTATCTTCTATAGGGCTAATCAAATAATCACCAGCAATATTACATGAAAATATGTTCTGGGGGAATATAATGACACATCACAGCATCGTTAGTGTTGCACAAAGATCTGATGTGTTTGCTTTCTGGAGTAGAAAATTGTCCAGTCACATGGAAATTATTTCTTTACATGATGATAAATTGTGCAAATATAACATACTGAATTAAAAAGGCAGAGTTAATGAATTGAAATGATCACTGATATCAGTTTTCAAACTGCAGCAGCATTTGACAAAGTAACACAACCCGTGCCATTAATGATGAACATTGTCCACTCTGGTAAAGGAAGTTGGCAGTATGGAGGATCATTGCTGTGATAAAACTTGATGACTAACAACACTACAGACTGTTACCCTGTGATGGCAGTCTAGTGTAGTTCAATCCATTTCTAGTTTCCTTTGTGTTTGAAAGAAAACCAAAACCATAAAACAGATAATGAGAGAGGAATAGCTAGCTACTTAATTTCTGTGCATATATTTGCTTACTAATGTTGATTTACAATGGTTTACTAGTTGTGCAGTTAACATTTAATTTCAGATCAGCAAATAAAATCAAGTCCTGACCTTATTGCCATGCCATTGACACTTTATGCTGTTCATTTTGGAACCCTGTGAATTGCTTTATTTACCCTGCTCATACATAATTCCTAGATGCCCAAGGTGACCTTATCAATATTCAGAGAATAGCCATCATGAAACACGTTGAAATGTAAATTCAAGTCTCATCCTAAACTCAGCGGGTATGATTGAAGAAATACAATAGATATGCTATACAGTTTCACTACAGCATTTCTAATGTTACCTTTAACAGTGAAAATGCTGTTAAATAGCAGCATCTAAATGTCACGGAGGTAAAGCATTGAAATTCGTCCAAATAAAATGTAATAAAATATTTCTCCTGATGATGCAGATTTCTTGCTGTCAACAGACAAATACATCCACCCACCAATGTTTCCATAAAGCAACAAGCTGTATGGTTGTGTGACATGCGTGTGGGAGTGTGGCAATCTGAAGTGCCCACAGCCACTAGCTGGTTAAAGATCACAGATAACAATTGCTTTACCAAGAATATTTTTTTTCCATTTGCATACAGATGTGCTGGCATAACTTGATAAGGCCATTAAAACAAGATATGTTTTTTGTTCTTTTAATAATTGGGGCTGTGGAGGAATCAATATATACTATGAGTATATCAGTTTATTGAAACACACAGGGTCTTTCTATTTAGATTTACTTGTGGTTCTACACCTTTGGCAACAAAAGGTTGAGGAATAAATAAATACTATGAGTATATCTATTTATTGAAACACACAGGGTCTTTCTATTTGGATTTTCTATCTAAGGAAAGGACATTATAGGTAAGAGGAGGACAGTCTATGTAAGAGCCGGAGAATCTGTGTACTAGTTTTATGTAGGAGGCAGTTATGAGCACATTTGCCGAAGTTAAGAGCGTAAGGTGTTGTGTTGGTTGTGATATGGTCATCATGTATTTGGGGGCATGATGTGATAGCTGAGAACTGACCTGTTGTCTCAGGGAGGTACATCTTTAAGTCTTTACCATTAATTTCAGATCAGCAAAATCTTAAGCATTAAGTTGGTGGCACAGTCACATGTGACCATGCAGGAGGAAATAGCTGGAGAATGAGGTAGAATATCTGTCAACTGTGTTACAGCTGCTGGCAATGCACCGGATGCTCACAATTGTGCATGTTATGAGAGATTTCTGCAAAAACATATTTACAGCTCATAACGAGGGAGAAAACAAACCTGACAGAAATTAGCCAATATTGTGTCTTTCCGTCTGCAGGGTGTACCTACTTAGTGAAAATATGCAGCACCAGGTTTAGATGGTGCTACAAGCTGTGGCAATGTCCAAAAAACCACTGGGCACATACCTTCACAAATACAGGACTGAATAAAATCAAGAGTTACACAGCTATCAGTAAATATTTGAAATCATGTTCTGCATGCTGAGATTACATATTCAAACCTAAAGGGAACATGCAATGTTGATTTGAAACATTATTTATTGCCTCAGCTTATTAGAAATGATTCAGAAAAAGCATCAACTCTCAATAATTCTGATTCAGATGGCTCTTTGTGAAAGATCTTAGTCAGCGCATTGAATACAATAAACAACATGGGATTTCTTCTTTGAGAAGCATTTAGAAGTTAGACCACGAGCAAATAATAACAAATGGATAAACAACTTGCCAGCTGTGAAAAAGTTGTATATTGTTATCAATCCCTGTTTGTTCGATTTCCTATTTTGTTTTCCTAAATAACTGCAGCGTCAGCATTATTTGCCCAGCCACCTGGCAGTGCAGCTTTTTGTAAGTATGCTTGTCTGTGGTGGGTAAGTCAGTTTAAATTTAATGGTAGAATGAGATTAGATATGTTGATCAATAAAGAAAAGAGCGATGGGCTTCCATCCAACACTGATGTTCAAGAGGTACTTCATTACCTGGCGCCTCCACAATAAGTGTGTACTGGTAACGGATGTCCTGGTAACGGATGCATTCTCATTTAAATCAGATTGCAATTCAGGCATGATACCTCTCCGTGTAAAGATCTGATGACATCTCTGTCATGAGGTCATGGTTGGTCAGTTTTATAGCCAATCAAGTAGCAGGTTTCATAAACACTTTGGTTTCATTTCATGGGAAATTTGTATCCTAGCAACAAATAATGGCACACAATTTGATTTCCTCATTTGTACACCATTTTGGGGGTGTACACCAAAAAATGTCAAATTTGTAAACATCTGCAATGATATAAAAACACATGAGACTTTACTACTTGCCATTCAGAACTCCATGATTTTGTTTCATTTCTGTGATTCAGATATGATATGCTTGTCTGAAAATGTTGTCCACTGTATGAGACTTTACTGGTTTCTTGTGTGGCTTTACAGCTGAAAAGTTCACCTGACACAACATTCAATGCAATTGTCCTGACAACTACTCAGATGATGTCTAACAGATTAAAAGGTTATAAAATGATCAAGTTTCATGTCCCTTTGAACAATGTTTCAGTAATATAATATCATAAAGCGGCTCTAATTGTGTATCCCCAGGTACAGGGAACATATCAAACTGATCAGGGTAAGAAGCGGTCATGGTGAAGTAGCATTATGGCTACAGCGATGGCTCGTTAACAGGTGAATCTGGGAATCAAACCAGCACCAGCACTGTGACAAAGGGATACAACTCTGTATGGCCGGTTGTGAAGCTTAAAGGAGAATATGAGAGAATTTCAATAATTTGCTGTGTGAAAAATAAAGTCATCAAAAACATATACTCAAAGTTTCAAGTACAAATAATGAATATTTATGTCTTAATCGTGAAAACAGTTTCTATTATCTCAGCTTTGGCCATTATGCATATTCCGCTGGAAGTCACGTGACCTTTCCGCTTGTGACATCAAATGTAACTAGTTTCCAAAGACCAAGTGCTCCAGTAATACAAGTTGTGTTGGTTCTGTCATTTTAGCAAATGGTACGATGGTTTATTCAGTTGCCTGGGGATCCATGGAATCATTGAACAATGAAAAGAGCCACCTCTTCATCCATTTTCCATGTATAAAGACATTTAGGTAAAAGAAATATTCTGATCATTCCGAGTCAGGAGCGCTTACTTTCAAGACCCGTTGACATCGGAATGCACTCACCACAGTCACACCTAAGACTATATTAAAGTACAATGAAACAGCTCTGTGTGTTTGAACTGTAATACCATCGTTTATGTAATTCATCTGTTTAAACAGATTAATTCATACTTCATGAATTAAGTTTATACATCACAATTTGGAACCTTAACAACATAAACTGAACTGATAAAACCGATTATACGACAGTTGTTAATATGACAAACTTACAAAAAGAGAAATGTTATTCAAAGATGTCCCACTTAGATAAACACTTCTAATGCATTTATCTTGCAAAAGCGGTTATTCTTGTATAAATACATTTATTATAATTGTTTGCCACCATTTCAAGCTCTCTCTACTCAACAAACATCTGTGCTATAGTAGCTTTATCATGGGCCTCTGACCCCCTAGCCTTATGAAATAAACACAAGCTGACGAACTTACTAGTCTGTGTTCCCGAGTTTTCCGATGTTGACATCAAGTAGTCAAAATGTTAAAATTGTAAGTAATTATAGCTACCTTTGTCTCCTGTTCTCATTGAAGTGGTCAAAAGCATGTCAAACTATCTCCCTCAAAGCTAGTAAAGTAATTTGCTCCATGTATAGATTATTTCATAACAGTAAGCATATTTCCTTCACAGTTGAATGTAAAACAGTTTATAGTAAAATCATGCCTGCATTACTATATGGTTCATGAATGGAGGGGCTAGGTATTTTGGATGCACAGAAAAGGTACAAACTACATACTTAAAATCTTTTCTAAATGTTTGCAAGTGTGCATCAAATAAGACCATATTGGGTGGGTGTGGTAGATACACACACGTTTCTGCTCAAAGGCGAGCTATAAAGTTTTGGTTAAAAATGGAATGGAATCACACCGCCTTCCTCACCAGTGTTATCTATTCCTATTAAGGCTTGATGAAAATGGTAAGCATACATGGGTTTCAGATGTCTGTCACTTATTTTTCAGAACTGGTGTACCATATATTTGGATAGAGCAAGATGCAGTGTGTGTGTGTGTGTGTGTGTGTGTGTGTGTGCGTGCGTGCGTGCGTGCGTGCGTGCGTGCGTGCGTGCGTGCGTGCGTGCGTGCGTGCGTGCGTGCGTGCGTGCGTGCGTGCGTGCGTGCGTGCGTGCGTGCGTGCGTGCGTGCGTGCGTGCGTGCGTGCGTGCGTGCGTGCGTGCGTGCGTGCGTGCGTGCGTGCGTGCGTGCGTGCGTGCGTGCGTGCGTGCGTGCGTGCGTGCGTGCGTGCGTGCGTGCGTGCGTGCGTGCGTGCGTGCGTGCGTGCGTGCGTGCGTGCGTGCGTGCGTGCGTGCGTGCGTGCGTGCGTGCGTGCGTGCGTGCGTGCGTGCGTGCGTGCGTGCGTGCGTGCGTGCGTGCGTGCGTGCGTGCGTGCGTGCGTGCGTGCGTGCGTGCGTGCGTGCGTGCGTGCGTGCGTGCGTGCGTGCGTGCGTGCGTGCGTGCGTGCGTGCGTGCGTGCGTGTGTGTTGTCTGAGTACACAGACAGACAAATACAATGTCTTACTATGTCTTTCTATCCAATAGAATTCCATACCTACCAGGTCAATACCACCCTGCCAGTAATGAAGAGGAAAGGGTATATGTCTACTGAACTCATCCTTGACACAGCTGGTTATTATGACTCTGTAGTACCCAAGGTACAGGGGTATATGTCAACTGCACTGGTCCCAGATGCAGTCGGTTGATATGACTCTGTAGTACCCAAGACACAGGGGTATATATCCACTATTTCGTTCCTGATGCACCAGGTTGACATGTCACTGCAGTACCCAAGGTACAGGAGTATACGTCCCAGATATACCTGGTATATATTCAGTATTAATGTCTGGTACATATTCAGTATTAATGCCTGGTATATATTCAGTATCAATGCCTGGTATATATTCAGTATTAATGCCTGGTATATATTCAGTATTACTACCCCTTTCATGTTTGACCGGTGTTGCCTCAAGCATCACTTAATTTCCCACAAAAACTGAACACTTCATTCCTTTAATGTACACATACCGTGTATATGTTTCACTTAGCAGGAAAACTCTGAGTCAGCAGTTTGAGTGTGGAATTAACTTTCTTCATTTCCTGAACTAAGCAAAGGTGTTTTTTATGCCCGGTCTTCTTTCTCTAGGCTTGCAGGGTTTTTTTCCAGAATGCTGGCTGTAACTGAGCAAGTGTCCTTGCTTCCTGTGATGTGCACATGGGTCCAAGAATGTGAGGTTTGTGGGAAAACAACATATGCTTAGCTGATATTCAGCTCTTGTTGCATCTGGTTGGAGGCATTAAATGTGTCATCCCATTGTGCTGTGTTTTGGAGGCACCCAGTGGTGTTGTGTCTCAATTCCATGGTGTGCCCAGAAGGCATCCCTTAATTGGTATTGAATTTCATTCATCTTGTATTGTATTTGGGGATCTCCTGGTGTTGCGTTCCTGGGATCCCATGATGTTGTACTGAACACTATGTATTAATTCTAATTTATTTCATTATGTGAACATCAAGATCTTTACACTATCAACAGCACATAGGACCATATGCTTTGATTTGATATGCTTCACATCCTGATTTTGACACTCCATTGTATAAATGGTATGCCATTGTTTACAAAGCTATTAAATTATCATATTAAGCATGCCCAGTAATATAAGCCATATCCAATGTGCTAGGCATTTCATATTCCAATTGTTAAAGCATGTTTTTCATGGTAGAAATGTAAAAATCACATTTGAAAGTAACACTGACTGTGGCTACTAAATTTACCTCTTTTTTGATTGTTTTACAGTCATTCTAATAAAATGTAACTTGAATGAACTTGATTATAATATTAATCTACATGAACAAACAGATGCATGTGAAGATTCTGAATTGTTATTCTTGAACTGATGTTTTGAAACCAAAATTAAGCATATATGGCATTATCTTCTAAATCAATTTGACTGCATGGATTATGTTTATATATATTCTAGTTGCTATTTCACCATTGTCTAGCTTGGCTTGTCTAATTTGCTGTAGACTTGAGTAAATATTACATCAGGTGCATATCCTCAGCAGTATTGAGTAGCACTATTCCCCATACAGGGGATGTGACAGTAACAGCGTGGAACCCTGATGGGATGGTCCATCATGCACCCCACCTCCGTTAACATCTGCGAGGTGGGAGAAGGGGAGGAGAGCTCAATTAACGCCATGTTCCCTAACAACCGGCCTTTATCTTGGCAATCCAACCCCCATGGAAACCTGAGGGACAATGAACACTGATGAGCATTTCAAATGATAGTCTCTTATCTTCCGTGTAACCTTCAGCTTTTGAGGACAGGAGGTCACTGTAGGGATGCATGTGCAGCTTCAAAACGCGTGGTTTATCAGTGGATATGTTTTGTAGTGTACTGACATTCAGCGGTGCCTGGAAGTAATGCCTTTTTTAACCAGGTTAAAATTATATATGCCATTATAACCAGGTTGGCCTATTAACCAGGTTGCATTATAACCAGGCTTCCATTATAACCACGTTGGCTTTTTTAACCAGGTTGACCATATAATCAGGTTGGCTTTTTAACCAGGTTGCCATTATGACCAGGCACGTTAAGGATGGACATGACTGACAATATAGAAATGTATAGAAAAGAACCAAAACATAATCAACAATTCATACTACATGTGTTTACTCCAACATGATTTATACAATTTCCATACATACAATGTGCAACTATCAATACAAGTTCCACATATACAATGTGTCACTATCAATACAAGTTCCACATATACAATGTGCAACTATCAATACAAGTTTCATATATACAATTTGTCACTATCAATACAAGTTCCATATATACAATGTGCAACTATCAATACAAGTTCCATACATACAATGTGTCACTATCAATACAAGTTCCATATATACAATGTGCAACTATCAATACAAGTTCCATATACACAATGTGTCACTATCAATACAAGTTCCATATATACAATGTGCAACTAACAATACAAGTTCCATATATACAATGTGCAACTATCAATACAAGTTCCATATATACAATGTGTCACTATCAATACAAGTTCCATATATACAATGTGCAACTATCAATACAAGTTCCATAAATACAATGTGCAACTATCAATACAATTTGGCTTAAAATGGCTTCAATGAAAGTTTGCCAATATGTTCTCAACTGAAATTATTATTCTTTCTATTAAACTTGAAATTCACTGAGCAGTTTATTTTCAATATCTACCTGAAATTATACTGCTTTTTAGAAAATTATAGCTGGTATGCCTATATTTATACTAACATGTTGTCATGACTGGTACATTATCCAGGAGTGCCTGTACCACAGCAGTGCAAGCAGCAGCAGGTGTCCAAGCAATTTACAATTATTTACCCCAAGAGAAATTCATGCTGACCGTTTTGTTGACCGATGAATCTCAGATGAGTAAGTAAACCAATACGACAGTGAAACATGAGTGAAGCATTAACTGAATGTGATTGTTGAATCGTGGTATGTACAGTGCATTCACAAGTGACACCTCCACCCTGCAGCAAGCTAGTCATCAAGCCTGGTGCTACTGCCTGCAGACAAACAGCTAAAGTACACTTGTTGTAGGACATACTTGAACTAAGAAATACTTTAGTGAACAATCACTGCCACACAATCAGACAAAGCATACAATTTGAACAAACAATATGTGAGATGACAGTAGCACTTGTTGAGGGTTTTTTAACTGCTTTGAACAAACACCTGCTACAATGAAATCTCACAGGTAGACAAGTTCCTAACAGAAGATGGCATCTGACCCACATGCACCTCTCACATCTGACACTTCATTCAATTAGTATATTTTCATTCCAACCTGTGAGAATGGAGACCTTTTATTAACTTCATTAATTAATTGTGAAGACATTAGTATGTATAAAATATCTTCAGAAATAACAATTACATACATTTATTACTCACCCAAGGAAGATACTGCAGTGTTATGTTTTTACGGCAATATTACACTAGTGTAATACCACTGGACATGTGACATCAGAGTGAGTGAGTGAGTGAGTGAGTGAGTGAGTGAGTGAGTGAGTGAGTGAGTGAGTGAGTGAGTGAGTGAGTGAGTGAGTGAGTGAGTGAGTGAGTGAGTGAGTGAGTGAGTGAGTGAGACTAGTTTTACACCACACCCACCAATATTCCAGCTATATGTTGGTGGTCTGTAATTTTTGGAGTCTGGACCAGACAATCCTGCGGTCAATATCATGATCATCAGTCATGGCATACAATCACATGGGTCAGTGAAGTCAGCGAGCCTGACCACCCGATACCATTTGTCCCATTGTTAGGGTCAAGTATTACACTAGCTCATCCAGCACATGAAACAGCGCCTGCAATATGTTTGTAAGCACAGGTTTAATGCAATACAGTTGTGAAATATTTAATGATGTAACCTTCCTTTTCTGATCAGATTCATAATGGAAGTGTTGTTACATAAAACCTACAGTTTTGGCAACCATAGCACTGACTTGATGTCTCCCAATAAATGTAGCTACAAGCTACAAGCAGATGAATGTGTGAGTGAATTCAGATGAGGGACTCGAATAACTAGGCCATACTTGGGGATAGAGGAAACAGCCTTCACACATTGTAGCCATGAACAGAATCAAACCTAGACCTTCCTTGTGATGAACAAATGGTCTAACCATGTGGCTACTGGACACAGGAGAAACTGACTGGTGTCAGCTGGGAACAGTGACTGTGATGGACAGAAACATGAGTTAATTATGACCTCACATATATTGTGGGCCCTCTATATCCCAACTTCACCTGTAGAGGCACACCAGGATTACATCAAGAGACTCCGGACTCTACAGAAACACAGCACAAAACAGGTACATGCACCAAACAAAGCAGTTCCGCAATGGCTTTGCTTGGAGTTAGCCAGACTGGCTCTGAGACTGATCCCACCCCACCTTGAGGGTGTTTACAATCAATTGCTCCGACGAGGGGCCATTGTTGACAAACAGATCATTGAGTGAAATGACAACTTAACTCACGTTTAGACAGTATTTTGTTATGCTATGAAGTCTGGTCAAGTAAACACTACTGATCTCCTTGAGCTCAATAAGAAAGAGGAAAAAAGGTAAGTGAAAACAGACCAAGACACCCAAGTCCATTGTTGACTTGACCTCTAGGTCAAGGTCAGGGTTACCTGATTGCACTTAGTGAGTGGTCTTCTTGAACACTAGTGATTTA
This sequence comes from Haliotis asinina, assembly GCF_037392515.1. Classification (NCBI taxonomy): domain Eukaryota; kingdom Metazoa; phylum Mollusca; class Gastropoda; order Lepetellida; family Haliotidae; genus Haliotis; species Haliotis asinina. The sequence continues at coordinate 68,423,783 of NC_090285.1, forward strand.
CTGTTCATGGAAATGGAATATTTTACAGAACACAAATCATGTAGTGTTGGTCTGCTTGCACAGCAGGTCTTGTTTAGTGAATTGCCGACAACTTGTCAGCTGAAGGTAAAACATGCTACTCCGAGAACCAGCAATCATACTGAAGCTATTTGTAACATTATTCCACCAGGATTAATATTCCTTAGATTCAAGCCAGGAAACTCAATGGCGTCGTAAATGTATTTGTACACAGAAAAGGATATAAAAACATATATATACTTAAAAGTGGTTCTGGATATATCAAATAGTTTCTGATCGTTTTCTTGTTTAATGTTTGTCCACAGACATACTGATGAAGGAGGGTCACACATGGTCGGTTAGAGAGCCAATTTAGAGTATCGGTGGGATAGAGAGACGCTTCAGAATGTTGCTATAGAGTGCTGGTAGGGTAAAGAGCCACATTAGAGTAGAGTGGGGTAGATTGCTGGTGTAGAGTGCCACTTTGGAGTGCTGGTGAGGTACAGAGCCACATTAGAGTGCTCATGGGGTAGAGAGCCATTTTAGAGTGCTGGTGGGGTAGAGAGCCACTTCAGAATGTTGCTGTAGAGTGTTGGTAGGGTAAAGAACCATTTTAGAGTGCTGGTGGGGTAGAGTGCCGCTTCAGAATGTTGCTGTAGAGTCTTGGTAGGGTAAAGAGCCACGTTAGAGTGCTGTGGGGTAGAGTGCCACTTCAGAATGTTGCTGTAGAGTCTTGGTAGGGTAGAGAGCCATTTTAGAGTGCTGGTGGGGTAGAGAGCCACTTCAGAATGTTGCTGTAGAGTGTTGGTAGGGTAGAGAGCCATTTTAGAGTGCTGGTGGGGTAGAGTGCCGCTTCAGAATGTTGCTGTAGAGTCTTGGTAGGGTAAAGAGCCACGTTAAGGTGCTGTGGGGTAGAGTGAAACTTCAGAATGTTGCTGTAGAGTCTTGGTAGGGTAGAGAGCCATTTTAGAGTGCTGGTGGGGTAGAGAGCCACTTCAGAATGTTGCTGTAGAGTCTTGGTAGGGTAGAGAGCCATTTTAGAGTGCTGGTGGGGTAGAGCGCCTCTTTGGAGTGCTGGTGGGGTAGAGTGCCACATTAGAGTGCCGATGGGTAAAGAGCCACTTTAGAGTGTTGGTGGGGTAGAGTGCAGCTTCATAGTGCTGGTGGGAGGGTAGCCACATTCATAGCACTGGTGGGGTAGAGAGCCACCTTAGACTGCTTGAGGGGTAGAGAGCCACTTTCATAGTGCTGGTGGAGTAGAGAGCCATGTTAGAGTGCTGGTAGGGTAGAGAGCCACTTTCATAGTGCCGGTGGGGTAGAGTGCCACTTTAGAGTGTTGGTGGGGTAGAGAGGCACTTCATAGTGCTGGTGGGGTAGAGAGCCACTTCATAGTGCTGGTGTGGTAAAGAGCCACCTTAGACTGCTGGAGGGGTAGAGAGCCACTTTCATAGTGCTGGTGGAGTAGAAAGCCATGTTAGAGTGCTGGTGGGGTAGAGAGTCACTTTCACTGCTGTCATTTGTTATCAGATAGAAAATAATTTGCGTTGTTGTTTTAAGGACTAAAAGGTCATTGTGACATACCATGACATGCTATTATACATCTGGTGAGGAAGTCAATATTTCATTCAACCAACATACTCTGGACAATTGACAACTGAGATTCAGAAATATATTTTAGTACAATCCAATAAAATATGCATTCATGCATTGAATGCATTCACTTCCAGTAAATACTAGACCCCTTTCCTGATAAGATATCTTGCTGCAAGGTATAGACAGAGAGGTTGAAAGACAAATGTCTGTTGGAACAAACAGATAAAGTCAACATACAGCTGAATGAGACAGCAGATAGTACATTGCTAAGATAAAATGAGAACCTGCAGAATTTTGACAGTCTTAAACCATAGGCTCCTGGGAACCAGTTAGTTATCCCTTACAACAAGCACTGGGTCCTGGGAACCAGTTAGTCATCCCTTACAACCTGCACAGGATCCTGGGAACCAGTTAGTTATCCCTTACAACCTGCACAGGATCCTGGGAACCAGTTAGTCATCCCTTACAACCTGCACAGGATCCTGGGAACCAGTTAGTCATCCCTTACAACATGCACAGGATCCTGGGAACCAGTTAGTCATCCCTTACAACCTGCACAGACTCCTGGGAACCAGTTAGTTATCCCTTACAACAAGCACTGGGTCCTGGGAACCAGTTAGTCATCCCTTACAACCTGCACAGGATCCTGGGAACCAGTTAGTCATCCCTTACAACCTGCACAGGATCCTGGGAACCAGTTAGTCATCCCTTACAACCTGCACAGGATCCTGGGAACCAGTTAGTCATCCCTTACAACAGGATCCTGGGAACCAGTTAGTCATCCCTTACAACCTGCACAGACTCCTGGGAACCAGTTAGTCATCCCTTACAACAGGATCCTGGGAACCAGTTAGTCATCCCTTACAACAGGATCCTGGGAACCAGTTAGTCATACCTTACAACCTGTAAAGAATCATGAGGACAAGTCAGCAGAGATGCCCAAACCCAAAGTGTTGCAAATAGTAGTTTCAATGTTCAAAATTAGTAGTTTGACCATACAATTAGTAATCAATTAATAAAATTTCCGCCGGAACTAAATGTGTCAAATCGCAAAGGTATTGAAATCAGGTTTGCTAAAATTACTTTTGTTACTTGCAATCATTCCAGTTCACATATGTCACTAAATATGATGAATGGAAGGTGCATGAGGTCTAAAAATATTTTTCATCATTGAATGTATCTGTTTTTGTCTATATATCTGAATTTTAATGCACTTTATTCAAATTTCGTAGGATTTCGTAGTGGATTCATATTGACTTAGTTTGAAGTTCGTAGAGGTTGGCATCTCTGAGTCAATCATCCCTTACAACCAGCACAGGATCCGGGGGACCAGTTAGTCATCTCTTACAACCAGCACAGGATACTGGGGACCAGTCAATCAGCCCTTACAACAAGCACAGGATACTGGGGACCAATCAGTCTTCCTTTACAACCAGCACAGGATCCGGGGGACCAGTTAGTCATCTCTTACAACCAGCACAGGATCCTGGGGACCAGTCAGTCATCCCTTACAACCAGCACAAGATACTGGGGACCAGTTAGTCATCTCTTACAACCAGCACAGGATACTGGGGACCAGTCAATCAGCCCTTACAACCAGCACAGGATCCTGGGGACCAATCAGTCTTCCCTTACAACCAGCACAGGATCCGGGGGACCAGTTAGTCATCTCTTACAACCAGCACAGGATACTGGGGACCAGTCAGTCAGTCCTTACAACCAGCACAGGATCCTGGGGACCAGTCAGTCAGCCCTTACAACCAGCACAGGATACTGGGGACCAGTCAGTCAGTCCTTACAACCAGCACAGGATACTGGGGACCAGTCAGTCAGCCCTTACAACCAGCACAGGATACTGGGGACCAGTCAGTCAGTCCTTACAACCAGCACAGGATACTGGGGACCAGTCAGTCAGTCCTTACAACCAGCACAGGATACTGGGGACCAGTCAGTCAGTCCTTACAACCAGCACAGGATACTGGGGACCAGTCAGTCAGTCCTTACAACCAGCACAGGATACTGGGAACCAGTCAGTCAGTCCTTACAACCAGCACAGGATCCTGGGGACCAGTCAGTCAGCCCTTACAACCAGCACAGGATCCTGGGGACCAGTCAGTCAGCCCTTACAACCAGCACAGGATCCTGGGGACCAGTCAGTCAGTCCTTACAACCAGCACAGGATCCGGGGGACTAGGATCATAGAATTATACTGACTTCTGCATGGGATATACCTGCGAGATGGACGGCAAAGGCTGTATGTATATGTGTTTGCATATACATGTTTGATGTACTTTAAAACATGCACTTAGATCAAGCAGAGAAAGCCATTGCAGAATCAACAGTGCACCTTTATCCACATTCCTCTTCACATTCTTCTTGTATGTTCTGTATGTTTATCCTCAAACATGTTCATTTAACACAATCTATGTGAGATGTCAGATGGCAGTATACAAGGACGGGTCAGTACAGGCAAACACAGGACGTCATCCCTTGCAAGAAGTACAAACTCTGGTGGAGGAGAAATACATGAGTGTCTCACACTCCTACAGTCTGTGTGTATGTGCTGCATCATGCTGTTGTTATCCATGTAAATACTGGAAACACAACACGTAGAGTGACTAATATGGACCTAACATGGACTTCACTTGAACATGATGTGGACTAGATATGGACCTAACTCAGACCTGATGTGAACCTCACTCTGACCTGATGTGAACCTCACTCTGACCTGATGTGAACCTCACTTGGACCAGTTGTGGACTTGACTTAGATGCAACTCGGACATGATATGGGCGTGCTGGATACATGTTTCTCAAGATAGTCACATCTCCATTCCCAGATGTGGCATTACACTGGCAAATTGAAAAATAACTCAGATTGAACATGTGTAAGTGGGATTCATTTACAGGTTTTAAGTTTTAGTGTCAGCAAGTGAGATGAGCTTAAAATGATAGAATGTTGATGGTTCTCTGTGTTTTTTATCATGGATGAAACATATCTTTGAGTGAGTCGTATATTCTCAGCCAAACAACAAAACTTCACACAGCTAAGCGCTTCAAATATGTACAGGTTGATACAGATAATATAACCCTACAAAGAGGAACAATGATAGCAGAAAAAGTCAGAAAAAGTTGATTTCCGTCACTGGCTGTAGAGTTGTCTGCCATTTCAACAAATTTCTTATCTGTGGACAATCTGCTGGAATAATGCGCATGCTAGGCACAGCATCTAGTTGTTGGAGACAGTTCACAGTGAAACATGATACTGTTTATCAGCAAATGGAGACAAAACAAAAAGTAACTTCACAGGAAAAGCATTACCTGTTCAGTGAACACTCGGGCTTCATGCATGGTAGAGCAACTTTTTGACTTTTTGACTTATGGAGTCTGCTTGTCTCCACAGCCGAGACAAAACCTTGTAATGGGTTGGCGATAGGGTTGATGGGGTGGTGGTTGGGAAGAAAACAATTGACAGTCATCACCCATGTGATGTGGGATTGAGTTGTGGGGGCCCAGGATTGAGTTGTGGGGGACTAGGATTGAGTTTTGGGGGACTGTTATTGAGTTGTGGGGGAGCGGGCTGGAGTTGTGGGGGAGCAGGATTGAGTTGTGGGGGAGGGGGCTGGAGTTGTAGGGGAAAGGGATTGAGTTGTGGGGGATGGGGATTGAGTTGTAGGGGAACAAGATTGAGTTGTGGGGGACTGGGATTGAGTTGTGGGGGACCAGGATTGATTTGTGGGGGACACAATTTGGATTATAAGATTATTGATGAATACAACAATCACACAAGGTTGTTGCATACAACCTTTCACCAGACTCAGACTATTACAAATGGCTATGAAATCAACTTTATTTTTAAAACTGAAAAACAGAGTCTCGTAACCTTTATAGCCATGCAGCCTGCTTCTCACCAGCTGTGTGTATATGAGCTAATACTCCATGTGGTGGTATGTAATATCACAGACCTGTTTACAAATGTGCCCAGATGTTGTATATACATTGGGCAGTAAGGAAACAGTCTACAGTGTAAGGGGTGTTATTGTCTACCGACAATGGTAAGAACAGGTGTGGGAAGGAATATGTATGGCAATCATACTAATCAGCAGAAACATTACTACCACTTCACTTATTCGTTAATAATCCATTTTCAGTAAATTTTCTAAGGTGTCTGTTAACTAGCTTACCATCTGCTTGGAAGAGAAGACTGATACAGCTGTGGACCAGCTCAAAGCACTGGAATGTTCCCGAGGGAATCTAGCAGAATGTCACATGATATCTGCAAGGGTTGAAGATGTCTTTCTGTATTATTTATTGTTTACCACATGGTTTACCCGATTCAGTGTTTGTTCACAACAGCCATCTTTGTGACTGCTGACAACTCATTGGATCCAAACTTTATCAGTCTTATAACAGTTTGGTCCAAATCATATCACAGCAACATACTCCTTTAGTGGAATAACATGTAAATCAACTAGATGATCCATGATTAGATATCACCTACTGCATGTGACCACACAAGTGGGCAAAATGGTATACAACCACCACCTTATCACCACCTTGATGAAGACATCACCACCATCATCACCACCATCACACCCCATCATCATTAGTACCACCCCATCATCACCACCATCACACCATCACCACCTCATCATTGTCATCACCACCCCATCATCACACCATCACCACCCCATCATCGTCATCACCACACCATCATCACACCATCACACCCCACCATCATCATCATCATCACCACCCCATCATCACCACCATCATCACCACCCCATCATCGTCATCACCACACCATCATCACCACCATCACACCCCACCACCATCATCATCATCATCATCATCACCCCATCATCACCACCCCATCATCGTCATCACCACACCATCATCACCACCATCACACCCCACCATCATCATCATCATCATCATCATCACCACCCCATCATCACCACCATCATCACCACCCCATCATCGTCATCACCACCCCATCATCACCACCATCTTCACACAGTCACACCCCATCGTCGTCATCCTCCTCCTCATCATCATGATTACCACCATCATCACTACCGCATCACCACTATCCCATCATCACCACTATCCCATGACCATCATCACTATCCCACCACCATCACCAACCCCCCAGTCATCACTATATCACCACCATCATCACTACCGCATCACCACCATCCCATGACCATCATCACTATCCCACCACCATCACCAACCCCCAATCATCACTATATCACCACCATCATCACTACCACATCACCACCATCCCATGACCATCATCACTATCCCACCACCATCACCAACCCCCCAATCATCACTATATCACCACCATCATCACTACCATCATCACCACCATCCCATGACCATCATCACTATCCCACCACCATCACCAACCCCCCAATCATCACTATATCACCACCATCATCACTACCACATCACCACCATCCCATGACCATCATCACTATCCCACCACCATCACCAACCCCCCCAATCATCACTATATCACCACCATCATCACTACCCCATAACCACCATCTGTCACTTTATCACATAACTACCACACCCATCATCATCACCACACCCTTTAAATAATCACACCCATCACCACTACCACCTGACGCTACCACCACCATCACCACCACCATCACCTCATCTATATGTACATATAGACACTATGTATATACACATCAATACATGCATTTAGTAAATGCCTATCTCTATCAATATGATGTCACATTCATATAGTGTGTGTATACTATTCTGTATGCTGTGTAATCAGTCAATGTATCTAAAATTTAGTCTTGAAGACAAACTCCACGGTAAATTACACATCCAGGCCTGGTAGGTGAGGTCTACTGTACCAATACCATGCCTGGACATCAAGTGTACAGTATTGTGTATCTCATATAGGACATGTGCTTTCAGCTCTTAATTGAAACATATTAGCTTGCTTTACTATCACTCAATCAACAGAACGGTCTTATTAAAAACATACAGTGAAAATGTAGGAAATTAGATGCAGTAGCTTGATAAATCCGACTGCGAATGTTTTGACTGAAGGGGGAGGTGGGAGGTGGGGGGTGGGGGTGGTGGGGTTAGGGGGTGGAACAAAGGGTCCACTGCCAGCTGTTGCCAGTGGTTACACTGCTCAAACTCCCACATGCTCCTACAGCCCTGTAAAAAGTTTAACAGATTGTCAAGCTCCTGCTTTCCTCAACACAGCATCATATTTTTTCTCAAAATGATCTCATTAAAGAAAACGGAAAATAAATAAATTTGTTACTATGGATAGTATGTCTTAATAGCAATGAAACAAATAGAGTTCTAGTCACATCTGAAAGTTATTCTCAAGTAGCACCGAATGTTTGAACATTTTAAGCGTTAATATGATCTGGGTAATATGATCACTACAGTTTGGAAACAAGGTGAGACAGCAATGCTTTAAAACTGATGTGGATGGATGGCTAAAATTAAGGATGATCCTTCACAAATTTAAATTTAGGCCTTAAAAACATGTGAAACAGCAGCTGCCAGTAGACTGGAAACTGATGAGAGTGGTGATCTAATCAAGGGAATAAGTGCTTGATTAGGTTGAAAGTAAATGGAACACGAAATGAGCTACATGCTGCAGTTAATGAGTGTAAAAAGTCTGTAATAACAGTGCATTCACAAGTAACCTGCCAGTCAGTCTGTGGTGAAAATAGGAGTTGTCAGTAGGTGACATGTCACATTACCTACTACCTAATCTGCAGGGGTTTGCATCCCTCCCTCTTTGTCCTGAAAGTTTATTTAATGACCATTGAAACTCTTTCTTTGAAAAATGTATCTGGCTAGTTCACCATTAAGTCACATGCAACACACCATCCAGTGACATTCAACTCACCATCTAATGTCACACACTTCACCATCCAATGATATGTAAGTCATCAACTAATCTCATGCAGTTCAATAACCAGTCACATGCAACTCATCATCTTATCTCATGCAGTTCAATAACCAGTCACATGCAACTCATCATCTTATCTTATGCAGTTCAATAACCAGTCACATGCAACTCATCATCTTATCTCACGCAGTTCAATAACCAGTCACATGCAACTCACCATCTTATCTCATGCAGTTCAATAACCAGTCACATGCAACTCATCATCTTATCTCATGCAGTTCAATAACCAGTCACATGCAACTCATCATCTTATCTCATGCAGTTCAATAGCCAGTCACATGCAACTCATCATCTTATCTCATGCAGTTCAATAACCAGTCACATGCAACTCATCATCTTATCTCATGCAGTTCAATAACCGGTCACATGCAACTCATCATCTTATCTCATGCAGTTCAATAACCAGTCACATGCAACTCATCATCTTATCTCATGCAGTTCACTATCCAGTCACATGCAACTCATCATCTTATCTCATGCAGTTCACTATCCAGTCACATGCAACTCATCATCTTATCTCATGCAGTTCAATAACCGGTCACATGCAACTCATCATCTTATCTCATGCAGTTCACTATCCAGTCACATGCAACTCATCATCTTATCTCATGCAGTTCACTATCCAGTCACATGCAACTCATCTTATCTCATGCAGTTCAATAACCAGTCACATGCAACTCATCATCTTATCTCATGCAGTTCAATAACCAGTCACATGCAACTCATCATCTTATCTCATGCAGTTCAATAACCAGTCACATGCAACTCATCATCTTATCTCATGCAGTTCAATAGACAGTCACATGCAACTCATCATCTTATCTCATGCAGTTCAATAACCAGTCACATGCAACTCATCATCTTATCTCATGCAGTTCAATAGCCAGTCACATGCAACTCATCATCTTATCTCATGCAGTTCAATAGCCAGTCACATGCAACTCATCATCTTATCTCATGCAGTTCAATAGCCAGTCACATGCAACTCATCATCTTATCTCATGCAGTTCAATAGCCAGTCACATGCAACTCATCATCTTATCTCATGCAGTTCAATAGCCAGTCACATGCAACTCATCATCTTATCTCATGCAGTTCAATAACCGGTCACATGCAACTCATCATCTTATCTCATGCAGTTCACTATCCAGTCACATGCAACTCATCATCTTATCTCATGCAGTTCACTATCCAGTCACATGCAACTCATCATCTTATCTCATGCAGTTCAATAGCCAGTCACATGCAACTCATCATCTTATCTCATGCAGTTCAATAACCGGTCACATGCAACTCATCATCTTATCTCATGCAGTTCACTATCCAGTCACATGCAACTCATCATCTTATCTCATGCAGTTCAATAGCCAGTCACATGCAACTCATCATCTTATCTCATGCAGTTCAATAACCAGTCACATGCAACTCATCATCTTATCTCATGCAGTTCAATAACCAGTCACATGCAACTCATCATCTTATCTCATGCAGTTCAATAGCCAGTCACATGCAACTCATCATCTTATCTCATGCAGTTCAATAACCAGTCACATGCAACTCATCATCTTATCTCATGCAGTTCAATAACCAGTCACATGCAACTCACCATCTTATCTCATGCAGTTCAATAACCGGTCACATGCAACTCATCATCTTATCTCATGCAGTTCAATAGCCAGTCACATGCAACTCATCATCTTATCTCATGCAGTTCACTATCCAGTCACATGCAACTCATCATCTTATCTCATGCAGTTCAATAGCCAGTCACATGCAACTCATCATCTTATCTCATGCAGTTCAATAACCGGTCACATGCAACTCACCATCTTATCTCATGCAGTTCAATAACCAGTCACATGCAACTCATCATCTTATCTCATGCAGTTCAATAACCAGTCACATGCAACTCACCATCTTATCTCATGCAGTTCAATAGCCAGTCACATGCAACTCATCATCTTATCTCATGCAGTTCAATAACCAGTCACATGCAACTCACCATCTTATCTCATGCAGTTCAATAACCGGTCACATGCAACTCATCATCTTATCTCATGCAGTTCAATAGCCAGTCACATGCAACTCATCATCTTATCTCATGCAGTTCACTATCCAGTCACATGCAACTCATCATCTTATCTCATGCAGTTCAATAGCCAGTCACATGCAACTCATCATCTTATCTCATGCAGTTCAATAACCGGTCACATGCAACTCACCATCTTATCTCATGCAGTTCAATAACCAGTCACATGCAACTCATCATCTTATCTCATGCAGTTCAATAACCAGTCACATGCAACTCACCATCTTATCTCATGCAGTTCAATAGCCAGTCACATGCAACTCATCATCTTATCTCATGCAGTTCAATAACCAGTCACATGCAACTCATCATCTTATCTCATGCAGTTCAATAACCAGTCACATGCAACTCACCATCTTATCTCATGCAGTTCACCATGAGATAAACATACCTACGATAAGGTAGCCATGTCTTTCCCCACATGCTACCCACCTTACAAACATTTCTCTCCTTATTCTGAGATACCTGATGTGGATGAGCAAGTTAACAAAACACCTCATCATGTTCGAGCATTAAATAGCTATTTATCAGATCACTTTTTGCTGTAAAATAATACCTTTGAATAACAAACATAATTGTTCCCCAGGCCCAAAGTGATTCCATGTCGTCGTTTTTAATCAATCATGTAATAAAAATGAGAGCCGATTTAATAAACCAAGTCTGTTATCTCTGTTTTTCAATGAAAAAGAGTTTGCATTGTGAGATATTTTCCTGGAAACTAGTCTGCAGGAGGAGCCACCAGTGGCCATCAACAAACACAGAAGTGCAAGCTCAAGAGTGATGATCATGAACGCCCAGATTAGAAGATGATGCAGCTGACATCTGTTGCTCAATAACAGAGCTGCAGCTGTACCATTATATCTTGTTTTGTAATCATGACCTTGGCCAAATCTTGGCTGGGCCATGCTGTCATGAAGTCATAAAAATCTGCAAAGACAACTGCTCCAAATAAAACAAGTAAAACACACCAATCATGTGTCTACGAGTGTGTTGAGCACTTATGGTCACCAACTGACACACGGTTAGTCTATTCAACAGGATACATGTTGTCATTCACCCTCTGACACATGGTTAGTCTATTCAACATGATACATGTTGTCATTCACCCTCTGACACATGGTTAGTCTATTCAACAGGATAGATGCTGTCATTCAACCTCTGACACATGGTTACTCTATTCAACAGGACAGATGTTGTCATTCACCCTCTGACACATGGTTAGTCTATTCAACAGGACAGATGTTGTCATTCACCCTCTGACACATGGTTACTCTATTCAACAGGATAGATGTTGTCATTCACCAACTGACACACGGTTAGTCTATTCAACAGGATACATGTTGTCATTCACCAACTGTCACACGGTTAGTCTATTCAACATGATACATGTTGTCATTCACCAACTGACACACGGTTAGTCTATTCAACAGGATACATGTTGTCATTCACCAACTGTCACACGGTTAGTTTATTCAACATGATACATGTTGTCATTCACCCTCTGACACATGGTTAGTCTATTCAACAGGATAGATGTTGTCATTCACCCTCTGACACATGGTAAGCCTATTCAACAGGATAGATGTTGTCATTCATCAACTGACACACGGTTAGTCTATCCAACAGGATACATGTTGTCATTCACCAACTGACACACGGTTAGTCTATCCAACAGGATACATGTTGTCATTCACCCTCTGACACATGCATATGGTTAGTCTATTCAACAGGATAGATGTTGTCATTCACCCTCTGACACACTCTTATTCTATTCAACAGGATAGATATTGTCATTCACCAACTGACACATGGTTAGTCTATTCAACAGGATAGATGTTGTCATTCACCAACTGACACGCGCTTAGTCTATTCAACAGGATAGATGTTGTCATTCACCCTCTGACACACGGTTAGTCTATCCAACAGGATACATGTTCTCATTCACCCTCTGACACATGCATATGGTTAGTCTATTCAACAGGATAGATGTTGTCATTCACCCTCTGACACACTCTTATTCTATTCAACAGGATAGATATTGTCATTCACCAACTGACACATGGTTAGTCTATTCAACAAGATAGATGTTGTCATTCACCAACTGACACACGGTTAGTCTATTCAACAGGATACATGTTGTGATTCACCCTCTGACACATGGTTAGCCTATTCAACAGGATAGATGTTGTCATTCACCAACTGCCACACGCTTAGTCTATTCAACAGGATAGATGTTGTCATTCACCAACTGACACGCGGTTAGTCTATCCAACAGGATAGATGTTGTCATTCACCCTCTGACACATGCATATGGTTAGTCTATTCAACAGGATAGATGTTGTCATTCACCCTCTGACACATGGTTAGTCTATTCAACAGGATAGATGCTGTCATTCACCCTCTGACACATGCATATGGTTAGTCTATTCAACAGGACAGATGTTGTCATTCACCCTCTGACACATGCTTAGTCTATTCAACAGGATAGATATTGTCATTCACCAACTGACACATGCTTAGTCTATTCAACAGGACAGATGTTGTCATTCACCAACTGACACACGGTTAGTCTATCCAACAGGATAGATGTTGTCATTCACCCTCTGACACATGCATATGGTTAGTCTATTCAACAGGATAGATGTTGTCATTCACCCTCTGACACACTCTTATTCTATTCAACAGGATAGATATTGTCATTCACCAACTGACACATGGTTAGTCTATTCAACAGGATAGATGTTGTCATTCACCAACTGACACGCGCTTAGTCTATTCAACAGGATAGATGTTGTCATTCACCAACTGACACACGCTTAGCCTATTCAACAGGATAGATGTTGTCATTCACCCTCTGACACGCGGTTAGTCTATTCAACAGGATACATGTTGTGATTCACCCTCTGACACATGGTTAGCCTATTCAACAGGATAGATGTTGTCATTCACCAACTGACACATGGTTGGTTAGTCTATTCAACAGGATAGATGTTGTTGGTCACCCACTGACAGTTGGTGAGTGCTGTTGACAGGAACAGATGCTGTCATTCATCCACTGATGATGAGTCTTGTTAACAGAACAGATCGTGCCATTCGCCCACTGACAGTGAGTACTGTTAACAGGGCAGATGCTGTTAATCACCCACTGACTAGAACTGATTTTAATAAGCTGTCATCCGATGACATAGTAACTTGAGCCCTAAGCAAAAACCAGTTTGCCTTTAACTTCTTTTGAGCAGTTAATAAGGATAAACTATACATCATTATTGTAGAAGTCTCAATAAAGAGGTTATCCAAAGACATGCCAAACCAAGTGTATTGCAGTTTTGCCTCCAATAAATGACTAGAGTGTGAAGAGTAGAGTGCTGAAATATTCTTTGTCTTACATATATTCATTGTATGAAAAGACAGCTTCCATATTCAATATGAAACTGGCACTTTCAATGTGCCAGGGATACCATCATGTCGACTGTCCATATATATATGGAAGTGACTTACAGTATGGTTCAAAATTATTGAGAATAGCTAAAGCATTTCATATTATTAAACGAGAACAAATCAGATAAAATTGAATGTATTGTGAAAGTGAACTGACCTTTTCATGTTGTGTAGGTAACAATTTAATATTTTATCAAGTCTCCTTGAGCTTCACGGCACAGTCTAAGACGGGTAGGCATACTTCCTATCAGAGAGGTTAGTGTCTCGTGAGTTATGCTGTCCCAGTATCGGACCACTTCTCTCTTCATGTCTTCAATTTTTGTCAACCCCGTTTGATTCACACATTCCTTCATCATCCCCCAAATGTTCTCAATGGGATTTAAGTCAGGACTATATGCAGGAAATGGTAATGCAGTCACATTTTTCTCCTGAAACCACTGCTTGGCATGTTTTGCGGTGTGTTTAGGATCATTATCTTGCTGCAAAATCCAGTCATTTCCATAAAACACATGTGCACTTGGAAGGAGAAAATTATCTAATATGTTAGTGTAGCGTTGACTTGTCAGATGTCCCTCAAACACAAACACCGGGGTCGTTCCTAATAAGGATATCCCTCCCCATACATGAAACTTTGGGCAGTATTTAGGTCGTCGATACAACGGTGCTGACGCAGATTTTGTCCATATTTTCACATTATTGGGATATACCCATATTGAGCTTTCATCAGTAAAAATCACATTTTCCCAGTCAAAGTTTTCATGTGCCAAACACCACTCAACACGCCTGTCTTTATGTTCTTGTCTCATGAGAGGAGAAGGAATTCCAGTCTTTTTCTCCCATCCAAGATCAATCAAATTTCTTCTAACTGTAGATTTTGATACAACTGTTGATCCCCTTTCTATCATTTCATACCTGATGTTGGAGATGCTTGCCCTTTGCTTTTTAGACGCTAAAATTCTCAGCCGGACGCGATCTGAGAAGTCCAATTTTCTGGGTCTCCCTGCTCCTTTCTGGTGCCCAAAATCCTTTCCCTCTTTAAAATTCTTCCTAATCCTATACACAGTAGAAAGAGGAGTTCCTGTTCTTTCTGCCAATGTATTTACATAATCAATTCCTTGATTACACAACTCAAAAATCAACCTTCTTTTATCTTCAGCAGACATTGTTCACAGTGCTGAGGAAAATGACGTCTGCTACAAATTCAGGGGAGGTAACTCTAATTGTACTATACTCAGTAGGCCAAGATGAGTTACCTCCCTTATACCATTACTTAGTTTTAAGTATCAGTGAATCAGCTGAGGTGTTAGGATAGGTCAAAGTAAGAAGAAAAATTCTCAATAATTATGAACCAGACTATATTAGCCCTCTGATGTGAGACAACCACTCACACTGTGCCAGCATCTTGCTGTGTATTCCAGCTGTTCTAGACACCTGATAGCCAAGCGCAGATATCATCTGTTTAACCTGACAGGAACAGACACAAATTATGATAAAATGGGTGGATTTTCCTTCCCGTTTTATCTCTCATTTAGATAACTGTAAGATAACTAAGACAATGTGATATCCTATCTAAGTTGATAAGTAGTTGTTGGGATAGAAGTACCACTGAGTCCGAGTTGTTGGAAGTCATCTGAAACATTCAGCAGAAGAAACAACTGTAGTGAAATACAATTAGTGTCAGTTGTCATGAGTAAGTGACTTACTAATGTGATTCTTGGATGGGTATTACACCACTGCTTGCAGTAATGTTCAAGAATAAACATCTACTGATGATTTCAGTTTAAGAGAATACTGATAAATATTCTAAAATGATCCACATTGTATATTTCATGTAACTATGTAAAGGTGTTTAAATTGTTAACTTTTACATTGCCAGTTGAACAATGTGTAGTAAAGGCAAATTATGAAGCATGTGTCTCTTATATGAGTTTTAAACTCAACTTAGTCCAAGAAATAAAAATATCTATTGATATATATATACTAGTGAAAAAAAGTAGTAGATATTCAACATTAGTTGTCACAACTATTGATATTTCATACATGTAATGAGATAAATAGTTTAACAGTGTAACATCTGTCACAGATTTGCATCAGTCGTTGATCATCAGATATTTTTGTTTGATGATTGGTCATTAACCATGAAAAGTCAGTAATGAACATTTCATGAATCCACCACTATTCTCAAGACATTATCTGATTCGACATGGCATACTTCTAATCAAACACTGAAAGTCAACTTTATTCGATCTCAAGCTTCTTGCAGGCCATCCTGAAACACATCAGTGAGCAATGACACCATAGGTGCCTCCAGGATGGCACCATGGTTACAGCTGCCCAGTGCCACACCCATAAATAACAGTTTTAAAGATGTTCTGCCAGTCACAGAGATGACAACTCCTGTCATTACAGAATTATAATGCTCATTCTGTCAAGGAGGTCCACTGTAAACTTTGATTATCTAAAAACATTTTCTCAACAGTGATTGGTTAAGGGCTGCTGTTCTCGACATCAGCAATGTCTTGCAGTATTGTGAAGGTCTGTCAGTTCTAGCACTGACCTCAGGCATAAAGACTTCTTCTGTGTAACCTATTACAAATCATCTGTCTGAGAAGCACTCAACCACAGCATCAGAACACAGACACTCTGATGAAAAAGTTCTGTATGCTATTTGTCATCCATGATTAACCAGTTTGACATCTGCCATCAATGTTATTAGTCTGTCAATATGTAACATATGTTATATTTGGGATTGCACTTTCGCAGTAAAGTACAGATTCTAGTACTTTAGTTTTGTTGGAGTCACATTCCAGATTTTCAGTCATATTGATACAAAATATTCCCATATGTTGTATCATGCATTCTTCTTTGTTTTGGTTCTTGGACATTTCTCATTCAATTCTTCATTCTTCGTGGACTTGTGAATGTGAACTCTCCACCTCTACATTGAATAACTGAACATGGTGATCTCCTGTAACAAGGTTATCTGACCATGATATTATGGATTATCAGTTGTATACAAGTTCAGCAAGTCAGCCCTAATGTTTCATAATGGTGACATCACAACTTCCATGAAGCTGTCAAAATGTGACTAAAAGGGCACCTTGGGAATAGTATTTAAAGAGATGTGTTTCCTTTCCGTATGTTTCAAGGAATGTGAGTGAATATATGGTCCAGAGATCCTTGAGTCTGCACTATGCTGTTCAAACAGAGGTTCGAACCCAGAATAATCCTGACCAGCATCATACCCATGCTCGTTTGTTTTACATTAATAGGAAAAATGTCCAAACCATGCAATAATGATAATGATTTCCTCCTGTTTGCATCTCAAGTACACTGTGACAACAGGCTCAACATTGTTCTCTGTTCCTCTTGGTGAATATGTCCTGATCTGATGAGGAGCTCACCCAGTCTGATCATGCCAGGATCATTGAACCCTATTTGCAGCATTTATCTGTTTAAATCTGTAAGGCTAAATAAAAAAGTGAAATGTTTCTCAGGCATCAGTGCGTCACTTATATGTGTGCACATAACAACTTTTTATAACCATTTCAGAAAAATAACTTTGACTTTGCAGCGCCCCAGTTATCCATTAGTCCACTATAAGAATGACTGTCTGTAAGAACAAGTGTGACCGACTCGACAACTCATTAACACATGCTAAACTTTCCAAGTTGTATTTCTGTGTGTTCCTCCCTCTGTCCTTCCGTCCCCGAAAAACATTTCATTTTTGTTTATGCCACCTAAACTATTATGGCAATAAGATTATATTTACCATGCACTCAAGCATGCTCAAAGCATTAACTTGATTTGTCTTGGAAGTATGCATCTCAAGCTGCCTATGAGATGCTTGAAAGTTAACAGTCATGTTAAAATGTCATCCTACCAGGTACCCATTGACTCTTGGAAGAATAGATGCACATTTTCATTGATGTCCGTTGCCTAAGGAGATACATATACTGCCTGTGCATCAGAGTGGAGTCAAGCCAAAGGCCTAGAAACTCTGAGGAGTGAACATGGTGACAGTGTAACTACTCTCCATGTTTCTTAGCTTCACTTGAAGTGTGACCTGTTGTACCCAGTACCACATACCACACACATCAAGTGTTGGTTGCGTAAAGACTCCTGGAGTCACATGTATAACTGTACTCAGTATGATGGGCTGCAAATAAGGCTGCTCTGCATATCACCACATCAGTGGCACAGAGGTTTGAATATCCATATAGATTAATTAACACCATCTGTATTGAAAAAAATATTCTTTCATGCAGAACTAGTCTGCAGGAAAGCAGTATATACTGTCAACCACAAATGTACAAACCAGGGTTAAACCCACTCTATATACTGCAGACTGCTACCTGATAACTGTAAATTGTTCTTTGCTTGTCAGCAGACAGACACAGTCCACACAAATCCTGTATATGTGTTATCTTCAGGTAGATTTGAGTCATAATTAATCAGAAGCAATTTTCTCACTACACACATAAATCTGCCGTTATGGTATGAATTGAAAAGATGCAGATTTCATCACAGCTCTCGTCATAATCCAGTTAAGGAAAGCTATTTAAGCTATTATGAAACTACCATAATACACCTGAGTGAGCAGCTTCTGGACGTATTATCTGACATTCTTATGAACATAAATAAATAAACTTTCATTAACATCCCTTGTTTATAATGGCAGGAGAAATCACATGAAACTAAATCCACAAGTGAACTGAATGATGACATGCCAGTTAGCTGTATGTGACATTTACAAGTAGGGTATATGGAACAGAACCTGACTCAACTGTATCATAACTGTGAATACTCAAAGCCAGTTAGAAAATGATCAAATGTAACATGTTTCATTTGGGATTTACTTTCTCAGTAAAGGAAACAGGGGTGTCTGAGTGGGTTAGATGGCTGACATTGTGTGCTGGCCATTTGATGCCTGACTCTCAGGGTGTGGGTTCATGAATCCCAGATAGGATCCGTACAGAGATGTGTAATCCCAAATATAACATGTGTTAAGTGTATCATTATTGGTCACATACTCCAGCTGGTCACACACTCCATGTAACACTTGATCTTGATAAACATCTTGATGTACATGTAGAAGGCCTTGCATAACACTGCTCCAACATATCTCGAGAGCTTGACATCCCTTATGAGCCACCACCATCTTTTCCATCAAGTGAATCCATGCGTTGACTTTCTTTATCAGAATGACCAATGTCCGTCAGTGCTGGCAAAAGACAATGGTATCTGAATGCTTACTTTATTCATACAGCTTGAAAAACAGGGTCAGCCCCAGAATTCATGGGTCAGTCAAGTAATCAGAGCCAGAACATTTTGTTTTAGGCCTGAGAGTTTCAGTGTCAAAATATCTGGATAATACAGCTGGAAAAGAGCAGCTTTGAATAACAAACCAATAACAAAACAAACATGAAATGAGAGAAAATCACCATTTATTGACATGAACAGTGTCGACAACAAACATGATTTCAGTGTCAAGCAAGGCATACTTACCCTTTCTGGTAGCATGAGGAGTACTTCAGAAAGTGTTCAGCCTTGAGCCTTCTACGCTCAATCAAATTTGTTTCAGCAGATAAGCAATACTGGTTAAATATTCAAAATATATATCAAATATTTACATACAGTATGTCGTACATGCTGACAGGCATCCAAATGCAAGAGATCTGATATCTGAGACAGCCTACAGCAGGAGGGATTTTTAGCTTGTATGTTCATTCACCAGAGCTCAGGTATGCACTGAGGAGCCATATTATGGCCATGTCTATAAACACAGCAAGAAATGATGAAATAAGACAAATATCACTACAGAAACAACTTCCATGCCTTCACCGATGTGGTCAAATGGACTTCTCAAGAGATACAGACAGGATCATGTCTTATACTCTCACCATTGTTCACTTGAGAAAACAAATGAATATAATGATTATGATAAACTTTAAATGAAGTCTATTTAATATAGCTCTAGCTAAATATTTGTCTTGGTGATTGAGATACCTGACAAGGAATCAGTCAGTTTGGGTTAAAGTAGGTAAATTTCCTTGTGAGCATTTTCCTCCCACAAAATAAACCGGATAATGTTAGAGAGATTATTATAAGCTAGCCACATTCGTTCAGGAATATAAAAGCTTCCAAATTAAAAGTTAGTAAACATGTCAAATTTTCTTCACTGAAGATGTTTATTTATTTGAAACATGTTCCCAAGAAATCATTTGCTGAAATGATAACTGACATTGAAATCTGTTTTAAACTGAGTTTCTACGATAATCAGATGCTGCGAATCAGGACTTCAGAAATGTAGTGCAAACAGAGATGCAGACGTCAAACAGAGGTGCAAACGTCAAACAGAGATGCAGACGTCAAACAGAGGTGCAAGCTTCATCTCAACAAAAATCTTGTGAGATTCATCTCAGAATCTACATACATCTTGTGAACTTCATCTCAGAATCCATATAAATCTTGTGAGCTTTATCTCAAATTCTGTAAAAATCGTGTGTGTTTCATCTAAAAATCTACACAAATCTCACAAGATTCATATCAAAATCTTTATACATTTGGTGAGCTCAATAACAAAATCTTAACATCTCTTGTGAGCTTAATCACAAAATCTCCATAAATCTGATGATCTTGCCACAAAATCTGTGTGAATCCCATAAGCTAAATCTGTAAATACACATTCAGAAATTAGGAGATGTCTATTTCTAAATGTTCATGAATGAAAGGCATTGCAACTTTAAAATCACATGAAGCAGGTGAGCTACAGCTATCACATGTTATCCTCAATCCCCTCATGTAATAATACAGATATGACACCTATCTCTGTCCCACAGTGACTATCAACATGATCATTCACATCACTAACAAGAGGATTAGAACACCCTCTTTGCCTAACCTTTAACCTTTGTATGGGTAAATGTCATCAATAATGAATGATGGCTGTTATCTATGAATAACTCATGGATGTGTGGATATCAAGGTGTTAAAGACTGGACCTGATAATCGATGAAGGTGCAACAACTGATGAGGTGTGCAGGTGCAAAGTACAAGTGATGAAGGACAGAGGAGCAAGCTACAACAGGTGATGGAGTATGGAGGTGCAAGCTTCAACAATTGATGTGGGGAAGGAGGTGCAAGCTACAACAGGTGATGAGTTATTGAGGTGCAAGCTTCATCCGGTGATGAGGGACAGAGGTGCAAGCTACAACTGTTTACAGGTGACGAGGAACTGAGATACACACTACAACAGGTGATGAGTTATGGAGGTGAAAGCTTCAAGAGGTGATGAGGGACTGAGATACAAACTACAACAGGTGATGAGTTATGGAGGTGAAAGCTTCAAGAGGTGATGAGGGACTGAGATACAAACTACAACAGGTGATGAGTTATGGAGGTGAAAGCTTCAAGAGGTGATGAGGGACTGAGATACAAACTACAACAGGTGATGAGTTATGGAGGTGAAAGCTTCAAGAGGTGATGAGGGACTGAGATACAAACTACAATAGGTGATGAGGGGCAGAGGTGTAAGCCACAGCAGGTGATTAAGTATGGAGGTGCAAACTTCAAGAGGTGATGAGGGACAGAGGTGCAAGCTACAACTGTTTACAGGTGACGAGGAACTGAGATACACACTACAACAGGTGATGAGTTATGGAGGTGAAAGCTTCAAGAGGTGATGAGGGACTGAGATACAAACTACAATAGGTGATGAGGGGCAGAGGTGTAAGCCACAGCAGGTGATTAAGTATGGAGGTGCAAACTTCAAGAGGTGATGAGGGACAGGATGCAAGCTACAACAGGTGAAAAGACAAGCACACAGGTATTGTAAAAGTTTCATTTACATACCAGTATTTGTCTTAATCCAGTACATTATTTGGTGCTCCTGGTTTGTGACTGGCCAACACTAATCCTGTTCACTCATCTTGGATTTAAATTACTCACAGTCCCATGAACCCTATCCACTGAGAAGTGAACCAGACGTGTTTTTACTGCTACTAGTTACCTAGGTGGGCCAAACCTGTAAGAAATGGGTGATTTTGTGTTTAACCTGATAAACAATTCACTAAGAGCTTTCTGTTATGAGACAACTAGAGCCATCTAATTATTTCATGTTTTTGCAGTCTGATTAAACCTTTGAGAAAACAATCACTGGTTTCACTCACTATAAACACACTGAGTTAGATTGAACAAGTATATATGGATGACAACTTATTTAATTCTAGAGCGCAACCTTTCAAATCAGGTTCTTGTATCATTTTCAAATGTTATATTTCCAACTTCTATGATGCTATCTGAATGTATTCAAACTGGATGAGTTTCATCTCAAATTCTTCATACATCTGGTGAGTTTCATCTCAAATTCTTCATACATCTGATGAGTTTCATCTCAAATTCTTCATACATCTGGTGAGTTTCATCTCAATTTCTTCATACATCTGATGAGTTTCATCTCAAATTCTTCATACATCTGGTGAGTTTCATCTCAATTTCTTCATACATCTGATGAGTTTCATCTCAAATTCTTCATACATCTGGTGAGTTTCATCTCAAATTCTTCATACATCTGATGAGTTTCATCTCAAATTCTTCATACATCTGATGAGTTTCATCTCAAATTCTTCATACATCTGGTGAGTTTCATCTCAAATTCTTCATACATCTGATGAGTTTCATCTCAAATTCTTCATACATCTGGTGAGTTTCATCTCAAATTCTTCATACATCTGGTGAGTTTCATCTCAAATTCTTCATACATCTGGTGAGTTTCATCTCAAATTCTTCATACATCTGGTGAGTTTCATCTCAAATTCTTCATACATCTGATGAGTTTCATCTCAAATTCTTCATACATCTGGTGAGTTTCATCTCAAATTCTTCATACATCTGGTGAGTTTCATCTCAAATTCTTCATACATCTGATGAGTTTCATCTCAAATTCTTCATACATCTGATGAGTTTCATCTCAAATTCTTCATACATCTGGTGAGTTTCATCTCAATTTCTTCATACATCTGATGAGTTTCATCTCAAATTCTTCATACATCTGGTGAGTTTCATCTCAAATTCTTCATACATCTGATGAGTTTCATCTCAAATTCTTCATACATCTGATGAGTTTCATCTCAAATTCTTCATACATCTGGTGAGTTTCATCTCAAATTCTTCATACATCTGGTGAGTTTCATCTCAAATTCTTCATACATCTGGTGAGTTTCATCTCAAATTCTTCATACATCTGGTGAGTTTCATCTCAAATTCTTCATACATCTGGTGAGTTTCATCTCAAATTCTTCATACATCTGATGAGTTTCATCTCAAATTCTTCATACATCTGGTGAGTTTCATCTCAAATTCTTCATACATCTGGTGAGTTTCATCTCAAATTCTTCATACATCTGGTGAGTTTCATCTCAATTTCTTCATACATCTGATGAGTTTCATCTCAAATTCTTCATACATCTGGTGAGTTTCATCTCAAATTCTTCATACATCTGATGAGTTTCATCTCAAATTCTTCATACATCTGATGAGTTTCATCTCAAATTCTTCATACATCTGGTGAGTTTCATCTCAAATTCTTCATACATCTGGTGAGTTTCATCTCAAATTCTTCATACATCTGGTGAGTTTCATCTCAAATTCTTCATACATCTGGTGAGTTTCATCTCAAATTCTTCATACATCTGGTGAGTTTCATCTCAAATTCTTCATACATCTGGTGAGTTTCATCTCAAATTCTTCATACATCTGGTGAGTTTCATCTCAAATTCTTCATACATCTGATGAGTTTCATCTCAAATTCTTCATACATCTGATGAGTTTCATCTCAAATTCTTCATACATCTGGTGAGTTTCATCTCAAATTCTTCATACATCTGATGAGTTTCATCTCAAATTCTTCATACATCTGGTGAGTTTCATCTCAAATTCTTCATACATCTGATGAGTTTCATCTCAAATTCTTCATACATCTGGTGAGTTTCATCTCAAATTCTTCATACATCTGATGAGTTTCATCTCAAATTCTTCATACATCTGGTGAGTTTCATCTCAAATTCTTCATACATCTGATGAGTTTCATCTCAAATTCTTCATACATCTGGTGAGTTTCATCTCAAATTCTTCATACATCTGATGAGTTTCATCTCAATTTCTTCATACATCTGGTGAGTTTCATCTCAATTTCTTCATAGACCTGATGTACAACATGTGATGCATTAAGAAGATCCCTTGCTACAAAAGGCCTCACAAACCTAGGTCTCCCGGGGAACTGTCAGACTTTGCAACAAAATAAGGTTTCATTGATTGGTCAAGAATGTCAACAGTCTCTCCTGATTTGTTTCCTGAATCCTAATATTGCCTTTCATAATGGTTCACTTGTCTATAGTACTGGATTGCAGAATGTAGTCATAAAATAACATTTTGATATGTATGTATGATTGAATCCAGTGAATACTGTGGCCATTGAGGTGATAATGTTTCATTCTCTTCCAGATCTACCAATTCCATTGAGTAAAGTGTTCAGATGAAAGATGGATTTTGTTGTGATTGACGACTGAGTCATTTGATTTGATGACAGGCCATCAGTCATCTGTACAAATCATCACACATTTGGAGTGTGTTGGACTGGCAATCTGGTGGGTAACATGTCCCTATGCATGGAGCTGTCTTGTGCTGTAGGAGAGAGTAATCTTACCAATCAGTATTTATTTCTCCATGATTCCTACTGACACGTGACACTGGTGTTAATACACGGATACTACTGAACAACACACAAAAGGGTGGATGGATAATTTGTTTACTGCCCTATTTCCACTACAAATCAAATATTGCTTCTTCTTCTTACAGTGGTCATTATCTTCAGTCTCAGCTGCACAGCTGCTGCAGCTGTGGGATGAAGCACACCCTCACAGCAATAATCATACATTGAATTAAGCTGTACACAGACAGCATATTGCTGATGAGGGACTTCATGCTAGCAGGTGCTTGTGTTGAGAATTCTCCACTGTGAGTACTTGTGGAGTGAGATTGAAGAAAATGGAGGCTGTTTAGTCAAAGATCAGTATTGAGTGTCTGTACATATTTTTTCTCACTTGTTGGATTGACATGGTCTTTGGTCATGGTTATTGCTAACATGAATAACTTTATTATGGTGGTGTTGGAACAGAGTGCGCAAGTGAGTTTAGTTTTACACCACACTCAACAATATTCCAGCTATATATTGGCCATCTGTAAGTAATAAAATCTGAGCTAGACAATCCAGTGATCAACAGCATGAGCATCAATCTACACAACTGGAATATGATCACTGCTAATCCAGATGAAGGGGTGGTGGCTGTGAGCACTGATGAAGGGTGGCTGGTAGTTTGTCTCACAGTCCCCGATCCTCATTACATGTAATTATTTTCCCTACTGCCAAGACCTCTCTGCAATGCTAAAGCCCTAAATGAAGCAAGTGTGGATTTCCTCAGGTTCAGAATCTTTTCTGGTCTCCCTGGGGCTCCTTTTCAGTTTATATGGGTTTGTTTGTTACTATCAAAATTATATCTATTTAGAGACTAAGCGTTAGTCAGGGCGATTGGCAGTGAAAGCTGGGATCAGTCATGGAGGGGATGAAGGGTGGATGACGATCTTCAGATGCTGCTGTAATCAACTGTGATGGGTAGGCATATCTAAGTAGGTGAAAACTGTCGGGAAAGAGACATTAGTGAAGAAAGAATATAAGCCAACTGTACATGTGGATTAAGGGAGGGGTGAGAGACCCTGAGGGTAATGGTGGTTCACCTGCAGGGGTGGGGGGCTGAAGGCAAACAAATATCACAATGCATATGTTACTCCATGAGGGGTAAGGTGCATCCATTGTACATCTGTATGGAGACATATACAGTGTAGGTGTGTGTGGGAGGACTACATGTGTAGTGGAGGTGGAGGTAGGGGGTGGAAGGTTTGGAGAGTGTCACATGCAATCTTTCAGCTGGGAAGGCTGCAAACAGAAGAAATGGGAAAAGAGAGATGGGTTTACAGGGGGAAGGCGGACACAGAGGAAGATGGAGATTTCGAAAAGCATTAACACCATAAACTCACACAGAGACCAACTACATACATGTTACATGTTTGCATGATTGTGAATACATTTCATTTATTGATTATCTACTTATCTCTGGTAGCTTGTTAGGAAGCGAGGTGTGATACTGTGTGACAAGACAGGTTTTCTGCACGCCACATCTACATGAAACAAATGTTGACACAGCTCACTCTGTCACTGTTCATCTGTTGGTAGTGTAAATGTTTCTTGCTAAAGACCCTTGATTCTAGTATCCCATGTTGGGTAACTGAGATGACCTTCATGGACGTCTGGGAAATTTTCAATAGCATGTCCCACTGTGCCACTGACTGTGTGTGGTGGTGCGGGAGGGGGGGGGGGGGGGGGTATTGGTTGCTCATATATGTTGCTCATTCAGTTCATCATTGGTTCGTCTGGTCCAGGGTCAGTTACTGACAATCTGCTCTACTTCAGCTGTAATGTCACAATTGTTTAAGAAATCACTTTTGTGTATTATTTTGTAACCTTGGCGTTATAGATGTAACATATCCAGAGAAGCTGTTCTTGCCAGGATGGAGGATTTCTACATGTCATGTAATATGTCATCACAGGTTCAACAGAAACACCTACCTCTCATTCAGGAATTGGTTCATACATTTAAGACAGGGATCTGGTGGTATATAATTGCTAAGTCTAGCAATAAATCTATTATGGTACAAATACTATGGAGATTTGGGATCCAGTACCAATGAGGAAAGAACATGTCTTTAGGTTTGAGTCAAGCTAAATGTAGACAGCAGACTTCTTCCTCAGTTAGAATACTAGCTTTATGTGTGTCACCATGTCATCATCATGCAAACCATGCTCTTGATCAAACATTTAATGTAATGATGTTTACGATGTTTAATGCCTTGTCACTGGTAACAAATACAGATTTTCCATCTAGATGCTGACTTTGACTACAGACCTATTGTCATGTCCGGCAGACGGGTTTGTAACACAAAAATATCTAGCATCTAGGTGTTCATTGTGGTTGCTGTGGTCATACACTGCATAAAAAGTAAGTAAAGTCACAAGATCAACACACTAAGTTCATTCCAGGACAAATTAAAAAATGCTCACTGAAACAGCTGACGCCAAACCTCATTTTTCCATGTCAGATTAAGAAACTGTGGTAGGCAAATTAGCTTGTTGCGGAACAAAGTTAATATTCTATGCTCCGTGACTGCTTGCTCTATTACCGCCAATCGTCACTGTTACGATCAGGGTGACTAAGAGTTTATAGTCTCTGCGTTGAAAGGGTAAACATAACAACCCAGTATGCATAATGAACTACAAGGTTACAAAGTTAGTTTTGAGTGATCTGGATCAAAATTAGAGTTCCAGTTTATTCAAGCCTCAGTTCAACAGTTAACCAAGCCAATAAGTATGTATGACCCAATAACAGATGTAATTATGAGGCAAAGAAGTCATCATTTCTGACCCACAAAGGGCATTATGTGAGATCTAATTTTCAGTGCTCGTCCTTCTGACAGAATGACCAAAAAAACTAATATAGAGGAACTTAACATTTCAGACACTTAACAACAGTAATCAACCTTTTCTAAAAAAAGTGCCATTCTTAGAACTATATATAGATAATGTTACAAGTAGTCTTATTGGACCTCTAATACGTTTTGACACAGTATTAACTGAAAAATATACCATGAACTATTAAGGTCCAGACGGCAATGTACAGCAGGACATTGTCCTGAAATGTTCTTTACTTGATGTTACTTGTTTTGGGTTTACAGGTAAAAATATCCTTAAATTACATTTTATATTTAATTTAAGATTCTTCTTCCTGTATTTGAAAGGTTATTTTAGCATATGTTTCGCTCCTTTGCTCACGAAGCCAGTCTTGCTGGAGTTGAACACAAGCATACATGACGTCTTTTCTCTTCTGTGTTGGTCATGTCACATGGTTACTTCCTCATCTGCAGATATTCTAAATGCCTGTCCAGACTTCGCATTTTACACGCATTTTTAACTAAACACATACATTTCATTTGGACAGAATATGAAAAAATATTCAGACTGTTTTCAACTATGAATGGTACTATATGGGTATCAGTGTCTTACAGCACATCCTCACATTTAAGTAATTCAATACATGTGATATTAATACAAAACGTATAGATCAAAGTTCAAGGAAAACTGTTAATGATAAAAGTTTAACACTTGCTATTCTATGTGACAATTGCACAAGTGAGGTCAACCCAGGCTACACCCAACTGTGAGTAACCTCCGAGTTATCAAGTCATCAGTGTCAAGTCACAGGTTATTATTGGCTGTACTGTAAGAAAATTACCCTGGATTCATATCTTGTGACTTTAGTCTACCAGTTGTTAGGAAAATTGCTGTGTGTTTGAGAGGATATAGCTGCTATATAGCATGCAGATTGGTCTGCTGAAAGCTTTGGTACACAACATGAAGGAGGAGAGCATACAGAACCTGACATAACAGAGGTACAGACTTGATATAACAGAAAGTAGAGAGCTTGATATAATGGAAAGTAGAGAGCTTGATATAACAGAAAGTAGAGAACTTGAGAGAACAGAAAGTACAGAGTTTGAGAGAATAGAAAGTAGAGAACATGATATAACAGAAAGTAGAGAACCTGAGACAACAGAAATGAAAGTAATAGCTTGATAAAACTGAATGTACAGAACTTGAGAGAACAGAAAGTACAGCACTTTGAACAGAAAGTACAGACCTGAGAGAACAGAAAGTAGAGAGCTTGAGTAGAGAGAACAGAAAGTACAGAACTTGAGAGAACAGAAAGCACAGCACTTCAAACAGAAAGTACAGACCTGAGAGAACAGAAAGTAGAGAGCTTAAGTAGAGAGAACAGAAAGTACAGAAATTGAGAGGACAGAAAGTAGAGAGCTTGAGAGAGCAGAAAGTAAAGCGTTTGATATAACAGAAAGTACAGAGCTTGAGAGGAAAGAAAATTAAGAAAACTTAAGGGACCAGAAAGTAGAGAGCATGAGAGAACAGAAAGTAGAGAACTTGAGAAAACATAAAGTAGAGAATTTGAGAGGACAGAAAGTAGAGAACTTAATATATCAGACAGTACAGCACTTTGGAGAACAGAAACTACAGAACTTGAGAGAACATAAAATAGAGTGCTTGAGAGACCAGAAAGTAGAGACCTTGAGAGGACAGAAAGTACAGAACGTGATAGATCTACAGTAGATAATTGTCTCTGTAAAAATAAGCATACTCCAATGCTGAAACAACAGCTGAGGTGGACAATGCCCTGTGTCACACACAGCTGAGGTAGATAATGCTCCATGTCATGCACAGATTAAGTGGACAATGCCCTGTGTCACACACAGCCGAAGTGGATAATGCTGTGTGTCACAAACAGCTGAGGTGGATAATGCCCTGTATCACTCACAGCTGAAGTGGATAATGCCCTGTGTCATACACAGCAGATGTGGATAATGCTGTGGCACACACAGCCAGGGTGGACAATGCCATGTGTCACACACAGCCAGGGTGGATAATGTTGTGTGTCACAAACAGCTGAGTTGGATAATGCCCTGTATCACAAACAGCTGAGTTGGATAATGCCCTGTATCACAAACAGCTGAGGTGGATAATGCCCTGTATCACACACAGCTGAGGTGGATAATGCCCTGTGTCACAAACAGCTGAGGTGGATAATGCCCTGTGTCACACACAGCTGAGGTGGATAATGCCCTGTGTCACACACAGCTGAGGTGGATAATGCCCTGTGTCACACACAGCTGAGGTGGATAATGCCCTGTATCACACACAGCTGAGGTGGATAATGCCCTGTGTCACACACAGCAGATGTGGATAATGCTGTGGCACACACAGCTGGAGTGGACAATGCCCTGTGTCACACACAGCCAGGGTGGACAATGCCCTTTGTCACACACAGCTGAGGTGGACAATGCCCTGTGTCACACACAGCTTGACAATGCAATGTTGGTTTTTATACTGATCTCAAACGAGAGGTGATCAAGTTCCATGGGTAAACACATTTTTATTGAAATAAGATAGATACATGAGAGAGCCAATTCATCATAACAATTAAATATATTTCAACTAGTTGTGATGCATCCATACAACCCCAAAATATATTTTTATTCAATTCAATTATTTTACCCACAAAAAATAACTGGATATCAACTTCATCTCAACTGTTCCTTCCTCAACTAGGCCATCTGAAATAGGGTTTCAGCTGGAACATTAATCAACAGAAATAGAGTGAAAGTGATAAAACAAGTGTGAAAGGTCACGACACAGTGCCCCTTGTCTTGGAACCACCAATCTATGGCACTGAAGATCCATCAGACCTATACATAACACAAACATATCATTATATTGGAGTTAAAGTATGATCAAACTCAAAGTTCAAAGTGTTCAGTTCCATGGAACTTTATCATGTGTACAAGATAGCAAGAGATATCAAGTGCCATTAGTTTGGAGGCTGGCACTGCACTTCTGGCAGCTTGGCAAGGCCATAAATTTTCAAGATCTCTTAAACGCTGTGGTGATGATACTTAGGAGTAACATGTTTTTAATGTCAGACCAGCTTTTGTTCTTGCCTTCTTCAGGAGTCTTTTGGAATTTTAAGTAATTGCATAATCTTTAAAATATATATTTTCCTGAAACTATTCTTTATGAACAGATATTATTTTATTAATTTGATCAAGACTTTTCTATGTCACTGTGTTTTTCATCATCCAAGACACTGATGGGCTCTGTGTAACTGAACCCATCTTACTCACTCACTCTGTAACACATACTTGGGTTGTCTGCTTCATAAATTTCGTCTCAAAGACTGGGAAGTTTTACAAAAAATAGGAAGTGAGGAGCCTCGTCAAAACCTGTTCATGTTGGAGGGCTGTTGACATTAATGAACTTGTGACTTCTGCACACAAACAGCAAAATATTTGTTAATCTTTCACAAATATGCAAACATACTCTACAAGGTGTGAAGCATGTTCAAGATGGTCCTGTTTGCAATGGCATCAGCAGCTTGAGCTGTCTTCCTTCATCTGCTTAAATAGTTTCATTAAAATCCTGCTTGTTTGTTAACTACCTCAAGTCTTAGGATGTTTAAATCTAACATTTTATGACTGTCTGGTAAGTAAGAGCCTATGGTCAGTGTACAGGAGCTTAATGCCCCTTGAGCAAGGCTGTATCTGCAAACTACTATGTTTGCAGGCTTTGTCTGATCATAACACTGATGGGAATCAAATCTGCTGACTTTATCCTGACAGGAAACTGATCCATGATTCAATAAATATGTTTATCTCCTGCCAATGTAGATATTTTCATGTAGTGATGTAAATACAAGAATAGGTAAATATATTAGGGCTTTCTCACTGTTCCACCACAAAAAAAGCATGGTGTCAGTCACACCGAGTTTATTCATAAGGCACACAGCAAGCCAGTCTTTTCGTGCAGGCTCAATATATTGCAAAGCTTTATTTTTTGATAGTATTCTGCAAATTTCATAGCAAAATTCATGTGTAAGCCCAGTTGCATGGCTATGATGAGGCCAGAGGCAAATAGTCTGTGGTGTGTTACAGATTCCTCCACTTCTAGTAGCACTGTAAATGACCATAGAAACATAGTGAGTTTCTGTACAATCACGCCATTAGTTTACAGAATTTTTAAGCATTTAGATATTTTTCGGAAATAGCTTTAATCCTCTTAAACCTTTACAGGACATACAGTTTGAAAGTGATGTTCCCCATTACTACATATACTACAAAATGGATATTCTCCCCTGATAATACCTACATATCTGTCTGTTTTAGTAAATAAATCATGTGCACTATCGTGAAAGAGCTATTCTAAACTTTCATAATGAAAAGATATGGTCCTGCTATTGGAGCTGTCTCAGATATAGTTATAGTAGTGATTTTCTTTGACCTAAGTGTACAGAAATTATGCTATTTGGGGGTGTTCTTACCTTTTAAGGCCAAACATACTGCATCAAAAAAGTAACTTCACAAAATGTTATTTCTAAAATAATGAATGCTTTTCCTCTCTATCCGAAATGGGATCCCTAACTTTCGACTCTTGAAAAACACTATCAAAACCCACTCAAACCTATCCATTCGTTGTGCAAATGACATTAGTGCCAAATCAGGTTTTGCATGTGCAGTCGATTACTTGATCTTCACATTGAAGTTTTCTTCATTTGCATGTGTTTGCATTGGCCTCAAGAATTGAAAAAAAACAACACTTTTGAACCAAAGTTCTAACCTTACTTTAAATGCCACGATTGTCATATGTGCATCATGAATGTGCTGTTGGCATGTTGCAAGCAGGATGATCAGTTATTGACGTCGCAAGAGCAATGGGATCCAGCCATCATACTGTGTAGGTCATCTACAACAAACTGGCACCACTTCTGATCCCCCAAGGTCGGGTTGTCCACGTGTGACGTCACGAGCAGAAGACCATCAAATCGTCCTACGTCACCACATGACAGATGTTTAGAGGCCAACTGTCCTCACAGACCATTTGAAATCGGTTGTGGGCTGCCAGTCTCCATTCTCGACGTCCATATTGTGACTTGACATTCTGTATACTCATGTTTTGGAACAGCGGTGTATCTAATGGAACTGATTGTGGCACTGTCAGTGTATCGAGTACATCACACAGATCTCAGCAATGAAATAATAACAACTTAACCATCTTGCCATCTCTTGTTCATTTATAGTGCCCTGAAGAAAGAATGTGAAGTTTCTTTTTTCACTCATTATAGCTTGTACAATACTTATGCATGCCTTCCAGTTTCTGTAACCAAAACTACCATTTATGTGTATATTTTAACTTTGGACGCAGCAATATATTTTCACATGGCTGTTTTCTTGGTTATCTTGAAGATGGTATATAAAATAGAATGAACTATTTTTAATAACTAGGTTAAATATGATGACTGTGGTTTCTAGAGAGTTTTTCTCTATACAGTATATATTAAGGTTTGCCTGCATGCAAGGTTCCATCACTTTATACATCATAAATACACATTAACTTAGTTGGTCTCCAGTATTAGATGGCACATAGCTGCACAATGTGTGTGTATGATTAGTTCAGATCCAACTATACAATGTGTCTCTACATTAGCCTGGACACAACTGTAGAAAATGTTTCTACCATTAGTTCAGACCTAACTATAGAATGTGTTTCTGCCATTAGCCTTCACCCAACAATAGAATGTCTCTACCATTAGCCTGGACCCAACAACAGAATGTGTCTCTGCATTAGACTGGACCCAACAGTAGAATGTGTCTCTACCATTAGTCTGGACCCAACAATAGAATGTGTCTCTGCCTTTAGACTGGACCCAACAGTAGAATGTGTCTCTGCCATTAGACTGGACCCAACAGTAGAATGTGTCTCTACCATTAGCCTGGACCCAACAATAGAATGTCTCTACCATTAGCCTGGACCTAACCATAGAACGTGTCTCTACCATTAGCCTGGACCCAACTACAGAATGTGTCTCTGCCATTAGCCTGGACCCAACCATAGAATGTGTCTCTGCCATTAGCCTGGACCCAACCATAGAATGTGTCTCTACCATTAGCCTGGACCCAACAACAGAATGTCTCTACCATTAGCCTGGACCTAAGCATAGAATGTGTCTCTGCCATTAGCCTGGACCCAACCATAGGATGTGTCTCTGCCATTAGCCTGGACCCAACAGTAGAATGTGTCTCTACCATTAGCCTGGACCCAACAACAGAATGTCTCTACCATTAGCCTGGACCTAACCATAGGATGTGTCTCTACCATTAGCCTGGACCCAACAACAGAATGTCTCTACCATTAGCCTGGACCTAACCATAGGATGTGTCTCTACCATTAGCCTGGACCTAAGCATAGAATGTGTCTCTACCATTAGCCTGGACCCAACAACAGAATGTGTCTCTACATTAGCCTGGGCCCAACCATAGAATGTCTCTACCATTAGCCTGGACCCAACAATAGACCCTACCATTAATTGGGAAGCAGCAACAGAAATAAATTGTCTCTAACCTAATGTATGGAGACCAAAGAACATGAGTGAATTTCAACAAATTTCAAAACAAGATTTTTATTTCTGAAAGTGTTATTTCATAAATCCTCAGCAAGGTTTGAAAGTTATTAGAAAACAAAACCAAGAAGCTGATAATTACAATAATTTCTTCTACCCTGTTGCCATGTGTCCTACTAAACACTGGTAACTATGAGGTGATGTTGCATGTGTCCAAAATCACAGTGTAATATATTTTCAAACACAGTTGCTCATACAAAGAACTTTGTCCTGAATAACAGATTCAGTTGCCTTGAGTAACTTCAATCTAATTAGTATCAACGTCTCAGGTAACACAAAGTAATAAGTTACAGAACTCGTTAGTATCATTTTATGTTTCTGGAGACTAATGAAAGCACTAAAGCAGAGTTGAAGGCCATGTTGATCAATCAACCCCACAGCTAAAGTATGATGAATACATTTCTGACAATACAGCTGCCCTCAACATACTCCCTGCATACAATAACGTAAGTGAATCAAACATGTGCCAGCAAGATAAACCCCATCAACCAGATCTGGGAGGAGAATTATACATCAACTGTCCTTTGTTCAAAGTCAGAATGTTCATTCATGTACAATGTCATATGTCGAGAGCTCAGTTACCTTTGACGTCCAAGGTGACTCAGTCATTCAATTGTACAGGGTCTACTAATAAATTGTCAACACAGGAGAATGCTGAACCCGTGAGAATGAAGGGAGCTGTGACATCATCAAGGCTTTCACACAAAGCCATGTTTGTGTTGCTGATGCACAGACAAAACCACACACCTGTTTTTACAGCAAGGTGCTACCAATGGCAGGGTCTAGGGACACTTCAGGAAGTTACCATCTGAAGTCTTGTAGGTGGGCTGTAGGGACACTTCCACACATTAGACCTGAAGTCTTGTATGTGAGGTGTAGGGACACTTCAGGAAGTTACCCTCTGAAGTCTTGTATGTGGGGTGTAGGGACACTTACCGAAGTAAAAGCTTCAATTTGTTTCGAGAAATCGAGATCTTCCACACATTAGACCTGAAGTCTTGTAGGTGGGCTATAGGGACACTTCCACACATTAGACGTGAAGTCTTGTATGTGAGGTGTAGGGACACTTCCACACATTAGACCTGAAGTCTTGTATGTGAGGTGTAGGGACACTTCCACACATTAGACCTGAAGTCTTGCATGTGAGGTGTAGGGACACTTCCACACATTAGACCTGAAGTCTTGTATGTGAGGTGTAGGGACACTTCCACACATTAGACCTGAAGTCTTGTATGTGAGGTGTAGGGACACTTCCACACATTAGACCTGAAGTCTTGTAGGTGGGCTGTAGGGACACTTCCACACATTAGACCTGAAATCTTGTATGTGAGGTGTAGGGACACTTCAGGAAGTTACCCTCTGAAGTCTTGTATGTGGGGTGTAGGGACACTTACCGAAGTAAAAGCTTCAATTTGTTTCGAGAAATCGAGATCTTCCACACATTAGACCTGAAGTCTTGTAGGTGGGCTATAGGGACACTTCCACACATTAGACCTGAAGTCTTGTATGTGAGGTGTAGGGACACTTCCACACATTAGACCTGAAGTCTTGTAGGTTGGCTGTAGGGACACTTCCACACATTAGACCTGAAGTCTTGTAGGTGGGCTGTAGGGACACTTCCACACATTAGACCTGAAGTCTTGTATGTGAGGTGTAGGGACACTTCCACACATTAGACCTGAAGTCTTGTATGTGAGGTGTAGGGACACTTCCACACATTAGACCTGAAGTCTTGTATGTGAGGTGTAGGGACACTTCAGGAAGTTACCCTCTGAAGTCTTGTATGTGGGGTGTAAGGACACTTACGGAAGTTACCCTCTGAAGTTTTGTATGTGGGGTGTAGGGGCACTTATTCTAAAAATGCAGTTAAGTTCAAAACTCAGTTTGAAATTTGAGTAAAAGCTTCAATTTGGTTTGAGAAATCGAGATCTGGTCTCTATGGTGCTCACTCAGGCCTTACTTTCAGACCTGGTCTAGATGGCGATCAGTTTGATCCAGACTTAGACTTGGTTTCTATGACGATGACCATTCCCATACTATATACTCAACACACACTATGACCTGATCCCAACTTACAACAAGCATGATTTCCCCTCGTTTTCCAGTTTTGTTCAGTTACAAAGTGTAAAAACATAAAATGTCTCTTAAATTTAAAACCCGAACAGGAAAGACGATGAAAAAGTTTGTAATCTTATCGGTCTTGTTTGCTTTCTAGATTCTCCTCTCAACACTAGCTTGTAATCTCAGTGTAATCATATGGGGCCTGTCACCAAACACAACCAGCTAGACCAGCTTGCTCTCATATTGTGTTTACACACAGAAAAACCTTGTTCCTTCTTAATCAAGAATTATTATGTTTGAACAATGTTAAAAATTCCTTAACAGGCAGCTCTCATTATTCCAAAATATGGCCTCACAGTGAGATGGTGCATACAAACCATATCCCTTATATTTCCTGTATGCTACTACTTCCCTAAAAATATCATTCTATTCTCCCCCTCAGCCGTGGCTGCCCTAGTTTTATGTGCTGTCATAATTTGCTGTGCAGTGTTGTGTCCCTTTGGCACAACAGACACCTAAGATATAAATCCTGCTTTGTCCTGATTGTGTTTCATGGCACAACAGACACCTATGATATAAATCCCACTTTGTCCTGATTTTGTTTCATGGCACAACAAACACCTAAGATATAAATCCCGCTTTGTCCTGATTGTGTTTCATATTAACAATATATGCTGTCCATGGAATGGTTCTCATTATGTCAATCACTGGATTGTGTGGGCCAGACTCGATTATTTACAGAATGCCATGATTTAGTTGGAATACTGACTCTTTGTACATAAACTCTAAATAACCTAAAGCGCACACTGAATTTACATCAGTTTCTCAAAAGCCCATCATACTTAATTTATGACTGCCATGGATCACCTTTGGAAGTGGAATATGATACAGAGTCTCGGCCTGGTAGTTGAGCATGCAGTGTTTCTGAGAAGTGGCTTCACTTATCTCACATAGCTGAGGAGCTTCTTGGAAACGTAAACAAAGATATACAGGGACTTTCTCAAAATCTCTGTGGCTATTTGTTCAGCTCTGTTGTAGAAGTGTCAACAGACGCCACTACCAC
This sequence comes from Haliotis asinina, assembly GCF_037392515.1. Classification (NCBI taxonomy): domain Eukaryota; kingdom Metazoa; phylum Mollusca; class Gastropoda; order Lepetellida; family Haliotidae; genus Haliotis; species Haliotis asinina. The sequence goes on from NC_090285.1 coordinate 68,461,176, forward strand.
TCAAAAGGGCAATGAGGAATTAAGGTCCTTATTGTTTGTACTGTGAGTGACCCCTAATTATTTGTAAACCTTTTGGTGGTCATCTGAGGACTTGTGGTAGCTTGCAGCTATTTATAGACATGACAAAACTGCAGCAAATGTGTGAGGGGCCTAAAGCATGGACTGGGTCAGTCTACCAGTGGGTCAGTGAAAGAGGGAAAGTGGTTTCACAAATATGTTGCTTCAGTCAAAGGTGATTATTGTGATTTGAAACCTCTAATCAATTCAGAAAGTGTTTAATAGTTTTGTGAAATTGCCATCAAATAAAACATTCAATAGGAGGTGGGAGATTTCACAAAAATAAATTTCATTATTTGACCAAGAAGTATTTATTGTTGGGGTACAAATACCAGGTACCCTAATGGCTTAATTTGTGGTTAATTCCATTCCCTCACAGGGTACTGACCAAGCTAGATTGAGATAAAATGGTGAAACAGGCCCTACTATGCACATATCCATGCTCAGTTCTGGGTGGTGGGGTAGCCTAGTGGTTAACTGTCTACTCATCACACTGAAAGCATGGCTTGAAATCCACATATGGGGGTACAAGATGTGAAGCCATTTCCTAGTGTCCCCTGCTGAGACATATGCGTAGTAAAACTCACTCACTCACTCACTCACTCACTCACTCACTCACTCACTCACTCACTCACTCACTCACTCACTCACTCACTCACTCACTCACTCACTCACTCACTCACTCACTCACTCACTCACTCACTCATGCCAGTGTTCATCTAATCCCAGTTTCAGTCACTGAAGTGAGGGTCCTTAAATTCCTGCTTGGTAACAGCAGCTAGATTAACTCAGCTCCACTCTGTTACATGGTTTCCAAACCTATAAATCTACGTTCACAGTAAGTCTGATCATCACTACTTATATCTAACATTTCCTTAATCCGACATTTTAAAGCACACTCCTGATCCTACTCAGCTAACAGTTCCAGTTGGTGCATCTGCCCAGGGAATCTATGTATTTGCTCTCATTCAACACTACCACCCTGTGAGTTGTGCATGAAGAACTTGCCAGCCGTGTGTTAGTCCATTAAAACATGAAACAGAGAATGGCATACTGAGGGTCTCTCCCATGAGCTAACGCATTCAGCAAGCAGACTGGCATTGCTGTACAGACATGTAAACTGGGAGTTGAGGGTTAACTGCTTCCCCTCCTGATTGTAGATACGTTGCCCTTTCATCCAGGTAACTCCTCACCTGTTGATCCATGTGTATTCTGGCTGGACAAATACTATCAGAGTAGTATATAGTGGAGTGTTCGGTGTCCTGTTGGTGGTGTGTTGGATATCCTTTTAGAGATTGTTGCGATCGATGTCTTTTCTGAGAATATTGTGTTCGGTGTCCTGTCAGTGGTGTGTTGGATGTCCTCTCAGAAAATGTTGTGTTCGGTGTCCTGTCAGTGGTGTGTTGGATGTCCTCTCAGAGAATGTTCAGTGTCCTATCTAAGAATGTTGTGATCGATGTCCTTTTACAGAATGTTGTGTTTGGTGTCCAGTCAGCAAATGTTGTGTTAGATGTCCTTTCTGAGAATGTTGTTTTTCAGTGTCCTGTCTGAGAATGTTGCATCCAGCGTCCTGAGAATGTTGTGTTTGGTGACCTATCAGAGAATGTTGTCTTGGGTGTCCTGTCTCTGAATGCTGAACTGGGTGTCCTGTCACAGACTGTTGTCTTGGGTGTCCTGTCTGGGAATATGGTTTTGGGTGTCCTGTCTGAGAATGTTTGTCTTGGGTGTTCTGTCTGAGAATGTGTGTCTTGACTGTTGGAATACTGACTCTTTGTACATAAACTCTAAATAACCTAAAGCGCACACTGAATTTACATCAGTTTCTCAAAAGCCCATCATACTTAATTTATGACTGCCATGGATCACCTTTGGAAGTGGAATATGATACAGAGTCTCGGCCTGGTAGTTGAGCATGCAGTGTTTCTGAGAAGTGGCTTCACTTATCTCACATAGCTGAGGAGCTTCTTGGAAACGTAAACAAAGATATACAGGGACTTTCTCAAAATCTCTGTGGCTATTTGTTCAGCTCTGTTGTAGAAGTGTCAACAGACGCCACTACCACTCAAAAGGGCAATGAGGAATTAAGGTCCTTATTGTTTGTACTGTGAGTGACCCCTAATTATTTGTAAACCTTTTGGTGGTCATCTGAGGACTTGTGGTAGCTTGCAGCTATTTATAGACATGACAAAACTGCAGCAAATGTGTGAGGGGCCTAAAGCATGGACTGGGTCAGTCTACCAGTGGGTCAGTGAAAGAGGGAAAGTGGTTTCACAAATATGTTGCTTCAGTCAAAGGTGATTATTGTGATTTGAAACCTCTAATCAATTCAGAAAGTGTTTAATAGTTTTGTGAAATTGCCATCAAATAAAACATTCAATAGGAGGTGGGAGATTTCACAAAAATAAATTTCATTATTTGACCAAGAAGTATTTATTGTTGGGGTACAAATACCAGGTACCCTAATGGCTTAATTTGTGGTTAATTCCATTCCCTCACAGGGTACTGACCAAGCTAGATTGAGATAAAATGGTGAAACAGGCCCTACTATGCACATATCCATGCTCAGTTCTGGGTGGTGGGGTAGCCTAGTGGTTAACTGTCTACTCATCACACTGAAAGCATGGCTTGAAATCCACATATGGGGGTACAAGATGTGAAGCCATTTCCTAGTGTCCCCTGCTGAGACATATGCGTAGTAAAACTCACTCACTCACTCACTCACTCACTCACTCACTCACTCACTCACTCACTCACTCACTCACTCACTCACTCACTCACTCACTCACTCACTCACTCACTCACTCACTCACTCACTCACTCACTCACTCACTCACTCACTCACTCACTCACTCACTCATGCCAGTGTTCATCTAATCCCAGTTTCAGTCACTGAAGTGAGGGTCCTTAAATTCCTGCTTGGTAACAGCAGCTAGATTAACTCAGCTCCACTCTGTTACATGGTTTCCAAACCTATAAATCTACGTTCACAGTAAGTCTGATCATCACTACTTATATCTAACATTTCCTTAATCCGACATTTTAAAGCACACTCCTGATCCTACTCAGCTAACAGTTCCAGTTGGTGCATCTGCCCAGGGAATCTATGTATTTGCTCTCATTCAACACTACCACCCTGTGAGTTGTGCATGAAGAACTTGCCAGCCGTGTGTTAGTCCATTAAAACATGAAACAGAGAATGGCATACTGAGGGTCTCTCCCATGAGCTAACGCATTCAGCAAGCAGACTGGCATTGCTGTACAGACATGTAAACTGGGAGTTGAGGGTTAACTGCTTCCCCTCCTGATTGTAGATACGTTGCCCTTTCATCCAGGTAACTCCTCACCTGTTGATCCATGTGTATTCTGGCTGGACAAATACTATCAGAGTAGTATATAGTGGAGTGTTCGGTGTCCTGTTGGTGGTGTGTTGGATATCCTTTTAGAGATTGTTGCGATCGATGTCTTTTCTGAGAATATTGTGTTCGGTGTCCTGTCAGTGGTGTGTTGGATGTCCTCTCAGAAAATGTTGTGTTCGGTGTCCTGTCAGTGGTGTGTTGGATGTCCTCTCAGAGAATGTTCAGTGTCCTATCTAAGAATGTTGTGATCGATGTCCTTTTACAGAATGTTGTGTTTGGTGTCCAGTCAGCAAATGTTGTGTTAGATGTCCTTTCTGAGAATGTTGTTTTTCAGTGTCCTGTCTGAGAATGTTGCATCCAGCGTCCTGAGAATGTTGTGTTTGGTGACCTATCAGAGAATGTTGTCTTGGGTGTCCTGTCTCTGAATGCTGAACTGGGTGTCCTGTCACAGACTGTTGTCTTGGGTGTCCTGTCTGGGAATATGGTTTTGGGTGTCCTGTCTGAGAATGTTTGTCTTGGGTGTTCTGTCTGAGAATGTGTGTCTTGACTGTTGGAATACTGACTCTTTGTACATAAACTCTAAATAACCTAAAGCGCACACTGAATTTACATCAGTTTCTCAAAAGCCCATCATACTTAATTTATGACTGCCATGGATCACCTTTGGAAGTGGAATATGATACAGAGTCTCGGCCTGGTAGTTGAGCATGCAGTGTTTCTGAGAAGTGGCTTCACTTATCTCACATAGCTGAGGAGCTTCTTGGAAACGTAAACAAAGATATACAGGGACTTTCTCAAAATCTCTGTGGCTATTTGTTCAGCTCTGTTGTAGAAGTGTCAACAGACGCCACTACCACTCAAAAGGGCAATGAGGAATTAAGGTCCTTATTGTTTGTACTGTGAGTGACCCCTAATTATTTGTAAACCTTTTGGTGGTCATCTGAGGACTTGTGGTAGCTTGCAGCTATTTATAGACATGACAAAACTGCAGCAAATGTGTGAGGGGCCTAAAGCATGGACTGGGTCAGTCTACCAGTGGGTCAGTGAAAGAGGGAAAGTGGTTTCACAAATATGTTGCTTCAGTCAAAGGTGATTATTGTGATTTGAAACCTCTAATCAATTCAGAAAGTGTTTAATAGTTTTGTGAAATTGCCATCAAATAAAACATTCAATAGGAGGTGGGAGATTTCACAAAAATAAATTTCATTATTTGACCAAGAAGTATTTATTGTTGGGGTACAAATACCAGGTACCCTAATGGCTTAATTTGTGGTTAATTCCATTCCCTCACAGGGTACTGACCAAGCTAGATTGAGATAAAATGGTGAAACAGGCCCTACTATGCACATATCCATGCTCAGTTCTGGGTGGTGGGGTAGCCTAGTGGTTAACTGTCTACTCATCACACTGAAAGCATGGCTTGAAATCCACATATGGGGGTACAAGATGTGAAGCCATTTCCTAGTGTCCCCTGCTGAGACATATGCGTAGTAAAACTCACTCACTCACTCACTCACTCACTCACTCACTCACTCACTCACTCACTCACTCACTCACTCACTCACTCACTCACTCACTCACTCACTCACTCACTCACTCACTCACTCACTCACTCACTCACTCACTCACTCACTCACTCATGCCAGTGTTCATCTAATCCCAGTTTCAGTCACTGAAGTGAGGGTCCTTAAATTCCTGCTTGGTAACAGCAGCTAGATTAACTCAGCTCCACTCTGTTACATGGTTTCCAAACCTATAAATCTACGTTCACAGTAAGTCTGATCATCACTACTTATATCTAACATTTCCTTAATCCGACATTTTAAAGCACACTCCTGATCCTACTCAGCTAACAGTTCCAGTTGGTGCATCTGCCCAGGGAATCTATGTATTTGCTCTCATTCAACACTACCACCCTGTGAGTTGTGCATGAAGAACTTGCCAGCCGTGTGTTAGTCCATTAAAACATGAAACAGAGAATGGCATACTGAGGGTCTCTCCCATGAGCTAACGCATTCAGCAAGCAGACTGGCATTGCTGTACAGACATGTAAACTGGGAGTTGAGGGTTAACTGCTTCCCCTCCTGATTGTAGATACGTTGCCCTTTCATCCAGGTAACTCCTCACCTGTTGATCCATGTGTATTCTGGCTGGACAAATACTATCAGAGTAGTATATAGTGGAGTGTTCGGTGTCCTGTTGGTGGTGTGTTGGATATCCTTTTAGAGATTGTTGCGATCGATGTCTTTTCTGAGAATATTGTGTTCGGTGTCCTGTCAGTGGTGTGTTGGATGTCCTCTCAGAAAATGTTGTGTTCGGTGTCCTGTCAGTGGTGTGTTGGATGTCCTCTCAGAGAATGTTCAGTGTCCTATCTAAGAATGTTGTGATCGATGTCCTTTTACAGAATGTTGTGTTTGGTGTCCAGTCAGCAAATGTTGTGTTAGATGTCCTTTCTGAGAATGTTGTTTTTCAGTGTCCTGTCTGAGAATGTTGCATCCAGCGTCCTGAGAATGTTGTGTTTGGTGACCTATCAGAGAATGTTGTCTTGGGTGTCCTGTCTCTGAATGCTGAACTGGGTGTCCTGTCACAGACTGTTGTCTTGGGTGTCCTGTCTGGGAATATGGTTTTGGGTGTCCTGTCTGAGAATGTTTGTCTTGGGTGTTCTGTCTGAGAATGTGTGTCTTGACTGTTGGAATACTGACTCTTTGTACATAAACTCTAAATAACCTAAAGCGCACACTGAATTTACATCAGTTTCTCAAAAGCCCATCATACTTAATTTATGACTGCCATGGATCACCTTTGGAAGTGGAATATGATACAGAGTCTCGGCCTGGTAGTTGAGCATGCAGTGTTTCTGAGAAGTGGCTTCACTTATCTCACATAGCTGAGGAGCTTCTTGGAAACGTAAACAAAGATATACAGGGACTTTCTCAAAATCTCTGTGGCTATTTGTTCAGCTCTGTTGTAGAAGTGTCAACAGACGCCACTACCACTCAAAAGGGCAATGAGGAATTAAGGTCCTTATTGTTTGTACTGTGAGTGACCCCTAATTATTTGTAAACCTTTTGGTGGTCATCTGAGGACTTGTGGTAGCTTGCAGCTATTTATAGACATGACAAAACTGCAGCAAATGTGTGAGGGGCCTAAAGCATGGACTGGGTCAGTCTACCAGTGGGTCAGTGAAAGAGGGAAAGTGGTTTCACAAATATGTTGCTTCAGTCAAAGGTGATTATTGTGATTTGAAACCTCTAATCAATTCAGAAAGTGTTTAATAGTTTTGTGAAATTGCCATCAAATAAAACATTCAATAGGAGGTGGGAGATTTCACAAAAATAAATTTCATTATTTGACCAAGAAGTATTTATTGTTGGGGTACAAATACCAGGTACCCTAATGGCTTAATCTGTGGTTAATTCCATTCCCTCACAGGGTACTGACCAAGCTAGATTGAGATAAAATGGTGAAACAGGCCCTACTATGCACATATCCATGCTCAGTTCTGGGTGGTGGGGTAGCCTAGTGGTTAACTGTCTACTCATCACACTGAAAGCATGGCTTGAAATCCACATATGGGGGTACAAGATGTGAAGCCATTTCCTAGTGTCCCCTGCTGAGACATATGCGTAGTAAAACTCACTCACTCACTCACTCACTCACTCACTCACTCACTCACTCACTCACTCACTCACTCACTCACTCACTCACTCACTCACTCACTCACTCACTCACTCACTCATGCCAGTGTTCATCTAATCCCAGTTTCAGTCACTGAAGTGAGGGTCCTTAAATTCCTGCTTGGTAACAGCAGCTAGATTAACTCAGCTCCACTCTGTTACATGGTTTCCAAACCTATAAATCTACGTTCACAGTAAGTCTGATCATCACTACTTATATCTAACATTTCCTTAATCCGACATTTTAAAGCACACTCCTGATCCTACTCAGCTAACAGTTCCAGTTGGTGCATCTGCCCAGGGAATCTATGTATTTGCTCTCATTCAACACTACCACCCTGTGAGTTGTGCATGAAGAACTTGCCAGCCGTGTGTTAGTCCATTAAAACATGAAACAGAGAATGGCATACTGAGGGTCTCTCCCATGAGCTAACACATTCAGCAAGCAGACTGGCATTGCTGTACAGACATGTAAACTGGGAGTTGAGGGTTAACTGCTTCCCCTCCTGATTGTAGATACGTTGCCCTTTCATCCAGGTAACTCCTCACCTGTTGATCCATGTGTATTCTGGCTGGACAAATACTATCAGAGTAGTATATAGTGGAGTGTTCGGTGTCCTGTTGGTGGTGTGTTGGATATCCTTTTAGAGATTGTTGCGATCGATGTCTTTTCTGAGAATATTGTGTTCGGTGTCCTGTCAGTGGTGTGTTGGATGTCCTCTCAGAAAATGTTGTGTTCGGTGTCCTGTCAGTGGTGTGTTGGATGTCCTCTCAGAGAATGTTCAGTGTCCTATCTAAGAATGTTGTGATCGATGTCCTTTTACAGAATGTTGTGTTTGGTGTCCAGTCAGCAAATGTTGTGTTAGATGTCCTTTCTGAGAATGTTGTTTTTCAGTGTCCTGTCTGAGAATGTTGCATCCAGCGTCCTGAGAATGTTGTGTTTGGTGACCTATCAGAGAATGTTGTCTTGGGTGTCCTGTCTCTGAATGCTGAACTGGGTGTCCTGTCACAGACTGTTGTCTTGGGTGTCCTGTCTGGGAATATGGTTTTGGGTGTCCTGTCTGAGAATGTTTGTCTTGGGTGTTCTGTCTGAGAATGTGTGTCTTGACTGTTGGAATACTGACTCTTTGTACATAAACTCTAAATAACCTAAAGCGCACACTGAATTTACATCAGTTTCTCAAAAGCCCATCATACTTAATTTATGACTGCCATGGATCACCTTTGGAAGTGGAATATGATACAGAGTCTCGGCCTGGTAGTTGAGCATGCAGTGTTTCTGAGAAGTGGCTTCACTTATCTCACATAGCTGAGGAGCTTCTTGGAAACGTAAACAAAGATATACAGGGACTTTCTCAAAATCTCTGTGGCTATTTGTTCAGCTCTGTTGTAGAAGTGTCAACAGACGCCACTACCACTCAAAAGGGCAATGAGGAATTAAGGTCCTTATTGTTTGTACTGTGAGTGACCCCTAATTATTTGTAAACCTTTTGGTGGTCATCTGAGGACTTGTGGTAGCTTGCAGCTATTTATAGACATGACAAAACTGCAGCAAATGTGTGAGGGGCCTAAATCATGGACTGGGTCAGTCTACCAGTGGGTCAGTGAAAGAGGGAAAGTGGTTTCACAAATATGTTGCTTCAGTCAAAGGTGATTATTGTGATTTGAAACCTCTAATCAATTCAGAAAGTGTTTAATAGTTTTGTGAAATTGCCATCAAATAAAACATTCAATAGGAGGTGGGAGATTTCACAAAAATAAATTTCATTATTTGACCAAGAAGTATTTATTGTTGGGGTACAAATACCAGGTACCCTAATGGCTTAATCTGTGGTTAATTCCATTCCCTCACAGGGTACTGACCAAGCTAGATTGAGATAAAATGGTGAAACAGGCCCTACTATGCACATATCCATGCTCAGTTCTGGGTGGTGGGGTAGCCTAGTGGTTAACTGTCTACTCATCACACTGAAAGCATGGCTTGAAATCCACATATGGGGGTACAAGATGTGAAGCCATTTCCTAGTGTCCCCTGCTGAGACATATGCGTAGTAAAACTCACTCACTCACTCACTCACTCACTCACTCACTCACTCACTCACTCACTCACTCACTCACTCACTCACTCACTCACTCACTCACTCACTCACTCACTCACTCACTCACTCACTCACTCACTCACTCACTCATGCCAGTGTTCATCTAATCCCAGTTTCAGTCACTGAAGTGAGGGTCCTTAAATTCCTGCTTGGTAACAGCAGCTAGATTAACTCAGCTCCACTCTGTTACATGGTTTCCAAACCTATAAATCTACGTTCACAGTAAGTCTGATCATCACTACTTATATCTAACATTTCCTTAATCCGACATTTTAAAGCACACTCCTGATCCTACTCAGCTAACAGTTCCAGTTGGTGCATCTGCCCAGGGAATCTATGTATTTGCTCTCATTCAACACTACCACCCTGTGAGTTGTGCATGAAGAACTTGCCAGCCGTGTGTTAGTCCATTAAAACATGAAACAGAGAATGGCATATTGAGGGTCTCTCCCATGAGCTAACGCATTCAGCAAGCAGACTGGCATTGCTGTACAGACATGTAAACTGGGAGTTGAGGGTTAACTGCTTCCCCTCCTGATTGTAGATACGTTGCCCTTTCATCCAGGTAACTCCTCACCTGTTGATCCATGTGTATTCTGGCTGGACAAATACTATCAGAGTAGTATATAGTGGAGTGTTCGGTGTCCTGTTGGTGGTGTGTTGGATATCCTTTTAGAGATTGTTGCGATCGATGTCTTTTCTGAGAATATTGTGTTCGGTGTCCTGTCAGTGGTGTGTTGGATGTCCTCTCAGAAAATGTTGTGTTCGGTGTCCTGTCAGTGGTGTGTTGGATGTCCTCTCAGAGAATGTTCAGTGTCCTATCTAAGAATGTTGTGATCGATGTCCTTTTACAGAATGTTGTTTTTCAGTGTCCTGTCTGAGAATGTTGCATCCAGCGTCCTGAGAATGTTGTGTTTGGTGACCTATCAGAGAATGTTGTCTTGGGTGTCCTGTCTCTGAATGCTGAACTGGGTGTCCTGTCACAGACTGTTGTCTTGGGTGTCCTGTCTGGGAATATGGTTTTGGGTGTCCTGTCTGAGAATGTTTGTCTTGGGTGTTCTGTCTGAGAATGTGTGTCTTGACTGTCCTGTCTCAGAATGCTACACTGGGTGTCCTGTCAGAGAATGTCAAATGCTACATTTGTATTGTTTCCTTATTCTTTTGTGTGACAGGAGATAATAAATATCATGAAACCTTTGCAAACTGATTTTTAACACCTTAATAATTGACATGATCATATTTGTGTGCATTAAATAAAGAACAAATTACTTGTGATTTTCAGCTAGCTAGTCAGCACTGCTTTAACAATATATTACCTCCATCTGCCTCAGCTACATCTGACCCACTTCTGTCTGACCCTTCTACATCTGTTCCTACCTCCACCTGTCCCACCTCCATCGGCTAGCATCTGCCCCACCTGTAACTGTCCTACCTCCATCTACCCCAACCTATCTATATCTGCACCACCTACATCTGTCCCACCAATATCTGCCTCCCCTGCATCTGGTCTGCCTTCATCTGCACCACCTACATCTGTCCCACCAGTATCTGCCTCCCCTGCATCTGGCCTGCCTTCATCTGCCCCACCTGCATCTGCTCCACCTCCACCTGTCCTACCTCCATCTGCAGCAACCTCTATCTCCACCACCAACATCTGGCTGACCTATGTCTGCCTCACCCACATCTGCCCCAACTACAGTTGCCCCATGTCTAACTGGCCCATCTGCATCTGCCTGACCTACATCTGCCCCACCTGCATCTGCCCCACCTGCATCTGCTCCAACTCTATCTGCACCTACAGCTGCCACACCTATATCTGTTACACCTACATCTGCCCATCCTCCATCTCCTCTGCCTGCATCTGTCCATCCTCCATATGCTCTGCCTGCATCTGCCCCACCTCTATCTGCACCTACAGATGGCCAACTATATCTGTTATACCTACATCTGCCCATCCTCCATCTGCTCCACCAGCATCTGCCCCACCTCTATCTGCACCTACAGCTGGCCCACCTATATCTGTTGCACCTACATCTGCCCATCCTCCATCTGCCCTACCTCTACCTGCACCTACAGCTGGCCCACCTATATCTGTTACACCTACATCTGCCCATCCTCCATCTGCTCCACCTGCATCTGCCCCACCTCTATCTGCACCTACAGCTGGCCCACCTGTATATGTACCTATATCTGCCAAACCTCCCTCTGCTCCACCTGCATCTGTGTCCTCTCACTCGTCTGCTATCTGCTGTTTACATCAACACATCACCATTTCAAGTATTATTCTTTTTCTTACACTAGTGTTTGCAACACTTTAATTTACCAGTTGATCATCAAGGCCTATGCTACCTAAAGGCTTTGAAATCTACAGGACCTGAATGAAATCTGCAGGCCCATTTGGTTAAAGGTAAACCAATAAAAACAAATAGACTACATTGTACACAGTTTCACACTGTTTCTATGAAATCAAGCGAAGCCTGTGGCACACAGAGGAGTTTGTATTTGTTAGACTGGTGTTGACATTTCACGCCAAAGTGCTGAAATACCAGGAAGTGAAGCCATAAGTTATTGTAACATGATGGATTGTGGATGATTCCCGAGAGTTCGTAAAGTAAAAACGGAGGAAACGGTCCAACTGAAAAATAATAATTTACAGACAAAAAAAGACATTATTTCCTGAAGGCCATAAGGGCCTGCACATATTTGAAACTGCCAGCCCGACACAATAACAACTGGCGCTGGGTCTCCTGGCCGATAGTTCTTGAATGCTGTGCATAACCATCGGTAATTCATAATTTATGTTTAAATATGCATATTACATCATGTACATTCCTTCCGGCCAGTAGGAGGGTATGATGGAATACTGTAACTAGGCATCAGCTTCATACTAGCTCTGTCAACAAGTTTCTGACATTACTTATTCCTGTAATCCAAGTGATACCCACTAAGAAATATACACCTGATGTTATGAAAGGTCAATAGATTAATACTACTTCACATCTGCCTAACATTTCCTGCTGCATCTCAAGCTTCACTTTGTGTCTGTGGGGATTATCTCCCTTGATTTGGGGTGTGGTCCATCATGTTTAATTGGGTTATTGGGATGTAGGATAGACAGCACTTGATATATTGTCACCAACAAGGTACTTATTAGCATTCTGACAGCTTGCGTGTTTGGAAACAATCTTAGACAAGGGAAGATTACTTGGGTGTCACACTTTTTGACTCATCAGTTGTATCTGGCGTAACTGGGTCACTGATCTACACCAATTCCACCAGACTGGTTGCTGCTCGTGTTATGAAATATTCCAGTGTAACCAGATGATATTCCCGAATTCTTCACTGGTTTGCCTCAAGTGTACATGATAGTATAAGGGCACATCCTCACATTGATCAACAATGATGAAACATTGTCTTGGAATTAATTGTGAAATGTACTCATCATTGTGACCCCTCAATATTTCAGTAACTTTACATTCATTTAGTAACTCAACAATGAACCAATCAATCAATGCATTGTCATTTAATGCTCTGAACAAAGGATGTTGTTTTCACACAGGCCCTATATGCCAGGATATGGCTGCATTCAGTCTGTGGAAGTAAACGTACACACACAAACACTAACTTTGGACAAATCCACAGTGCAAGGTAGCAATTATTAATCAACGTATTATCAATTAAATTATTTTTTCATTTGACTCTCACACAGCATCTCCACATGCATATAACATAACGTGTTATGTGTTTGTCACATCAAACCTTTATTTCTAAGGTTGAACAATCCATGCTGGCATTAGGAATACTGAATGGAAACCTTTGCCAGGTAATCTGAGTTGTGCAATATGTTAAGTTAAGTGGTAACATGATTAAACTTTCTCAGCTTCTTCCACTTTTTGTATGAACTTTGGACTCACACCTAGCTTTCTACAAATGGAATTAGTCCACATCTGACAGTCCACATACTTTTTGTACCCCTCATCTGTACACCTGGAGCCTGTTTCCAACATGACAAACTGTACAACTTGAGGCTGTCCTGTTATTGTGTCACAAATGTTTACATATAATGAATGCTGTAAGTGACTCTGAAGTACACCAGTCATGTCTCAGAGAAAGGTCAACTGAACATATTTAGATGTTTTAATCACTGCTACCAGCACAGCAAGCAAGTCCATCATGACATCCATCTCTAACTTCATACATGCCCAATAGTTCACATTAGACAGAAATAGAATAGAAACTTTATTCTTCACTAAACCTCAGTGATTAATAATAAAGTACTCGGTAATGAAAGGTCTTCTGGACAAAAGTATGACTTCATATATGCCTGATAGTTCACAATAAGTAGAAACAGAATCGAGACTCTATTCTTCTCTAAACTGTAGTGATTAATTGATGCAGTTCTTATGTTTTCACCTCTTTGGTGAAACCCATGAGTGAGGGTACCAGCAAACCAAGAAATCTGGGGTTCACATCTTTAAGTGGGTTTCTGCCATGCCAACATACACAATGAATGGCAGCACCTGAGACAACTGGACCATCCTGATCACACTTAGAATGGTAGTCTACTGATGCTATGCACAACATCGAGTCAAACAAACACTCAGCATCTAGGCTAAACTAAGGAGCCTTAACATCAAACTTCACCATTCAGAATCTTCCTACTTATCACACATTAGGCTACATGCTACAACATTTGAATGTCTGATGGGTGAAACATCCTTTGCAAGGCCTATTATATAGAGGTGTTGTTAAATTTCCATAAACCAGGAAAATGAAATTATGTCTAAGCTAGACAAAACACTAGGTTTGATGTGAATCTAACAGCATTACAATTTACAGATGCGACATCACAAATAGCACTCCAATCAAATTATGTATTAACATAATTGAGACAAGCTTTAATATGAGCAATAATCTGTTTACTTTGTTGAGAGATGTTTCACGTACAACTGGGAACATTGTGTAGCATGTTACCCACTCCCTATCCAATACCCCATGGAACACCTGCACATATGTTCTGCTTAAACACACTTTAGACTCATAAGGTTCACCATATAGCTGGAATATTGCTGACTGCGGCAAAAAACTAAACTCACCAAACCATAAGGTTCAAGGGTGAGGATGAGACTGACTGGAATATGAGTGAGTGAGTGAGCTTAGTTTTATCCTGCACTCAGCAATATTTCAAGCTATAAATACTCTGTAAATAATTACGCCTGGACCAGACTATCCAGTAATCAACAGCATGAGCATTGATCTGCACAATTGGGAATCGATGAAATGTGTCAACCTAGTGAGAAAACCTGACCACCCAATCGCAACAGTTGCCTCTTACAACACGGATGGGTTACTGAAGGCCAATACTCTAGCTAGAACCTTCACAGGAACAAAGACGATATGATTGGCTGTTGAATCCACATCTGTGCTGAGGCGACATCAGGATGCAGTGATTCCAGATCATATACCATGACTGACTGTAGATTGTTATACACTGACAGTTGAAGATCCTGATAATAAATCCTGTGTAGAAAGCAAATCAAGGAACAACCGACTCAACAGGTCCGATCCGGATGCTGAAGAACCAAAGGCAGCTACTTCAAAGGCACGTGATCTCTACTGTGTCTCAGCATGTGTCATTGCTGAATGATGATTAAGAAAACAGAATTAAAATTGTTTGAATGATCTACTTAACTCTGCGGTTCAAGTGGTCAAAGTGTCTCTTCAGTTCATGACAAAAATGTGAAAAAGATATACAGGAGAGCTGGTCCTATGGAGCAATAGTTCAGCTGGTCTTCAACCAGCTACAATAACGAAAGAAACAAAATATAACATTTTCACACAAACGTACTGATGAAAACCCATTTAAGTCAAAATAATTTGCAGAAATTGAATTGATCCTCACACACTTCAACGAAGATCAAAGAAATGAATTCTGGTGATGCGCACCTTGTCCAGGCAATGAGCACTCAATCCTCCTTTGAAAGAGCTGACATGGTGATCCTGGACAAATTCATCTCCAAGCTTAAAAATACTGGCTACATCAAATGGAATTCTAAGTGGAGTTACCCAGAGAGTGAAGGCAATAATTCCAACATAATTCTGTCCAATTTGACTTAGTAACATGATTGCCATGAAAACACCATTTCCAGCTGCTCAAAAGTCCCACTACGCAATGTTGTGACATGCACATCAATTTTGTTTTCACTCAAGTGCAATTCTCAGCGTTTAATATTTGCTGATACGCACAAAACCAATTACTGTCGTATTTTTATCATGATGATGAAATTAACTGTCCTTGTCGAAAGGTCAAACCTACAGAATCAAGGGCACAGTTGGAGGAATGTATAATTTTCTCATTATCAACAATCAAAACACCTACGCAAGCACTGTTTGGACGTATGTAACAATGAGCTCAATACATGTATTATGTGTCAAGAATTAGCAACCAAAGGTCACCTGACTTGCTGTGGACTTCTTGCTCAATGATACATATCACAGTAAAAAACATATGACATTTGATGACAATATGGTACAGATACAATATAACATTTGATAACATAATATGTAGAAGTCAAAGTCACTAGACTTTATCTAGTGCTTTGCAAGCATTCCCCGTAAAACACAGATGTACATCTGTGGGCTATAATCAGCTCATGTTTCACTATTCCCAGTGATCACCGAGAGCACACAATGTCTAATACCATGTTAAAGAATATACAAAATTACATATGTAACTTAATCATAAATTACGCTTTTGGGTTCTAGAAAGTGTTCACTGTATGTCTGGAGATATGTTTTTTTCACTAAATTATTTATACAAAACTGTTCACAATTAATTCAGCAAACTTGTGGATCAAGTTAAAGGCATTAGATCAGCAACTGCTGCAGGCTAGGCCAGATTACTACAGTTGACGCCTTAAATCACACATTTAGTGACACAGAATGGATGCATTAATCATAAAAGCCATATTATCACTTGTTAAAGTTTGTCTACATTATGTCAACATAACGGTAACTTGTCAAATTGTCCCATAAACAACATCCAGCTTTCAGCTGTACCAGGCTGCTATGCATATTATGCTACTAAACATAATCATTAAAATTTGCTTCCAGAATAATGCAATATTAATATAATTCTTCCAATCATTGCGTTAAATTTGTTAATTTATTAAATCCTATTCTACTAGGAATTTTTTAAACCAAACCTGTACAGCTGACGACAATTACCCACTTTGTTCAGGAGAAAACGTAGATGGTAATCCTCATCACTGCACACAAAACAAGGCCAAGCAGTTCTGGATATATAATTTCCTATAGTAAATCATTTCGTTTTGTGATGTTTTATCTAAAATATCATGACAGTTTGTTTGAACAATGCTTATTGACATCTAACTTCACAAAAGGATCTGTCTGGGCTCCACAAGTCTGGAATGGTGTTTTAGTAAATGTGATCTTGGCAATGACTACCTCCCTGACCTGAGATACATTTTAGTACATCACTTTTTTATTGCTGTTACTACCAGGACAAAATGGATGGAAGAACATCTGAAGAGTGTGCAATAAATAAAGTGTCACATAGGTTGTTTGGTGGCTGATACTTGCCTCATACTCACAGAATACACTATAAATACAGAAATTCTAGCAGACACTTACAGTCTACTCTGCTTTAAACAATGTCCTATGCCTTACGAGAAGATTTCATTGCTTTGCCTATCTTCTCCAATTCTCTGATATTTCTTTGATTTAATTTCTTTACTGTGGCAACATGGTATTTAGGCTGGAGGTGCACCATGGGAAACAAACGCTCCCTGGTCCAGCTCCTGCCATGGTGGATCTGTAATCCATGATTACACACGTGGGTGGGACATCAAGATCAAAGTCAGTAAAATAGCCACGATTTATCTCAATCATTTATGGAAATATGGGGGAAATTGCCAACATTAAACATTATCTAGCTTTGTTCATGAGGACAGAGCTGTAAACAGCAAACAGACGTTTTGGATTTCAACTCTCAAAATGATATTGTCCTTGATGATATCATAATATTTAGGCCTTATTGTTTATAATGTGCAAGTTACATAGGTGTGTTTGTGTAACACGGATTGTGGTCCATGTAACAAGGGTTGTAATGAGAGTAACAATGAGTGAGTGAGTGAGTGAGTGAGTGAGTGAGTGGGTGGGTGAGTGGGTGGGTGGGTGAGTGAGTGAGTGAGTGAGTGAGTGAGTGAGTGAGTGAGTGAGTGAGTGAGTGAGTTTAGTTATATGTCACATTCAGCACTATCCCAGGTATATTGTGTCAATCTGTAAATTATCAAGACTGGACCAGACAATCCAGTGATCAACAGCATGAGCATTAATCTGCACATTTTCTAAACAGATGACGTGTCAACCAAGCCAGCGAGTTTGGCCACCTGATTCCGTTAGCCGCCTCTTGTGACAAGCATGGGTTATTGAAGGCCAATATTCAAAACCGGACCTTCATGGGTCAGTGAGAGTAACAAGTATCACGGGTTGTATTAGAGTAACAAGTATCATGGGTTGTATTGGAGTAACAAGTATCATGGGTTGTATTGGAGTAACAAGTATCATGAGTTGTATTAGAGTAACAAGTATCATGGGTTGTATTAGGGTAACAAGTATCATGGGTTGTATTGGAGTAACAAGTATCATGGGTTGTATTAGGGTAACAAGTATCATGGGTTGTATTAGAGTAACAAGTATCATGGGTTGTATTGGAGTAACAAGTATCATGGGTTGTATTGGAGTAACAAGTATCATGGGTTGTATTGAAGTAACAAGTATCATGGGTTGTATTAGGGTAACAAGTATCATGGGTTGTATTGGAGTAACAAGTATCATGGGTTGTATTGGAGTAACAAGTATCATGGGTTGTATTGGAGTAACAAGTATCATGGGTTGTATTGGAGTAACAAGTAT
The DNA here is from genome assembly GCF_037392515.1 of Haliotis asinina. Taxonomy (NCBI): domain Eukaryota; kingdom Metazoa; phylum Mollusca; class Gastropoda; order Lepetellida; family Haliotidae; genus Haliotis; species Haliotis asinina. The sequence goes on from NC_090285.1 coordinate 68,479,302, forward strand.
CATGGGTTGTATTGGAGTAACAAGTATCATGGGTTGTATTAGAGTAACAAGTATCATGGGTTGTATTGGAGTAACAAGTATCATGGGTTGTATTAGGGTAACAAGTATCATGGGTTGTATTAGAGTAACAAGTATCATGGGTTGTATTAGAGTAACAAGTATCACGGGTTGTATTAGGGTAACAAGTATCATGAGTTGTATTGGAGTAACAAGTATCATGGGTTGTATTAGAGTAACAAGTATCATGGGTTGTATTGGAGTAACAAGTATCATGAGTTGTATTGGAGTAACAAGTATCATGGGTTGTATTGGAGTAACAAGTATCATGGGTTGTATTGGCCACAGTAGGCAGAATGGACTGAACTGGGTTTACAGGAGGTCCAGTTAAGTGACAGACCCACTGTATCCCGTGGGCCAGCCTTTCTGCCCCAGCTGTCCAGTGTATCAGTTGAACAGGCAGGGCAGATCTCCTCTATACCACTTATGCAGTACAACCTGACAAGATATGTCATACTTAATCAGCAAAGGGTGTTTATTGTAATAAAAAAAAAAAAAAATTGACAACTGGGTGTTCATCAAGGAACTTGGCTTCCCTTTCCAGCAGCTTAAATGTGTGCGCCCAGTGATTAAATGTGCTCTACCTGGGCAGAATGCTCGTTCACAGCTGTCAGCAAACTCCTTGTTCCATCATAATTTTCAAGCACATCACAGCTGAGATATGGTTTTTATCATTAATCCGCTGCCATGGACTTAGCCCATTCACATTGTGTCTCAGCGATCATGTGTTAAGTGACTGGGGAAATCCCGAAGGAAAGCAGTAATATATTGGCATAATAATGTAAAGACACATATCAAATACATTTCAACACATCCCTATTCCAATAAATTGAGTTTGAAAGTGAAATACATGAGAATGATGTCTTTCCTTTTAACACACATAAGTTTCAATCCATCCACGATATCTCCAGAGTATACATTCTAGTAACTTTTCACCTTACCTTGGATGCATCTACGGCTCTGCCTGATGAATTTATTACTTCTCTTGCTTGGCTTTTTAGCCAATCAGGTGTCTACGCTGGGTAGTAGAGCGAACCAATCACAACTCACTTTCACTTTTTAGATTAACTAACTGATTAAACTAGGCAGCACAAATGATGCAGTGGTACTCTGAATGAGGTAGTAGGAGTTCTTGCATATATATTTTAAAAATTTCAGACCTGCCAATTTGTCTGTATAATTTTCCCCAAATCTGATTCGCACTGCGAACAAACCTTCGCAGCTGCATCTGCTATCTGATTGGCTACTGTGAGAATGTGATAACACGATGCCATTTAGAAAGTGGTCAAATGTAACATATGTCATATTTGGGATTTCACTTTCTTAGTAAAGTACAAATTCTAGTACTTTTTTTCGGTTGAGTCCCATCCGGGATTCGAACCCGCACCCTCAGAGTCAGGCACCTAATCGCCAGCACACAAAGTCAGCCGCCTAGCCCGCTCAGCCACCGCGACTTCCACAAAAATGAAAGTGAAATCCCAAATATGACATATGTTACATTTGACCACTTTCGAAATGGCATCGTGTAATCATAGCTTTCGGCCGTGGGAGCCGTGCCAATTTACACTCATCAGAGGGGTACACAAAGTGCGCAGTCTAGACTAGCAGTTGTCCGACTTTCATTTTTGTGGAAGTCGCGGTGGCTGAGCGGGCTAGGCGGCTGACTTTGTGTGCTGACGATTAGGTGCCTGACTCTGAGGGTGCGGGTTTGAATCCCGGATGGGACTCAACCGAAAAAAAGTACTAGAATTTGTACTTTACTAAGAAAGTGAAATCCCAAATATGACATATGTTACATTTGACCACTTTCTAAATGGCATCGTGTAATCATAGCTTTCGGCTGTGGGAGCCGTGCCAATTTACACTCATCAGAGGGGTACACAAAGTACGCAGTCTAGACTAGCAGTTGTCCGACTTTCATTTTTGTGGAAGTTGCGGTGGCTGAGCGGGCTAGGCGGCTGACTTTGTGTGCTGGCGATTAGGTGCCTGACTCTGAGGGTGCGGGTTCGAATCCCGGATGGGACTCAACCGAAAAAAAGTTCTAGAATTTGTACTTTACTAAGAAAGTGAAATCCCAAATATGACATATGTTACATTTGACCACTTTCTAAATGGCATCGTGTAATCATAGCTTTCGGTCGTGGGAGCCGTGCCAATTTACACTCATCAGAGGGGTACACAAAGTACGCAGTCTAGACTAGCAGTTGTCCGACTTTCATTTTTGTGGAAGTCGCGGTGGCTGAGCGGGCTAGGCGGCTGACTTTGTGTGCTGGCGATTAGGTGCCTGACTCTGAGGGTGCGGGTTCGAATCCCGGATGGGACTCAACCGAAAAAAAGTTCTAGAATTTGTACTTTACTAAGAAAGTGAAATCCCAAATATGACATATGTTACATTTGACCACTTTCTAAATGGCATCGTGTAATCATAGCTTTCGGTCGTGGGAGCCGTGCCAATTTACACTCATCAGAGGGGTACACAAAGTACGCAGTCTAGACTAGCAGTTGTCCGACTTTCATTTTTGTGGAAGTCGCGGTGGCTGAGCGGGCTAGGCGGCTGACTTTGTGTGCTGGCGATTAGGTGCCTGACTCTGAGGGTGTGGGTTCGAATCCCGGATGGGACTCAACCGAAAAAAAGTACTAGAATTTGTACTTTACTAAGAAAGTGAAATCCCAAATATGACATATGTTACATTTGACCACTTTCTAAATGGCATCGTGTAATCATAGCTTTCGGCCGTGGGAGCCGTGCCAATTTACACTCATCAGAGGGGTACACAAAGTACGCAGTCTAGACTAGCAGTTGTCCGACTTTCATTTTTGTGGAAGTTGCGGTGGCTGAGCAGGCTAGGCGGCTGACTTTGTGTGCTGGCGATTAGGTGCCTGACTCTGAGGGTGCGGGTTCGAATCCCGGATGGGACTCAACCGAAAAAAAGTTCTAGAATTTGTACTTTACTAAGAAAGTGAAATCCCAAATATGACATATGTTACTGTGAGAATGCACCGCCAGCAATTTGAGAGGTAACAAAAAACTGGGCTGAGCTATAGATGTATAGATGCATCCAAGGACTAGTAGCGACTTACCAGAATGTATACACTGGAGATATTGAGGATGCCTACAATGGTGCCTTGCAGTGAACTATTTTATAATCATAAGTTTCATTTATCAGATAATTTTGTATGATCATGGTTAATTTTTGCAAGACTTGACATACCCTCCAGTGGAGGTGAGTTGAGGTGAATACATAGTCGGCCTGTCAGTATGGACTCCAACACTTCAGGTATGAGGGGACATGCAGTCCACCATACCCACACGCTGTACTTTGAAGATTAACAGAGAGTTTCAAATGGTCAAGATTAAAGCCGTAATCTGTATTGCATCCTGTTGTTTCAACCAATGAATACTAGTGTCCTGGTTTCCCAAACCAGAAGGGATGCTATCTACTTGTCGTATATACAGAGTCTGTATGAACACGACTTATGTTATACAGATGTCAGTCCCCATTATTACCTCTCATCATGTTAAATCTACGGAGCAGTATGGAGCATTGTCAAAAGTTAACTGTAAATATTTCAGTATGATAGCTTCTACAAAAAGAGTGAAAAGACTGATGAGTCTACTGTCAGATATAACCATCAGCTGGAATACCTGTGATGTTCCATACACTGATAGTGGAATATATACTGGGATAGCTAAAAGCTAAGCCAAGTATCAATGAACAATGTGTCTGTAAAGAAATACAGGAGTCAAAAACTGTAGTACTGTTTGAGCTAAGAACAGTATAAGTCAACAATGTGTTGGCTAAGTAAGTCAACATTTCATGAATTATGCCTTGTAAAAGCCAATACTGTGAGCTAAGCTTTGGATAAGTCAACATTGTGTGAATTTAGGCCAGTATAAGTCAAAATGTGTTATGACTTGCAGAATTCAAGGTGTGTGTGCTAAGACTTGTATAAGTCAATGTTGTGTGTGCTAAGACTTGTTTAAGTCAATGTTGTGTTGGTTAAAACCTGTATAAGTCAATGTTGTGTAGGTTAAGACTTGTATAAGTCAATGTTGTGTGGGTTAACACTTGTATAAGTGAGTGCTGTGTAGGTTAAGACTTGTATAATTCAATGTTGTGTGGGTTAGCACTTGTATAAGTCAATGTTGTGTAGGTTAAGGCTTGTATAAGTCAATGGTGTGTGGGTTAACACTTGTATAAGTCAATGTTGTGTAGGTTAAGACTTGTATAAGCCACTGTTGTGTAGGTTAAGACTTGTAGAATTCAATGTTGTGTGGGTTAGCACTTGTATAAGTCAATATTGTGTAGATTAAGACTTGTATATGTCAATGTTGTGTGGATTAACACTTGTATAAGTCCATGCTGTGTGCGTTTACACTTGTATAATTCAACAATGTATGGGTTAAGGCTTGTATAATTCAACAATGTGTGGGTTAAGACATGAATTAGTCAACACTAAGACTCATTTAAGTCAGCACTGTGTGAGTTAAGTGAGGTTAATCCCTGTACAGGCCAAAATTAAATCTATGCCTGAATGTATTTAAGAAAGAAAAGCCTGAATGCTAGGCTACTCCAGTGTCCTGGTTTTGTATGAATGACAGACTATACTTGACATGGTGAGACAAGTGAGGTGAGTATCAGCTGAGCTGTTCAGTATTTCCTTACTATTTCACCTATTGTCATGTCTTCAGATCCAGACCCGTGAAGGTCCTGGGGTAGAAAAGGCCTTCAGCGACCCATGCTTGCCATAAAAGGCAACTATGCTTGTCATAAGGGGCGACTAACGAGATCGGGTGTTCAGGCTCGTTGACACATGTCATCGGTTCCCAATTGTGCAGATCGACGTTCATGTTGTTGATCACTGGACTGACTGGTCCAGACTCGATTATTTACGGACAGCTGCCTTATAGCTGGAATATTGCTGAGTGCGGCGTAAAACTAAACTCACTCACTCACTCACTCTTCAGGTCCAGTTTCCCTTCCGTGGCTAATATTGACACAAATCCCAGCAAGAAAACACCAAATATGGTGAGTGTGTATTACGACTGCTAATCACCACAGCACATAGACACATTACTGAATAAACAGATGACCAAACAGGAAGGGGAGTTCATGATACACTGCATCTTAACATGTGCTGTTGCAAAGCCTGGTGTATTAGCATGGGTCTGTTGCCGAGGCAACACGACAGGTCATACCTGGGGTAGCATGGCACTAAGGCCACTAGCCGACACAGCACACAGGAAGCGCAATGCACGGTCCCAGCTGCTCCAACTAACAGCTTTATTGAATAACTCTTGGATTTACGGTTGAGCATTTACAATCATTACTATGTTTCAGGGAATTGTTTTGCCATCTATTCAAAATCACTGAATAGATATTTGCAAAAATTCACAAACTGAAGTTTGAGTGTGTTAATTTATGACATACTTCAGCTATATGATGGTGTTCTGTAAAAAATGTCTGAGTCAGACAATCCAGTGACTGACACCATGAGCACATGGCTTTGCAGCTGGGTCACAATGTCATGTGTGAACCAAGTCAGTGTGCCACATCAATCAGTCCACACCTCTTATTACAAGCATGGGTTGCTCAGAGGAGGTGTTCAAACCCAGATCTTCATGTGGATTTGTTAAAGTATAGCTTTTTCAAATACAATTACACATGGAGGCACACCTCACAATAAGTAAACATCAGGTGACAGACACTTTCATGAAATTCTTCCATTCATTCTTTAACACTGTTTCAAAATACTTTCATCAATTCTTCAATCACCCTACTTTCAATGTTCCTCCATCCTTTAAAAGACACTTTTATGAAATTTCATTCATTGATCCTTTAACAGTGCCCTCTTTGAAAATTCTTTGATATATTATTGGATTGTGTACCCTGGTTACTGGCCACAACAGATAACATTGTACCTATCATTTCACTTCCCACCAGGTGTATACGGTTGATTATTAACCGTCACATAAACAAACTGACCGCCCATAGTTGATAACAGCATCAAATATTGACTGACTACCTTGACGGGATCAGTGTCAGCTATTGGATCATAAAGAAAATGTATGCTGAGACACACACTTGTATGTAGTAAGTTAAGCTGACATGGTTCTGTGAATGAGTTCCACTCCTGCCATCAGTCAGCCAACAACAGCCAGGCAGGACATATTGATTTTTGAATGGATTCTTGCAGGATGGCGCCGAATGACGTCAAAGCATGCCACGAGACAAGTAAAACCAGCAGAACTGGTAAACAGCTTAACTATATTACCAAGCTGAATGAAAATCGCCATGAGCTGAGCTTACTTCATTCACAGGGGAAGACCAAAGAGTCAATAAAGCTACAATGATTTCCATTCAAAAGACGGAGTTGGAATAATTTGAGGTTTCAGCCCACTACGTCATGTCACAACAGAAACAACTCGGTCAGAGATTAACCAAAACAAAATAATCAAGGATCTGAAGCTGTGTAAAGAGATAAAAACAGTTCTATTTCTGATGGTTGGGATAAATATAGAAGCAATTTGTTTGCAACTGCTTCAAGGGTGAATTTCTTATTGTCGTTTTCTGAATGTTAACTGAAAAGTAAAAGAGTCTCACTTAATTATCTTGTGATACAAGATACAATACCTCTTACTAATCTTGTGAGACAAGGTACAAGATGTCTTACTGATCTTGTGATACAAGATCTCTTTCTGATTTTGAACATTGTGATACAAGGTACAAGACATCTTACTGATCTTGAACACTGTGATACAAGATACAAGACATCTTACTAATCTTGATCATTGATCATTGTGATACAAGGTACAGGGTCTCTCAGTTGGATGGAGCTCCAGCTTGATTTTGTAACAATGGGTGGGTCCAAGTAAGTTGTTCAGTAGGAGTGGGGCCAAGTGTGTGGTTCAGTGAGGCCAAGTGAGTGGTTCAATGGGCCAAGAGTGTGGTTCAGTGGGCCAAGTGTGTGGTTCAGTGGGGCCAAGTGTGTGGTTCAATAGGAGTGGGGCCAAGTGTGTGGGTCAGTGGGGACAAGTGTGTGGGTCAGTGGGGGACAAGTGTGTGGGTCAGTTGAGGAGAGTAGGAATGTGTAAATGTGTGAATGGATATGATTTCAGGACAGAATGAGTAGTTTGTCAGATATTGTGACTGGAGGTCAATAATAATGTGGATGTCAGTAATAATAAGAATGAAATGTTCACTTCATCAATGATTCAAACTTGATTCATGATTTTCATCACCTGCCTTGCATCCCTACACTGTGAGGAACTACTACAACAGGAAGCCCTCTACTCCTGTCCAGCTGATCCTGTATGACATAACAGCACTGCAGGGCCAGGACCAGTTGGAAGCATCCCATAAATCGTTCTGGCGGTCCACGAAATGTTCAATCAATAGAAAGTATCGACTGAGCTATTTTCAGCTATCTTGTCCAAACTTAGCACAGTCCTCATTACGGTAGATTTCATGAAAGGGTAAATCAAGTCCAGGATGACATGATCAAATAACCAATGACCAGGACACAGGACTGCTGTGATGTGCCTGTCTTACATATACGTCAATTCCCTGTCTGCACCCAGACTTGCATGTCTGTGTTTATCATTTGGTCAGTTTAATAACCCAGTGTCACATATGGGCAATGGCTTTGCCATTCAAGTTGACATAAGTAACTCTCATCGGCCTAGTCGGGGCTCCTAGACAAAGATGACTTGCAGCTGCTTACAGAATAAATTAGCTAGCAGGAGGAACAGAGAAACGCTGACATCGTGCACTTCATAAATCTGATACATGCTAAATCAATAGTAAAATTTCAGTTTAAGAAACAATTTCTTTGATTAAATTTCTTCTAATATTTTCAGACCAATGAGGAAGTGCTCCATATATTGGTAAACACAAAAAACAGATTGAACTGAAAATCAGAACTATCAAATATGACAAAAAGTCTTAGAATACAACCTCTAATTGGGGCTGATTCACTCACATAATCAGTCAATCAAATTTTACTTTTATGATCATAAAATTGAACATTCATGATTTTTTTCAAAAGGAGTATTTTTCGTTATTTTTGTTATTTATTACAACAGCGAATGAGTGAGTGAGTTGATATTCCAGTAATCAACAGTATGAGCATCTCTCTGCACAATGGGGAACCGATGACATGTGCCAACCAAGTCAGCCAACCTGACCATCTGATCCCGTTACGACAAGCATAGTCACCTTTTATGGCAAGCATGGGTTACTGAAGGCCTATTCTATCCTGGACGTTCACAGATCACTTATCACAAGAAGATATGCAAGATGATAATGTATAGAAGCAAGGCAGGATAACAGCCAATTTTCTATAGTTTATTGGTAATGTGGTTGCTGTCTCTGTTGTGATAAATCAACACAGGCAACAAGGTCAAACAATGTCAAATAGATATTTGGTTATTATGGGTTACTGACTATACTGAATAATACATCAACTCCTGCCTCCATATAGCATTTGTTACCAATCTACACATTCATACCCAATATTTGTATCTGTTACCCATTTTTTGTGATATGTATTGTAAATGCCTTAATGTGAATTCGTTGCAGCTTTACACTAACACTTGATTGCCTCTTCCTGAGACTTGCTTCTGAATCCAAAGGTTAAGCTTGAATACAATCATTAAAGTCTACGGTCTTGTGTTGTCTTTCATCCTAGTGGTCGTCAAGGACCACAGGAGGTATCCTATTGGTCCTCTATCCACAGGAGGTATCCTATTGGTCCTCTATCCACAGGAGTCATCCTATTGGTCCTCTATCCACACGAGGTATCCTACTGGTCCTCTATCCACAGGAGTTATTATATTGGTCCTCTATCCACAGGAGGTATCCTACTGGTCCTCTATCCACAGGAGTTATTATATTGGTCCTCTATCCACAGGAGTTATTATATTGGTCCTCTATCCACAGGAGGTATCCTAGTGGTCCTCTATCCACACGAGGTATCCTACTGGTCCTCTATCCACAGGAGTTATTATATTGGTCCTCTATCCACAGGAGTTATTATATTGGTCCTCTATCCACAGGAGTTATTATATTGGTCCTCTATCCACAGGAGTTATTATATTGGTCCTCTATCCACAGGAGTTATTATATTGGTCCTCTATCCACAGGAGTTATTATATTGGTCCTCTATCCACAGGAGGTATCCTACTGGTCCTCTATCCACACGAGGTATCCTACTGGTCCTCTATCCACAGGAGTTATTATATTGGTCCTCTATCCACACGAGGTATCCTATTGGTCCTCTATCCACAGGAGTTATTATATTGGTCCTCTATCCACAGGAGTTATTATATTGGTCCTCTATCCACAGGAGGTATCCTATTGGTCCTCTATCCACACGAGGTATCCTACTGGTCCTCTATCCACAGGAGTTATTATATTGGTCCTCTATCCACAGGAGGTATCCTATTGGTCCTCTATCCACAGGAGGTATCCTATTGGTCCTCTATCCACAGGAGGTATCCTATTGGTCTTCTATCCACAGGAGGTATCCTATTGGTCCTCTATCCACAGGAGTCATCCTATTGGTCCTCTATCCACAGGAGGTATCCTATTGGTCCTCTATCCACACGAGGTATCCTACTGGTCCTCTATCCACAGGAGTTATTATATTGGCCCTCTATCCACAGGAGTTATCCTAGTGGTCCTCCAATCTGCAGGTTGTTCCACATGCCAGACAAGGTTGACGTCTGGTGAGGTGATCTACAGGTTGTTCCACATGCCAGACAAGGTTGACGTCTGCTGAGGTGATCTGCAGGTTGTTCCACATGCCAGACAAGGTTGACGTCTGCTGAGTTGATCTGCAGGTTGTTCCACATGCCAGACAAGGTTGACGTCTGCTGAGGTGATCTGCAGGTTGTTCCACATGCCAGACAAGGTTGACGTCTGCTGAGGAGAAGTGATCTGCAGCTGGCTCCACATGTCAGGTAAGGCTGAGGTCTGCTGAGGTGATCTGCAGCTGGCTACACATGTCATCACCAGTGTGCTCCACAAGTCGGACAGGAATGAGGTCTGCTGAGGTGATTTGCCGCTTGCTCCAATAATAATTAATAATGATTGGCTGCCTTTGGACACATGCATGATTTTGACCAATCATCACGATCCTTATGGCAGAGTGTACCGAAAAAGCACAATTAGAAACCAATATTTATCCAATAAAATCACTTCTTTTAACCGCGAAAATACCATGTTGCAGTGTATCATTGATGTTCAGAGCTTCTGAATGAATCAAGCAGTGCTCCCTATCAATTTTCCATGTTCCTTGAAATTCTATTTTAAAAGGTTAGAAGCATGCATGCATGCCTGTAATCAAGGTTAAATGTGTATCAAGATCAAAACATGTCACATTCCTATCGTCTTTCATACCTACAGGTGACTTTTAGAGGGCGTTGTCGTCAAGGGTGTGGAACTCTTGCTTGTTTACAACATCGAGAACATTCACAAATGCCATTACAGTGAATCTTTCCTAAACAGAGTAAAAATTGCAAACAAATATGCTGTTGTATTTTCCATTTTTTTCTCTCAAGTGGTGTTTGCTGAATAATAAGTAAATATTTGTCCAGTTGGCAAGGAAAAAAATGGAAATTTCCATTTTCTTTTTCTTTATTTCCATAACTGTACTGTTGACGGGTCTGTAATCCAGTTTATTAAAAAGGGTGGCATAATTGCTGTAATACACACTTGTCATCAGACACTGCTGCAGGACGTGATTCTTCAAAGGCATTTAGAAGTTGGCATAGTAATACAGGGCAAATTTTATGGATAGCAACTAAAATAAAACCCAAGAAGTTGCTATCCATAAAATTTGTCCTGTACTGCTGCAGGATGTCAAATTATTCCAACTCTGATACCATCCAAAATCATGACTGACCTGCGTCCATAGTGGTCATATCCTTCTCCATGTCAAGAAAATGCTTAGACCTGATAGGGGTGGTGGTGTGGCTTCGTGGTTCATGCCTTTGTTCGTCACACGAAAGACCTGGTTTTGATTCTCCACATGGACAGAATGTCTGAGGCCCATTTCTGGTGTCCCCTGCAGTGATATTGCTGGAATATTGTTAAAAGCAGCGTAAAACCGAACTCACTCACTCACTAAACTATACCTGCCCACAAGGTTGGTTCAGGGGGAATGCTTGTCCTCCAGGACTGGAGACCAGTCTCACTGATTACTCACTGATTACAGTGAGTAGAAACACCACAGGCCATCGACATATCTTTATACACCAACAGTCAGAAAGTGATGACTAACTATATGGTTGAATGGAAATGTTCCCGTGCTCTCTAACAATAAGCAAGGATGCTGTCATGATACAGGTTTCCTAGCACCTTGGGACCAAATCCTCTTCAGTCGAGGTCCAACAATGGTTACCAAGTCACTAAGACTTGAAAATATTAAACCTTACTACAAACTTCATTCCCCCAGTACTATTCGTTGATGGTTTATAACCTGACGTGGTCAAAGAAGAGCATAGGGTTAGAGAGAGTTCACAGGCTAAATTTTGCCCAATTATACCATATAACCAACTACTCCATAACCTTCACTTGTTAGCAAGCCATACAGTATTAGTGCTGTATGACCTTGAAGTATAATTTGGCTGTGTTGATCACAAGGTCACTAAAACTGCCAACTCAGCATAATGGCAGTAAGTGGAATACTTCTCCAGTGACAAGACTCATTTATTATCAAAAATTAACTGAACATCAACTGAGCCTTTCAAACAATTCAAATATGACAAATCTGACCCAGGACCTGTGGACTAGTGTGTTGAGCTGACATTTAGTCCATAATGAGCTGATAAGTCAGCTAATGTTGGCAATCAAAATATATGTTTAGGTCATTATATATACATTTGGGTAACTGGAACTACCAGCATGAGTGAATGAGTTTAGTTTTATGCCTCTTTAAGCTGTATTCCAGCGATACTATGGTGAGGGGCACCAGACATGGTCACATACTGTATCTGTGTGAGGAATTGAACCTGGGTGTTAAGCATGAGGAGGGAATGCTTTAATCACTATAATGAATCTACACAACCACCTCACTACCAGTATGACAGCTTGTAACATTAAACAAAAATGAAAACTAGTATGATACTATTTCAATACCAATACTTTTAAAAAAACATATAGATACGTTAAAATAAGGATCATGAAATATCACATAAATTGGTTTAGTTTTGTGAAGAGGATTGAGTGGGAAATACAATATACACACAAAAAGTTTACAATGCTTGCAGGGATGAGGAGTTTGATATAATATATCCAGTTGCATGGTTGGTTCAGGCAGGAAAATGGCTGCGTTCTTGTGCCTTGTTAATGCACTCAAGAGGCATAAATTCAAGAAATTCAGAAACTGAATTGAGTTTTTTGTTAAAACATACTTTCAACCACACAATGTACAACTAAAAGGATCTGTTTGTCTTCAACAGTGAAAGAACAATACAAAATTTTGTAAACCAACTAAATATAGTAACTGCCTCAAGCTGCATTTCAAATGTTGTAGTATGAATTATCTTAGTTCTTTAATGCCAAAATATCCCAGCTATAACTGGCATTACGTCACACATAAGAAGTAAGGAAGATGAAAGTCCACACAAATGTTTTCACAATGGCTGCTTGGAAGTTTAACCTATATTACTCAACATTTGCTCAAGAGCGAACTAGTCACATGAAGTCAAAAGTCTTCTCCTTAAGAGTTGTTGAGTAGTATACATGCAGATACGCAATTGCAGATACAAATCACATTTGATCGGACAGTAACAAAGCTAGACATATGATATGCTTGTATACATCGTATCATTTATCACATAACCTTGTCCCACCTTTATTGCTTTTGATGATACGACTTGGTTTACAACTGAACCACTGAAAATCATCTCTTTTTTCATAAACTCAAAGTTCCCAACTTTTAAATAAAAAAATGTTTGGTTACTTTATTCTTGATTTTGTAGCACTATGAAACTGTGCCCTGTGTAAATACATCACGGTGTATAAGTACTGTATTCAGTATTTGTATAAGGCTTTGTGAGAGCTGCAGACACATGTAGAACTTTCTTGTTAAGATAAAGTATTCTGTAATTACACCTTATTCATGAGAGATTTTATGTATTTATCACTAGCTGGCACTAGTTTGATGCACAGTTAGCTATACATAGATTGACTGATTGTTTGTCATTTAATGTTGCACACAGCAACATTCCAGCTATGTCGCAGCAGTCTATAAATAATTGAGTCTGGACCTGACAATCCAGTGATCAGTATCATGAACATCAGTCTACACAATTGGGTCACAACAACATGTGTCACCTCTTACGACAAGCATGAGGTGCAGTGATCGAAATAACGGCCTGTCTGACTCCCTGTGGCCAGTAAATTTTTAGTCGGACTGCCTGGAAATTCTCACCACCAGCCCGATTGTCTGGCTGAAATTTTTATGGTTGACCTACTTTCAGTTCCCTCTCAGGACGATCATTCCATTCTAATTGTCATGTCATATTTTGATTTTAGAAAGATGAATGAAAGTTTAAAGTCTATTCCATAATTATACAAGGACAACTCTTCAGCCAGTGAAGATAGCAGGACACAAAAACTGGCTGACTTAGTAAGCTATGCTATGATTGGATATCTGTAGTCACATGGTTCAATAAAATCCAATCAAAGAGAGTGTTACTTACTCGTTTGTATTTGTTACAAAATGGCTGCATTTTTGTAAGTTATTGCGAAAAAGTATGTTAAAAAGGTGGACAGGCAATTACTTTCAAGACGGGCAGGCAACATTTATGGGCCCCCAGCCCAGGTGTCAGGTTGAGTTGAAAAATTATTTCAATCACTGATGAGGTTCAACCTGAGATATAAACCTAGTGACACCAGAGACCATCTATTATATGGTCTCTGGTGACACCAACCAAATTCCAGTTACACTGCTTTAATTGTGATATGTGATGAACGAAATATGCTTTTGAATTATCCAGATGTATTAATCTGATCTGTGTCCACTCAAAAAATGGACTTAATACATGGTTATATTTACTTGCACCTGGTGCAAGTTAGACTGATAGCTAGGTTGCACTTTACTGTATTGGACTGAACCAGTCCAAGTAACAAAGCACTATATGTAGCCCTGTAAATGTTCATCAAGATAAACTTGAAGTTATATAAAAATCATGGAAACATGCCAAACTATATAACACATTGTTATCCCCTTAGAGTGAGAAAATAATAGGATAATTACACAATTATTCAACCATGCATCCATATTCAAAATGTGTATAATTTTGAATTGATACCTTCCGATTTTACTGTTTCCTGTTTAGATATCGACTTTCTGAAAATGACAAGGCATTGCAAAGCCAGAAAAAGAGAGATATACATTACTTATTTGTTATCATAAAAATACTGCATATAAACATACTGATATCAAATGTAGTATGAATAAATCATCTTGATCTGCAAGGAACATAACAACGCATGGCAAACTATCACTTTCTGATATCTTGGTCCAGGGGAGACAACTCTGAAAAAGGACATGAGATTCAGATTCTGAAGGGGTTCAAGTTACTGTGCATATACTCTTAAAAAAAAGAGTAGGCAATCTTCATTTTGTTTTTATTTACAATTGAAAATATTTAGGCGATGTTGATATGATACTATTGAATGTTTTGAGAGTGCATCACCACTTGCACTTCCTTACAACCATAATTATTTGGAATGTAGTTGCTTTTAAAAGCTGATAGGTGTATGGCATGTAATTTGCATGTATACAATTTTCATATTAAAACAAACAACTAGAAACAAACACTATAAAAATTATAGTGATTGTGATGCAAGATGTGTGTCAAAATTAATGTTCTAAATGATTTCTCAACCTTCTAGAAGAAACGTCAAAATCAAGAATGGGATCCCATGCACGTGTATGGGGTTACTGCTTTGTGCACGTGCATATCATGCGTTGTGTTTAGGGGTGGTAATAGAGGGAAATGGTGGTGTGTTCATAAGTTGTCTGTCTTTGAAACGTTACACTTCCTATCCAAACTGAAAGTTCATTATCGCCTACTTTTTGCAAAGAGTATATTATCCTAAGTCCTAAGAGTAATAAGTAGGATCAGAGCTCCAGATAATTATTCAAGCAATTGTGTATTTACTCTGTCTGTTTATGTGTGAGTAATTGCATTTCTTGAGGAGTAACTATCATTTTGTATACTCCCACCAGTTAAAAGTGAGTGAGTCTAGTTTTAGGCTACATTTAGCAATATTCCAGCCATATGGCAGCAGTCTGCAGATAATTGAGTCTGGACCAGACAATCCAGTGAACAACAGCATAAGCATCGATCTGTGCAATTGGGAACCGATCACATGTGTCAACCAAGTCAGCGAGCCTGACCACCCAATCCCGTTAGTCACCTCTTACGACACCAGTTAAAAGAATTGAGTACTTTTACACAGAGTTTCTTATCCTTATTAGTACTTAATTCTTCTAAATATATAAACATAAATGCATCTCAGTAGACTATTTGTTTCCAGTAATTGTCATATTGCCAAACACCTGACAGCCACTAGTAAATACTCAACATGGAAGTCATGTGACTTTTAGAATAAACCCCGGACAGTGGCTTCAGCAATAATGGTATATGTATATATTGGGATTGCCTACCAATAACTGATGCTTTTGATGAGCTTGGGTGCCACAACCAATCATAAGCAAGTCAGTTTCATTAACTGAGTAATGTATGCAGGGTATTATAGACCTATTGGGTTTTAAGTGATTCTTATGCAGTTTTTGTACTCCCAGATTTGTAATTAATTGAGTAAATGTGATTTTTATTGTGTAAAATACGTAAATACACGCTTTATCTGGAGTTCTGTAGGATATAACCCACGTGGTACTTTGTAAAGGTGTTTCATAACACCTTTGAGTGATTTGATTGGCTAGTACATGAACTTTGACATTACTGGTACTATACTACCGACAGAAAATATGGGAACCAAGAAATTGAATGTAGATGACTTTGACTGTGACAGGGTCCGTTATCGTGGCGTATCTCCCAAACACAACATCCAATGACAATGGAATTTCGCATAACGCATGCCCAGCGCGTGCTACACGTGTGCGTACAGAAGTTAACTCCTGTAAATGTACTGGAGAAGTCGCAATCACTAATGCAATAGAGATTGACAGTTACTGACAGAAATGCCTCTGAGGCAGTATCTCGGTGAAGCAACAAAATGGAGAATTGTGGGGATGATAGAGGAGGGGACATCATTATGTGAAGTTGCCCGGCAGATGGGTAAATCAAAAAGTGTAATTTCACACCTGTGGGATAAGTACCGTCAAACAGGTGGGGTTGCAACAAGACCTGGGCGTGGTAGACCAAAATCAACAACACCCCGACAAGATCGTCTCATTACGTTAATTGCTCTACGCGATAGGTTTAAATTGGCCCCTGCCATCAATAGAGAATTCTGCACACTCACTGGAAGACGCATTTCAACATCAACCGTTAAAAAGCGACTCTATCAAGCTCGTCTGAAAGCAAGACGGCCTTTTAAGGGTGTCACCCTTTCAGCTCACCATAAGTGCCAAAGATTGGCATGGGCTAGGCAGCATCAGGGACGGGCTATGCGCCACTGGCGTTACACCATGTTCTCTGATGAATCAAGGTTTTGCCTACGATTCACAGATGGCAGAAAAACGTTGTTGGCGTTGGAGCAGGGAGCGATATGCTAGAGCAGCAATTCTTGACCATGATCGATATGGGGGTATAGTGTCATGGTGTGGGGTGGGATTACACATGACAGACGATCAGATTTGGTCATCATCAACGGAGCCATGACTGGTCAGCGATACGTTGACCAAATATATGCGTCCTGTTGTGGCTCCATTGGCTAGAGTTATCGGTCGAAATTTTGTATTCCAAGATGATAATGCCAGACCACATCGGGCCCGAATTTTCTCCGCTTATCTCCGACAAGAAGGTATCCAGACATTGGACTGGCCCTCTAAGTCCCCAGACCTGTCCCCAATTGAACATCTCTGGGAAGTTCTTGGTCGAAGGGTGTACGCCAGGGACCCAGGACCCACCAACCTGGCCCAGCTTGGTGCAGCTCTCCAAGAGGAATGGCGGGCAATACCACGGGCAACCATCCGGAAATTGATTAACAGCATGCCATCAAGGTGCCGTGAATGTGTTGCCCAACATGGTGGACACACCAGATATTGAACTTGACACCTAAAATTGATTTAGTGGATATTTAAATCAGTTTCAAATTCGCTTTTATTTCATTAGTTCCCTTATTTCTTGTCGGTAGTATACTTTCATCACTCATTCCATTCATGATTTTCATTCAAGTTTACACACCTGAGAGCATGTAAAACGAAAACACTTCTATGGAATTAGATAAATTTATTTCATTTAGTGTGGTTACTAGCACTATTTTCAATTCTATGATAACTCAAGTTATTTCATTTAGTGTGGTTACTCACAATACTTTCAATTCTATGATAACTCAAGATTCTGTAATAAAAACCAAAAGGAAACAAACTATAAAAATATGTAAACAAGTACGTCTAGGCCTCTCATGAGTGTAAACAAATATGGCATCGCCCGTAAAAATTATTGATTTCATCAAAATTGATAGACAATTGGTTGGAGGAGTTGTGAATGTTATCAAGAGATTGAATACCCTCTGCGTGTATGTTGTCAGGACTGCACAGCAACACACAACATCAAAAGACGAGCGGCATTCTTGTATCTCTATCACTGCCACTGTCAGCCGCATCCATTCGCGTCCTCCCGCACAAACATATTGTCACTGCCATGCCTCCCATGGTTTCTTATGTAGGGGTCAAAAGCACTTCCCAGAATCTGAACATAATAGGCTTGAAATCGTCTTCGTTCGAGGTGGTAGGCTGTGTTTTCAGACCCAATTTTCAGTGGAGTCTTCAACATGAACATCGAATCTCGACAAGTGGGAATTCCAAACCGAGATGAGAAGGCGTCACTGGCATCCTGCGCAAAGTGTCGCCGAATTATTTACAGTAACTCGTCCTCCAATGAAGACCATTAAGCTCAACTATTTGAGACATACAGTTCCCTGTTATTCACATTCATCTTTGCTTTGAGTTTGCTGCGCCTAATTAAATGCTCCCTTGAATCTTCTTCTTTGTGAAAACTTCTCAACATGACGACTAGCCCAACAGTGATAGGCGACTGACTGCAGGCAAGATTTAGGTCACATAGTCAAGTTCAAAATATTTACACTTCACAAGTGTTTTCATGGATTCTATTATTGCTTTTGAAAACAAATCCTCAACTGAAAAGAATTAAATTTTGATTACGACTTTATTCTGTCTTGATTTGTTTATTTTCTTGTGATTAGGCACCATATAGGAAATACATTGCCTCTACGCAGCGTATGTTTTCCAGGAGTGAAGTGGTTGACATTCCAATCACCAGTATGATGTATTAATCTGCATTACATGAGCTTTTAGCGAGTGACAAACCAAAATTATTTCACTTGGGACGTAAACTTGATATGAAAGGGGATGTTCGTTTAATATCCTATAAATATGAAACTAGAATATGTTTCTGCGCCCTTTGGCATGAAAATATGTACTGCCTCTTACAGTAATTCTGGGTTGTATCCTGAGGACACAAAATATTGGAAAATGGAGCATCCAAAAAATACAAGTGCAGCCAAAGTATATATGATGCAAGGAATACTGTTATCATTCAGAGCAATCGCACAAAAGAGTATAAAGTAAACCCGTTTAAATCCACATGCAATAGTATCCCTGAACAGGGGTTGTAATACATTATGCCCATGAAAACGTGTGTCTAGAAATCATTCATTTGGTAACTTCCAGTTTGGGTTTTCATTCATGAGAAATTACATGCTTACTTAACACAGTTTATCAGCAAATTAGTACAAATAAGTACATTTAGCGGAAAACTTCAAACACTCAAGTATGAAAGGGGCCCACCTAAAAGTGACATGGTGGTCCCATCAAGAATCGGGACCCACATAAAAAAATTCCTAGGTTTATTACTACAGACTGTCTACCCATGCCAAAACTGCATTTTCCTGAATTATCCAAGATAATTCCACCCGTGAACATAAGGGGGGAATGTAGTTGGACTGTTGCAGAATAGAGACAGTAACTGCCACTTATTGACCATTGTATGTTTCCAGTGATCCTGATGGATATCTTTGTGGTGTTTTACTATTCGTCACATGGACAACACATTCAGCACAGAAGCAGGTGCATCAGCAACATGCGTAAGTCCTGTACCAGATCACTGAGTAAACATCTGAGTCCTGGCTCTTAAAACAACATACTCAAGACTACTATAAACAGGTCAAAAATGGTGAAAACTGGAATTTCCATTCCAATTCAAATATCAGCATTAACATTACTAATATAAGGGTAACGCTATTTTTCAGGGCATTATCATTTGCAGAAGCCTGAGGTCTTTCATTAACTGCCGGACGAAGGAGGGCAATTGAAAAGACCGAGGGTTTCTGAAAATGATAATGCCCTGAAAAATAGCATTACCGTTATTACAGCTAAAATGGATAGAATTTTTAATAAAATAAGAATAAAAACAGCAGCAACGGTTTAGAAGCATTTACTGCCAACAACAAAACGACGGAGGTCACTGACACACATTTTACAAATATAGACACGTCACAGAACAACACAAATGACGTCACTACTGAAAGTGACGACATTCGACCGTGACTTTTGCTCATACTACCAGCCGCCATTGTTTTCAGTGATCAACAACGTTAGACTTCAAGTTGATATTTTCATTGCTGTATGTTGTCATTTATGGTACAATTGTTATTGTTGGCACAGGCAGGAAAGTGCATAATGGCACAGGCACATGTGACGAATGTGAGCCAGGTATATGGTCAATAATGAAAGAGAAATAGCAAGTCAAGTTGCATATCCTTGGAAGAGAACTAGCAACAGACAAGTTACATATCCTTGATGAGTACTAGCAACAGACAGGTTCCATATCCTTGGAATAATCCTAACAAACTGCATAGTTACCAGTAGTTAATTATGTCATTCTTTTCATTAAATTTGTTGTTAAATCAAATGTGAAATACATGAATGTCTATATGCATATGCTTTTACAGATTTTGTACTGGAGACTTCAAAACAGGATAAAGTAAACTTTTCAGATTATTTGCATCGGTTAGATAAGTAGCTTGTTGACAGTGAGCCCTGAAGAATGAACCAACATGAGTTTACCCTCTCCAACAAGTTTAAACTGCTCGTTTCACATTAGAAACCTTCATTATCACTTGCCAATGATAATACTAGCCTGTGTTTACTTTCACAAGATGGCCTGTATGTAATAGCTGATGTGCTACCGACCCAACACATTAGACTGTTGCTAGTCCCTGCAGCTGCCAGTTTGTGCTTACAACAGGTCACCAGAATGGTTACTAGGGCTGTGCATTGTACAAAATTGTATTGCAATATATTGCAATATAGGTACCCATATTGTGATACGAATTGCAATGTATTTGGACCTTCAGTGTCTGACAATGTGTGGCATTAATTGTGCATGTCAATCCTACATTCTACATAGTAAGTCCCTAAACATATATGTTATGGTTCTGGTAACAGCAATCTCAAAATTAAGTTGGATACTATTTTCCTTTTTATACAATTTATAGGATTACAGCATGCATTTAGTCGTTTAAAAAGAAAGGAAAACATCTGTTATCAATAAGCATAGATTTTATTGCGTAACTCATAAAGATTATCACAAAAACTTCATATATGTTCTTTACCCAATATACTGATTCTCAGAAAAAATATTGCAATAGGTATCGTTTTAAAAGCATATTGTGATATATCTGTATACTGTTAATACTGTGCTGCCCTAATGGCTACTTGCCCAACAGATGACTAGCATGGCTACTTGCCCAACAGATGACTAGCATGGCTACTTGCCCAACAGATGACTAGCATGGCTACTTGCCCAACAGATGACTTGTACAGTTACTTGCCCAACAGATGACTAGTACAGTTACTTGCCCAACTGATGACTAGTATGACTTCCTGCCCAACTGATGACTAGCATGGTTTCTTGCCTAACAGATGACTTGTACTTTTACTTGCCCAACAGACGACTAGTATGGCTACTTGCCCAACAGATGACTATTACAGCTACTTGTCCAACAGATGACTATTACAGTTACTTGCCTAACAGATGACTAGTATGGTTACTTGCCTAACAGATGACTAGTACTTTTACTTGCCCAGCAGATGACGAGTATGGCTACTTGCCCAACAGATGACTAGTATGGTTACTTGCCCAACAGATGACTAGTATGGTTACTTGCCCAACAGATGACTAGTATGGTTACTTGCCTAACAGATGACTAGTACGGTTACTTGCGTAACAGATGACTAGTATGGCTACTTGCCTAACAGATGACTAGTATGGTTACTTGCCTAACAGATGACTAGTATGGCTACTTGCCTAACAGATGACTAGTATGGCTACTTGCCAAACAGATGACTAGTACAGCTACTTGCCTAACAGATGACTAGTATGGCTACTTGCCCAACAGATGACGAGTATGGTTACTTGCCTAACAGATGACTAGTATGGTTACTTGCCTAACAGATGACTAGTACGGTTACTTGCCTAACAGATGACTAGTATGGCTACTTGCCAAACAGATGACTAGTATGGTTACTTGCCCAACAGATGACTAGTATGGCTACTTGCCTAACAGATGACTAGTACGGTTACTTGCCAAACAGATGACTAGTATGGTTACTTGCCCAACAGATGACTAGTATGGTTACTTGCCTAACAGATGACTAGTACGGTTACTTGCCTAACAGATGACTAGTATGGCTACTTGCCCAACAGATGACTAGTATGGTTACTTGCCTAACAGATGACTAGTATGGCTACTTGCCTAACAGATGACTAGTATGGTTACTTGCCAAACAGATGACTAGTATGGTTACTTGCCCAACAGATGACTAGTATGGTTACTTGCCCAACAGATGACTAGTATGGCTACTTGCCCAACAGATGACTAGTATGGTTACTTGCCTAACAGATGACTAGTATGGTTACTTGCCTAACAGATGACTAGTATGGTTACTTGCCTAACAGATGACTAGTATGGTTACTTGCCTAACAGATGACTATTATGGCTACTTGCCTAACAGATGACAAGTATGGCTACTTGGCCAACAGATTCACACACTGTTGTCAAGGTTTTTGTGGAAGAAATGTACGCTGAAAATAAGGCTGCTTCTTCATCTTAGACCTAACAGACTAAACGAATACTGGCCCTGAATGAAGGCAAACATCCCAGCACTTGATCTCGTAGCCTACATACACAAAAGTGTGTATCCTGGGCCCCATTTCACAAAAGTCCTGTAAGCCTAAGGTCTCGTAAGTTTTCTCGTATCATTCCTGCTTCCTATGTTACAGTTTAGGAGGTACGAATGCTACCAGAAAAGTTGCGAGACCTTAGCCTTACGAGAGTTTTGTGAAACGGGGCCCTGGTGGGAATGTGACAATATGTCAAAGCATAATGTTCGCTGCCCCTCAGTATCGGGATACATAGAGGACCGAGACTATTGCAAAGTCCTCATTAGTGACCATTCATAATTTATGGCAATGAGGGTCCATTATGCATGCACAATGTTAATGACCCCACTAAAATTTATGTACAGAGGCCATGGCATACCCTCCCCAAAACGCTTTGCAGGTCACATACACAATCAATTACCCACCTTTCCACAATTTTGAAGCATAATCTTATAAAATTCATATTTACAACATTGATAACCCAACTACCTCCCCTGAACAAAATGGGTGACTAAATAATCATCATCACCCCCTCCTCCCCTAGCCCCCAACCATAAATCATGAATGGTCCCTCATACAGCACCATCATCACCACCAGCACTAGTGTTTTTAGAGTGAGTGAATGAATGAATTTAGTTTTATGCCACTTTTAGGAATATTCCATTGAGACACCAGACAGGAGCGCAACACATGGTGCCCATGTTTGGAATCAAACCCGGGTCTTCAGTGTGACGAGCAGATGCTTTAACCATTAGGCTACCCCACCACCCGTTTTCAGAAAATATTCACTGAAATGTACAAGGCATGTTGACACTGGACCCCCTATGCAGGCACTGAATGATCTATGTACCCAATAGATACATATGTAAGCCAAGATTTATTTTCCTTCCAAGGTTACAAAGGTATTTGTGAAATGCATGTTGGTAGGTTGGTAGGCAAAAATATAGACATCCTATGCATGTATATTTTCATAAGTAGCTATTCCTGTTTATTGCTGTGTGTGCAGTATTAATGAAGTTGGGCTGGTTCACATGACACAAGACATATTGTATTACATTGTATGCAACCTCTATATCAGTGCAGATGGCAGGAAAAGGAAAAGCAATGCTCAGGCATAATTTCCCACTTGTTTTTCAGGTGGTGTTCATGCACACAAGCTGACTAAATGTTTTAATACAGCTGCTATTAATACCTCTTTCTGATGGATTATGTCTCCTGTTTCACTATATGGATCAGCTCTTACGCATCATATAGCAGAACATATATAGTGAGAAATTGAAGAGATGAGAAGAATATAATAGGCCTTTATAATTATTTATGTAATCCATACAAAATTTATACAAACCTGTGGAGGTATTAAATGCTTTGAAGAACGTCTTCCTTGGGATACATATAAGCATTATTTTGCAATACTTTGCAGTAAAAATATTTACAAAAACAAAAACTTTGTCCTGTTTTGAGAGACCACCCTTACAGGGCCCTGCCAGAGTCCCCGAAAGCCAAGAGCAGGTAAATGTAGTCATCAACCTTGTACCTCATATTTCATGCTGAACAAATCAGACAGATTTCTGAACAAATCAGGGAGGCCGTATCCCAAGGAGGACTTTCTTAAAAGAATTCATAACCTCTACACGTTTGTATAATTCTATTTCTGAAGAAGTCCTCCTTGGGGTATATATAAGCATTAGACAGACTTGCAAAGACTCAAAAGTGGTATTCCGTCTGACAAACGTTACATTAAAGTGACAATCTGTAACCTTATGGAAATAGAAAATGACACTTATTGAGTCATCTGACCACTGATGTCACTCAGAGACCATATACCGGTATATGGTGTCTGTGTCACTCAAGGCAGGGTGTGTGACTAAGGTAGGGACCCATACTGTCAAGCCTGTATGTTGACTGGCTGCTCGATAACACACCCATCTATAAGTCCCAACCCCTAAAGCCAACATTAAGAAAAGTGGAAACATAAGGGACTCTTCAAAACAAAACTTGTCCATTGCACACGACCACTGAGAGGGGAAAAATGGAAAGTTAAAGCCAATCCCAATAGCAGGACTAAAAGCTACCACCAGTTGAGAGAACCGACTGGCCAAACCGAGCATGCTCACACAAGCGCTTGTCCAGCTGATAGAATTCAGCCAGCTCCATATAGCCACAGAGCAGATCCCAATGGGCAGTGCAGCAGCATACGCCTTCAAACCGAGCCTTTAATCCCTCAGGGGGAGTTAAGCCCTTGACCAGCCTTGCCCCTGCTAAAACCATCAAAAAGTTGTTTATTTTCACAGATGCCCTCCAGTGTTCAATATAACCCACCAGCCCAGAGGCCCAGTGCTGGGCTGGCAGTTTCAAATATGTGCTGACCATTATGGCCTTCAGTAAATTATCAGTCAATCATTTTCAACGAGAATGTTTCCCAATTTGTCCTTTCATGACATATGGGAATCATCCACCATCCATCATGTTATGATGACCTACAGTTTCACTGCCTGGTGTTTTAGCAATCTGGCACTGGAATGTCAAAACCAGCGTAACAAATATTAACTTCTCTCAGTGCCATTGGCTTCGCTTAAAACTGTGTACAATGTAGTCTATTTTGTTTTGGTTCTTTTTGCTTTTTTGGGTTTGACTTTAACCAAATGGGCCTGCAGATTTCAGTCAGGGCCTGTAGATTTTTAGGCCTGCAAATAGCTGCAGGCCCTGATGGCTCACTGATAAATTAAACTATTGCAAACATTGATACCCACACTTCTCTTATTATATGCTGCAAGAGTTTTCCACATGTCCAGCACATTCGCACTATGGTGTGTGTTACCGGATGCAGGAACCATGAAAACAGGAAGATAGATAGGCACTGTCACATGATAGGTTGAAAGGAATCTGTCAGCAGAATGCAATTCATGAATGAAAAAAAGCAACCTATAAATTCCATCTAGCGCCTATGCAGAAGAAAAGGAACCATACACACACGCTGTTACACTTTAACACTCAAAATACAGGGAAGGGCGAAGTAAACTTCTGAAAGGATCATCCACATCAATCACATAGAACAACAGCATGAAGAGTGAGGTACGATGTTGATGGCTAGAGTTACCTGCACTTGGCTGTAGGGTCCCTGCCGGGGAAGTTTTTGCTTTTGTAAATACTGTTACTGCAAAAATGGCTACAGCTGTCATGGGATTTTTAATGGACATAAAAATGCTTATGTGTACCCCAAGGAGGACTTCTGACTTCTGAGGAATATGTTGTTGCTAAAGATAGGTATTTTAGATGTTGTATGGGGCGGTGGGGGAGCCTAGTTGTTAAAATGTTCATCATGCTGAAGATACCCACATGGGTACAATGTGTGAAGCCCATTTCTGGTTTCGATTGCCATGATGTTGCTGGAATATTGTTAAAACTGGCATAAGACCTATCTCAGTCACTTTAGATGTTGCATAGACAGCCAGTGTATATGACAGTCAATCCCATACTAAGGCCCAAATATTGGCTTAAACAGGGTACCCCAAATATTGCCTTAAACGACTTACTCATCAAACCCAGGTCCACGATATAAATTAGAAACAAGACAATACCATAAGCAGGGGTGTACCTATGTGCCTGTTCAACAGCTAGGAGGATTTCAAGTATCAAGTTGTGGCGCTAAAATAGCTTCTAGAATAACGATCTGCAGCAATAAACCAACACCTTCAACAAAAACAACATCAAACAAACACAACTTAACACAACAATTCATTTCATGATTTATTTGATGCACACCCAGGCCAAACATGATTTCTCTGTACAATCAAAACATTCTCTCATAAATACAACAACAATCAATGTACAGATTAACTTCATGAGTTGGCCAAGTAGGTTCTAGAATCACACAAATCATCCTCCAAACATTCTCACCTTGCTGAAATGTGTGCACCAAGTTGTCAGGACAAGAGTTCTTGGAGACTTAACGCTAGTGGCCAACGACTCCTGTAGCACACTGACCCTGTGTATTGATGAGGACAATAGCTGAGATTTCATTATATTGAGATTGCTGTCACTCTTACAATCACACGACATTCACACGATACTGCAACGAAACCACCTTCCCCTGTACCGACACAGCCAGAGGTATCCTACACCACCCATTAGAACTGATATTTTTTCCACTTGAAAGTCTAAGGTCTGCCCTCATTTCTAGAGATGATTTGAAAATTGTGAATACCTTGAATATGTTGATGTGCAGAGATGCACACTGACGTTCTCAGGTGATGCTGCTTACTGTCTTGTGTCTATTCATATGTTCTGCTAGAACACTGACTATATCAACCTGACTAGTCTTCACCTCTGTCCCGACACAAAGTGCAGGGAGCTTCCACCTGACACATACATAGGTGACATCTGTTTCTGAATCGTGTCAAATCATATGATCAGACAATCTTCTTATCAGCTAGTTCTTAGGTTACACAAGCAGTCTGAATAATCAACACATAAGCACTGTGTTGCACATTCCTTTCCCTGTACATGTGCAAACTTAATCACATAGCACTGGATATAGATAAGCAGCTGTAGGAAAGCATCTTTCGCGAAGGAACTATTATTATAATTATTATTGAACCATCACATTTGAAGATGGACTTAATCAGTGAGATCCATAGTGTTTGGTCTGGGCTCTGGGTGATAGAGGTGCAGAGCTTGTAGCTCAAGTGGACACCCAAGTTGATGCAATTACATATATCACATGCCCCTCATGAGATGAGACTTCTATATCCTGAGGTACTATGTTCATCACAACTTGAGATAGTAGTTGAGACAATCTGAAGAGTATTTCTGTAGATGTTAATCACTGCAACAGTTTGAATGTCACAAAAAAATTGCCTAGTAGCTAAGCAACTTCTTGACTGCCTCAAAACAACGCCATTTGTCTGGCATGTAGAAGGGTTCGAACACACAAGCAAAGGGTGTGTCATATCCACAGATTCTCTGGATGGGAGCCTCAAGGTTCAGGAAGCATTCACTCTGTGGAGGGACAAACAATTACATTAATAAACTCATAACATTAGGCTTAACAGAAGGCGATACACAACATTCTTACTGTCTTCAATAAATACTCACAGTGTCACCATCTGAGCTACACAAATATATATACACTAACAGGACAAATTGTATGGATAACAACTTCTTTATTGCGTGACTGCGACGTTTCAGTACAGATTCTTGTACCGTTGTCAAGACGTCGCAATCACGCAATAAAGAAGTTGTTATCCAAACAATCTGTCCTATTTGTACACCTCAACTTCTAAAATGCCACTCAAACAAGTTATATATATACTAATAGTTAACTGAGTTAGTTTAATGCCACACATAGCAATATTCAAAATATATGGTTGTGGAGGTCTGTAGATATCAACTCTGCACCAGACAACCCAGTGATCAACAGCATAAACATCAATCTACCAATTGGGAACCGATAACAAGTGTCAACAATGTCTGCAAGCCTCACCACCTGATCCTGCTAGATGCCTCTTACGAGAAGCATGGGTTACTGAAGATCAATTCTAATCCAGATCTTCAAGGGTACCACATACTAATAACACGACCACTGTGACACAGTGGCATAAACATCACAAATTTGACGTTACACAAAAAAGTGGGGTGATTAATAACTGATTCTTGGTGCTATGTGTCTACTGACAAACATTCAGCATGAATGAGTTGATAATCTGTATTACGGTGTGGCATGGTATCTCACAGACTGCTATCACTGTAACACATGTGGTAGTTTATCTACAATATTTTACAGACCAACAATAAAATGAGTGAGTTAAGTTTTACTCTGCATTCAGCAATATTCCAGCTACATGGTGGCTGGCATTCTGTAAATAATTGAGTCTGGACCAGACATTCCAGTGATCAACAGCAGGGGCATTGATCTGCAAAATTTGGAACCAATGACATATGTCAACCAAGAAAACTAGCCTGACCACCCGATCCCGTTTATAACCTCTTATGACAAGCATAGTCACCTTTTCTGGCAAGCATGGGTTACTGAAGGCCTATTCTAACCCGTACCTTCACGGGTCTGAGTGGGGTTAACGGTATGGGTCAACACCAAAATGAGGTCATTTAGGCAGAATATGAACTATATAGGCTGGTTATGTGTACATGGGTCAATACAATCAAAATCAGGAGGCTGCCTGGCTCCACACTGAGAACAACAGTATCAAGTCATGGCCACATTTACCAAGCTTCATGGGTTGTCTAAACTGATGTTTGATGTCATTAAATGAGTACGTTGCCTAAATGGGGCTTTGTGCACAAAACTATTTTGAAACGTGACAGAACTACACTGCAGACACAACAATATTATGAGAATGAGGTAAATACCAATAATCACAATCCTGCAGTGATATATCATAAATAGAGAGTCTAATATTCCTTTGTTCTCATCAGCAGTTACCTGTATAGTTGCTGCAATTTCCGAAGCAAATCCCATTGTAACTGGTGCCTCGTGTGAGATCAGGACCTTACCTGTCTTCACAACTGACTGGAACATAAAGAGTGCGTGAGTAAGTTGGGTTTTGCGCTCCTTTTAGTAGTATTCCAGCAATATACTTTGAGCAACATACAGACAACCCTGCTGCTATGACTCTTAGTTTCACAGTTTTAAAGGAGACTTTGCAGACATGAAAGTTGCTACTGGCTATATGGACAAAAGCATTCGGACTAAGTCTACTTGAAGTGAATGCACCATGAATCAAGACAATCAGGACATCTTATCTTTATCTCAGCTCAAGACAACTGTTTTTTTGGGGGATAACGATATCTGGAATCTCCTTCAAGGTAACACTCACTTGTCTATGTATGTATGGCTACCACAAAATATATGGATGAAGACAATCCGCCCAAAGGTATGCTGCAGATGTGTTTAACAAAGAAGGCTTCTAAAATGTTTTGTCTCTTAAAAATTAGATTCATTAAAATTAGATCATTCTGACCTGCTAAAATCATAACTTGATAGCCCTTCTTACCTTACAGACTGTGTCAATGTCCCATGGCAGGATAGTTCGCAGGTCTATCAGTTCACACGAGACATTGAGTTTCTCCTGCGCCATTGTGGCTACTTCACGCAGAACATGGACCTGGGTTCCCCAGCCAATGAGTGTCACATCAGAACCTGCAGTGGACCAGAGTAAGGGAATGTACAGGATTGTAGTGAGTTATATCCCTCTCTCTTGCCATCCTTGAAACACATGGTCATACTTCAATTATGTACAGCACAGTTTCATGCCATCAGATAAATGTCATCTATTCTTACTAAATGTCTACATGACCAAAGTAGAAGATCGTCTAGATACATTTTTAAGGAAAGGCTATAAAAATCCCTTCCTGTGATTCTTTCAGAACTCAGAGTTTCAGATTGTCGTCGGTCAGCGGTCATAGATCGATAATATCTGTCTGTGACTTATGAATGAGTATGCTGATCGGACTTGTGACCGATGGTTTCCCAGGGAAAGTGGTCGTTACAATACCCTTTGAAATAAATTTTAAAATATTTATCATGGAAATAAAATTAATGTGAAAATGAAATGTTTGAAACCGGAAAGCACAACTAGTTGCTGTTCATTCGCAACAGCTCGATCCTCTCCGCGAGTCACGGAAAATACGTCCGCTCATTCGTAACTACTCGCCTCTTTCCGTGACCTACAAGAAGGCTTGCCGGAATGACACGAGTAGTTACGAATGTACATCAGCCGCAAATTAAGTTACGTGTCTTTTGATTGGTCGGGAATTATGCAGCTACGTTTTACGTGTTATAATTATGATCACTTCAGTAATGGTGGCGACACATGTAAACACGTGCATAAGCAAACCATGCAACTAAAGAAAACATTAAGCAGTCCATGTTGACTGGTTTTGTGACAAGGAAGAACCCATTTGATAAACAGGCACACATGGAGAGTACTTTCGTTCTCGAGAAACAAAAGCAAACACATGCTTGAGCGTTTCAAGGTAGATGGTTACAATTACAGTCGTGGCTGAGATACGACGCTGAGAGCGGCAAAATGACTTGTCAGTTGTGTGTAGATGCAAACAGAGACAATGCGTTCACTCAGGGTTGATGCAATTATAGATTGTCTAACATTGATGACCACGTGAAGGTAAAAGAGGAGACTGCTGTTCAATTTAAGAAAGTAACTGTAAACAGAACAATCTCTTCTTTTTCATGTGACAAAGTTGAAACTGTTAACTGGCTGTATACTGCCTGAAATGAACACTCTGAACACAGACAATTGTTGTATAGTTTTTTTAATCAATTTCTGGCGGACTTGCTGTTTGTTGCCACTGACCGGAACTTTTCCCCACCAAATGGTCAGTGACTTACCCTATCAGCTTAGACTCAAAAACAATGGAACTGTCCCTCCATAATGCAAGCAGGTGCTCTGACAGCCTCACTCACCTTCCAACACCACCTCTGCCTCTGAAAGTGGGATGGTGTAGTCTCCCGTTGGCACCTGTTCAATGGCTGCTCGGTACAGGATCTTTGGCTCAAAGAATATACAAGGATTAGGATCCTGGATGCAGCTCAACAGCAGCCCCTTGGTCTGAACTGGGCCCCTAGGGATCACAACCTGGCAACATGACAGTCTTCATTAACACATTATGTCTTAACCTTTAACCGGCCCAACCAACAGTCATTGTGCACTGCTGAAATAAAGCAACAAAGAACCCACAGAAATATGAAGTAAAACCATTATTATATTATCTTATCATGGTACACCTTACAAAGAGGTAGTCAGTGTGTCTAGACAAAGATTTCTGTCCTCATTTACCAGGCCCTGTTAACTAATTTCCCCTAACTGCCTGCCATCATCAGCCTGGGTTCATCCAAATGTCGTCCATGTCGCGAGCTCAGTGCTCAGACAAACATAATTGGCCTATTGATTCCGACTGATGTGTAAAGACCAGAGCATCAGCGTCCCATACTTTGGCCAGATTATTACTTTTAAGAAGGCACAGATAGCAACTGTCAGAAGGATCTCTCTCCTTCCTCCAAATTACCAGTATTAGACCACTAATGCTTATTGATTGTTTCTTGAATGCCTGCCTTGAGCAGAAAGTATTGACAAGGTTCTGAAGCTCACCTGCTCATGGAGACTTCATTCTATAAATACAGAACTGAATTGCTCCTTTTTGCCATGCCTTGGTAACAAAACATGCCACTAATCAGACCATGTATATATCATTCATGGTTCTTGAGCTCACCTGCTTCAGGAACAAGTTCTTCATTTAAAAGCAGAAGGGCTAATGAATGATTTGCCACACTCAGCAACATTTCAACTATATGGCAGGGAGTCTGTAAATAATTGAGCCTGGACCAGACAATCCAGTGATCAGCATCATAAGCATCGATCTATGCAGTTGGGATACGATGACATGTCAAGCAAGTCAGAAAGCCTGTGAACTTGTTTTCAAATCGGACGTAGTTCTGCTGAAGAGTATACCACCATAATTTGAAACTCAGCACTTTTGTAAATCTCTTTCTGCAAAGTGTGAGTGGTGAAAGCTGATCATATGCAGCATGCGTGTAACCACCTGTCACCTGATCACGATACAATTTCCTGTTAACTTCATCAAACAGCTTGTGTAACAATAGACTCAGATTATCGGGATCTTGCATACAGTCATACACATGATTTCTATTTTCAGGAATCAAATGATAATAAATATAAACAGAATATTACTTAGGTCACATGCATCATTATATAACTTCACATGCTGGAGCTTGAAAGACAGTCAATAGTATGCGAAATATGAGAAAAATCCTTGAATGTACAAGTGAATCCAACTGTATAACGGTTCAGCTTGCATACATTAATGGATATCAACATGTGGCAACTCAATATGTCAGTTTCTGATAATTATCTTTCTGAATGCATGACAGAATGTGCAGTAACGTTCATCAACATAGCTTTCTACTTCTGTAAAAGGAAACTTAACAAAACATGAATAGATTTGATTGCGATGGTGCCTGGTGTAGTCTTAAGTCCTTCTAAGGAAGATCTGAGCAAGACTCTTATCTACTGAAATAATTTTGGAACACAATTACATGTTAGTAGACCCGAAAGTACACAGACTACATAATATGTTGTCAAGTTTCATCAATGTCAGCTATCTTATTATGTTAACAATCTATACGACAAGAAATTTACTCTGAAATGCTCGCAAGTAAAATATATTTTTTCTTCTTTTGAGCACTTTTTTTCTGGGTCACACAGACCTCCATGAATTTTTGCAAGAATATCTTTATGTTTCTTAACTGTAGTCTCCATTCATGATACAACTTTGTTTGCCAATAGTTAGATAATTCATAAACCTTCCCATAAGATATTTGAGCAATCGAACTGAATTCCCTATAGGAAATGATATTTGTATGACCATGTCATTCTGTGACATGACAGCATGTGTTCAGTATTAATCTGACAGTGGAAACAGCTGACTACCATATTTAATTCAGACTCTCTTCCCTTGACTTCTGATCCCATATTATGAAAGAGCACGATACTGCCTTCTTATGCAATCAGACATTCTAAAAACGGGCAAGTTTATATAGTATCAATTTCCTAATATGAGTAAATGAGATAAATCCAGGTCTTTTTTCATTTAATGCCAAACTCAAATCTGGACCAGAAAATAACATCGATCCACAAAACTGGGTTATGATGTCATGCAACAGCCATGCCAGTGATCCTGACCACCCGATCCTATCTATCACCTCTGAGTGAGTGAGTTTAACTTTTACACAACACTCAGCAATATTCAAACAATATGGCATCAGTCTGTAAATAATGGAGTCTGGACCAGACAATCCAGTGATAAAAAGATAGAGCAGCAATCTGCTTAAGTGAGAACCGATGACATGCGGCAGCCCAATCCTGTTAGTCATCTCTTATGACAAGCATAGATGCCTTTTGGGACAAGCATGGATGCTGAAGACCTATCCTACCCCAGATTTTCATGGGTCGTCACCTCTTACAAGCAATGGTTGGTGAAGAACAATTCTAACCCCGACCTTCATAGGTTCAAATGCAAATCGTAAGTTTCACGATAGTCAGTATCAACTACAGAGCTACCAACTGCAATGCAATGTGAGAGGAAAAGTGACATAGGTCTACAATGTTAATAGGTTTCTGAACCCATAGCACAATTTCAGTCCTTCCTGACACCCCTTTCTGATATGTTAAAAAACAATTACTTTTCATTTTAACCTTCTGAAATGTAAGCAATATCAAGAATAACATTTCGTCATGAAATACAGATCATCTGTGGATATTGTTATCGTTATTTTACCTTAATGCCTGGCATATGACCAAAGAATGCCTCTGGCATCTGTGAGTGGTAGAGAGCCCCATGGCCAACAGCACCACAAGGAGCCCGAATTGTCAAGCCACCCACATCAAACAGGTTGCCTGTCCGGTAGCGGAACATGGCAGCCTCATTTCGAATCTGGAACAAGAAACACACCTGGAATCATACACATGTTTCACAATATTTATTCAAGACAACTGTTGGCCAATGAATGATTAACTGTGTAAGCATGGTAACTGTCTGTGACTGAAAGCATGTTTAACATCATGGCAACAGTGCATGACAGCATGCAATCAGGCAGAAAATAACCGATATTGCTCATAAATATGAGATAACTTTGATCAATACCCAAGTCTCTTTTTCATTTTCTCCGATGTTTGTCAAAGTTCTTTCAAAAATGACAAAAAGGATGATCAAAGCATGTTACATCTTAGTGGAAAAGGACATCCCCAACATTAATATCACAAATTTTCAAAAGAATTCTTATAAATAGCTATAATCTTCTCAAAAACTATGACATGGCTTCTTATTTTGGGGAAGTGGGAATTTTTAAATAGATTCCGCCTTCACCTGAACTGACTGTATCCGACGTTGACCTAAAACATGACAAAAACATTTGGTCAAACCTGTATAAGTCTTTGATGAGATACATATTTTCTGATGGCCATTTGACACACATAGCTGGTTTTGAAAACTTCAGCCACAACAAGATACAAATTAGGGCAAACTAAATCTTGTCCCATCAAATGACCTGCCCCATGCAAATTGTGCTTTTGATAGGAATTTGGAAAAACAATTTGATGTAAAACCCTCCTCTCTGAAAAAATACCTTCCAATTATTATCGTCTCTATGCAGGGAAAGTTTTCCCTTGTGAAGGAGATTAACAAATCATGTTGACAAATCAGTATTTATGAATTAGTTTCCTGTAAAACTGTAACTTCTTGACACATGCTGCTAAATTTAGGCTGATTTGAAAGCAAATTGCTGCTAGAAAGGGCTTTTTTGAAAAAGGGCTTAAACAAGTTAAGGGCCTTTGTACAGCAAAATGTTCACATTTCACGGAATTTTCAAGCCAGTCTGAATGTAATCAAGAATGGACCAGACAATCCAGTAATCAACAGCATGAGCATCAATCTATGCCATTAAGATACAATGACATGCGTCAACCAAGGCAGCAAGGCTGACCACCTGATTCTGTTCATCCCCTCATACAACAAACGTGCTGTAGAAGGTGAATTCTAACCCCAGTGTTTGCCCTGAAGCAGAAACCCTGCATATTTGATGTACAAATTATATGAAATATGCAGTGAATTTAAATGCTTGTGTCATTGTTGACGCAACGCTACTTGACCCTAAGTTCAGATAATCTAAGCTCACAATTCAGCTGTTGTTTAAAACTACTTAGTATATTTTTTGCCATTTAACTGCTCAGAGATGATTATATACCTGACCTACTATACCTTATTCGTTTATCGTTATGAATCACAGTTCAGGCCTTTGTTTCAAGTTCCAGACTGAAGTTGACTCCCAAAAACATTACCATGACTCCCTCTCATGACACCAGGGAGTCATGATGACATTTTCTTGTCAAAGGCAAACACTGTAACCCGGATCTTCAAAGGTCGTTGTACACTTGCAGTCAGGGAGTGAGTTGGTTTTTTCGTAAGCAATATTCCAGCAATATCACCAGGAATGGGATTCACACATTGTTCCCAAGATGGTAATGAAACATGGGGTCTTCAGCATGACTAGCGAACGCTTACACTCCCACTTCCCCTTTACACTTGGGACTCTGCTTCACACTAAATGCCACTGCCAGATTACAATGGGTCCAGGGTATTCATCATAATAAAACAAAGACTTGACACACTAGATGTCCTATGATGATGTTTCTCTGCTTGTCATCTGAGGGTTTTGCAGGATTATCAATCATGAATATTAAGGATTCACACATGAACTGCACCATACATAGTGGGCTGCCTCTGCATGTCACTCACACCCTCTTGAAAAGGAATTCCTGAACCTAAAAAATTCTTTTTGTCAAAGAAAAGCCAAGAGGTCTTGAGGTTGCCTGTCCTTGAGCAGAACACAAGTGTGCTTTAAGTTCATATTTTTATCAGTTTCCTGCAATTTGAAGCACTGACATCTGAATCACTAGTTAACAGATGCTATCTTCTTTGGATTGATGCTTAGCTTGAGCACAACATAAATAACTCAGAGAAGAGGGCTTGTGAATATCAAAGGTTGCACTGGTAACAGTACTTGAAAACTACCAAAACAGATCATGTGCACAATGCGCACACACAATCCACCAACTCTGGCCAAAGGGAGACAATTTTCCATCAGTGCCTAAGTTGACTTAGCAGTCAGTTCTCATACTGATAAAACACCAAAACTATTGTCACCATGGTTACTGTTCCACTTACCTGGTCAAAAGCAGGGAAGATGTAATCTGCAAACTGTATCTCTGCTATAGCTGTAGATCCAGCTGCTGCCAGGCCAATCCCGAAGGCAACGATTCCCTGTTCACTAAGCGGGCTGTTGAACACTCGTTCCTTACCTGTGTAGGTTTACAAGGTATGTTGTTTACACAATGGACTATATACATATATTCATGCATTATTATTTTTGATGTGTAAAATCAATAGTAAAAGTTTGGAGAAAATGAGCCGTTGTCACTAAGGTGACATAATCCCCCACAGCATATTATCAAATCAAACTTAACAAGAAAACAAAGTCATCAATATACCCAGCAATAGCAAAACACTCCACATGAATATGTCAGGTAGCTATGACTATGTCCAATGTTTTAGTGAGTTTTATGCCACATTCAGTAATATCCAGCACTATCCATCAATTTCAGCCAAAGTCAAACTTGTTGCCAAGGCAACGTAAAATATATTTAATTCAGAAAATCAAATAATAGGAGCTAACTTTGGTGAAAACGTATTGAACACTTTTCAAGTTCTCCCCCGAAAAAGAGCACCAACACTAATTTCAGTCAAAGTCAAACTTGCTGCCATGGAAACAAAAAAAGAATTATTGAAATCAGAAATCCAAAGCTATCAAAAGGCTCCAGTTTACTACCAGGTCTACGAATGTAAGAAGTTTGGTACAGAAATATTAAACAGTTTCACAGTTCTCTGCTCCACAAAAGACAAATGTGCGTGGACCCATGGACGCAAGCACGGATACACACATGGATGGAGTGCATGTTAATGCTGCAGGGGATAATTATGGTCCAAGTTCAACAATCAAAACTAAACAAATGAACTCCGCAAAATGTTACTTTTATTCATTCCTCACAAGACATTTTAGTATTAAATGGTTATTTCATTTTATTCCAGCTGACATTGTACATGGATCTATTACATTATCTATCAAGCAGGGCCCTAGCTGCCTCAAAAAGCAAACATTCTTATAGGTATGTTTTAGTAGTTATGGGAGGACTTACCATATTTATCCTTCAATCCCACTGTACATCGGAACACACCACCAAATGCAACATCCTCACCAAATACCACTGTAACAAAATTTTAACAGGAATAAACACTAGATTTCTTGGCAAAGGGTCAGTCAATAACAGGAGTTACATGCGACTGAAACCTAGTTTAAGGTATTTTCCACTCTATGGACAAAAGAACAACAGAAAGTACATAACATGAGAAAGGATAAGATTCTGTCCACACAATCTCAAGTCTGATCCATAAAACCAGTGGATGACAGCATGACCATTAAAATATACAATGTACATACAGTGACATTTTAGCTCTGATCTACGTAACTGGGATTTGATCCGGTCAGAGAGTCAGACCACTTGAACAGCATAGCTGACTCTTACGACAAAATAGGATTACTGGAGATAATTCTAACTGAGATCTTATAATATAAAATAAAGAAACATAGCATCGCATACTTTTTCATATTAAAAATATACCTGGTAAAACTTAACATAGAGTATGCACCTTTAGGACTGTATCCACTCAAATATGCCTTTACATTCTTTCAGAACTATAAGACAACATAGCATGTTGAACAACGTAACCAATATGCATATCAAAACATCTAGTGTTTTGAGATGTGTTGGGATATTTAAGTCTCAAGGTGCCAAACCTTGACTAGCTCCAGCTAGCAGTGGACCACAATTAATACACCTGCAGTAAAGATGGCAACAACTTACCAGCAGACGGATCTTTGCTGAGTGCAATATCTAGTGCATTGGTCACAGACTGGAATAAGTTCATTCGAGTTGTCTCCCCTGTCAACAGGAAAATATCTAGGTGTTAATAGTGTATGAAAGTAACACAACATAATTAAACATATTCCATTCAAAGGAACTACGTTCTCATTCTCGTTCTCAAAGTCACTTTATGTGCTTATTTACATAAATGATTTTGCAGGAAAATGAGTATAGACATTTCTGTGATGCAAATATCTCCCTCTCACAACATAGCTCTTAATCTGGGGAGATCGCTGCCACCAACTCGTGGAACCTATTCTTCTAAAATTATATGGCTCTAGAATCAGTCACCATTTTCACCATTGATTCATCATTCAAGCGTCTGTGAGGTTGGTTGCTAGAGAATTTAAATCAATACAACCCAAAACATTAAACATTTAATTCAGAAATTAGCACATATTCTGGCACAATGCTGGATAAATACATTAAATTCTTTGAAGGCTAATGCAAATTTATATTACTCATAGAACTTTTGACATTTTAGCTTTCATTGAAGACATTGTAAATCTTCACCACTGTCAAAATATGTAACTGAGACAACAACAATGTAAAGCATAGCAATATGTTATATTCCTATGTATATTCCCTAAATATTACTAATGATGTCAATTCTGTTATTCTTAGAGAGTTGCAACTGTAACACAGATTTCAGTAGTATTCCAGACGGACCTCTATGGCAATGGTCTGTAAATAATTAAAATGAAACAAAAATGAAAACTTAGATTAGATAGCATTAAAACTTGATTAGTTGTTTCTTCGCGGACCATAAATTGGTTTATTATGGACTACAATTTTGACTGGATCTACTTGTGTTCAACACTCTTCTCGCTGCATGAGGCGACACCGGTTTGAGAATCACAGATATAATAACCTGTCCATCAGAACAAAGGACACAGAATATAGAGACACAATCAAACTGATTCTGTTGTTTGATAATGCATAAAAGACTTTGAGTCTGATGCTTTTGGTGAACATCAGTAGTGAGTATAGTTTTATGCCACTTTTAGCAATGTCCCAGCAATATCACCGCACGGGATCATCACAGAAATAGGCTTCACACATTCAGTCACATTGCACCCTTGTGTGGGAATCAAACCCAGGTTTTCAGTGTGATGAGGAAACACTTGGGTTCA
Organism: Haliotis asinina; assembly: GCF_037392515.1. Classification (NCBI taxonomy): domain Eukaryota; kingdom Metazoa; phylum Mollusca; class Gastropoda; order Lepetellida; family Haliotidae; genus Haliotis; species Haliotis asinina. Next base: position 68,518,475 of record NC_090285.1, read on the forward strand.
TTGTGTGCACAGAAAGATGATCTGTTTGATGGGCATTTTAGAAGTATGGCGAGTCACATGAAAGTAAGATTCTTTAAGGATAACAACTTCTTTTTGTGTACTTGATGCGCCGTTTCAGATTCATATACTGTTGTCAAACAAAATCATATACACTAAAAGAAGTTGTTATCCATGAAGAATGTATATAGAGATGTTAGGTTTTGAAAATGATTGTTCTCTGAATTTGCCCTCGATCCAATCAAAAATAATCTCAATAGAGATGGTGAACTACTGCGTGGCTGGAATCTGTCATTTGTCCAAGCACAAAGCAGGACTTGAAACTGACAAGAGTTTGCACCAGTTTCCGTCTGATCCAATCATCCGAAAAAAAATGACTGTAGTTTGTTTGCTACCTACAGATATAAAAACATGTCATGTGTATCACACGTGCCTAATTACATGATGTATCAGACACGCGACTCGGGTGCATGAGTCATAAATCGATTTATTTTCTTTATGTCGTATAGTCTGATAGGTGTTAAGTTCAAATTGCACATGGTCAATGACTGAAGCTGTGTACTGCATGTTGTCTTTAGCAGACAGGCAGACAGACATATAGGTGTCAATAAACCAGACATTGAGCTCTCTCTGTGACAGAGACTGCTTACCATAATCAACAAGTTGTTTTACGTAACGAGTAGATTATTTACTTGTTTGTGCACACAACCAAGCTTAGATTACTGCCCACGACCTCAGACTCTGGGCATGCATACTGTTTCAAGCTCCGCGAAACTATTCACTGCGCATGCGTTAGCACAGCTGTTGAAACCAGTTTTTCCCCCAGTGCTGGGGGAAATTTAATGCAACGTTTGAACTCCGATTTCGCGGGCTTTTTTGTCATCGCATTTTTTTTAACTTTATAGGTTAAATTGGCAGTTTTTATGACTTGTTTCGGTAAGTGCATACCGAAAGCTACGAAAATCTGCAAAGTTGTGTTTTACGTTGCATGTGACCTTTAAATAATTACACCACACATGAGAAATGTCAGATAGAAACTTTGATTGCTACATATCCATGACATGCTCAGTACCTGGAATAAACTTTATCATGTCAAGGTAATCTGAGTGCTGGGCCACTAATTAGACCACACTGGCATTCACCAAAGCACACCTTTTTCTGGATATCATGTTCTTGTTGAGTGGCTCACACTAACTGGCATGTGCTGAATACTCATGCTAATTAATATGGCACTGGATGGACAAAACAAGCCTTCAGTTGATTCCCTTCAAACCTGGACAATACAGACTAGAGATCAATATTGTGAGTACTGATTCATGAAATCAGAATACAATTACATACACATGAATCTTGAGTAAATAATATTGATGTTTGTTTGCTCTTTACATAACTTAACTTCTGGATTTCAATTGTCAATAAAACGTCTCACAAGAGGAACTGGGCATCCACCCTACTGATGAAACTGTTTGTGCAATCCAATCGTGCATGTACTTCCCCGATATAGCACTAGCAATGAAATGGCCCAAATCACCAGAATGTCAAATTCAGCTTGCTTTGGGATATATTTAGTGTTAAGTATGCATGTCAGTTTGTAACTTTGGTTTTTGAGTGGGGCTGGGTGAGTGAGTGAGTTTAGTTCTACGCTGCACTGAGCAATATTCCAGCTAAATGGCGGCGGTCTGTACATAATCAAGCCTGGACCACACAATCCAGTGATCAACGACATGAGCTTTGATCTGCGCAATTGCGGAACCAATGACACATGTCAACCAAGTCAGCGAGCCTGACCACCCAATCCCGTAGGGTTATAGCTAAAACAGCACCACAGCAGAATGGCACCTAAATCGTTTGGTGAAAATGGCACCATACTGGCGAAAACTTTCTTGGCATACTTACCTAATATATTTTTTATTTATATTTCTGCAAAACACTAAAGTCCACTTACCTAATATATATGTTTTTATTTCACAAAGTCTACTTAATAAACACTAAAGTGATCATATCAATGTTCATCCAATGTTCACAAAACACTAAAGTCATATCAATGTTTATCCTTTTCAAATTTTATATGGTGACGTTTTCGCCATAACATTTGTAGCCGTTTTCGCCAAGGGGAGGTTCTGTTGTGTCCAAATGGTGCCGTTTTGCTTTGGTGACGTTTTAGCCTGCACCCATCCCGTTAGTCACCTCTTACGACAAGCATAGTCGCCTTTTACAAGCATAGTCGCCTTTTAAGACAAGCATGGGTTGCTGAAGCCCTATTCTACCCCGGACCTTCACGTGTCAGTGGGGTTGGAGGTATAGGAGGAACTCATACCGACTTGACTAGCACAGGTTTCTGGGAACCTATTGTGTTCTCCGGAATCACCATTCATGCTAGATCTACCCTTTTTTCAGTCTTGCCATTAAATGATGCATCATGATTTTGCTAAAATGCGAACATATTCAATACCATGCTCTGGCGGCGGTGTGTCTGGAACATAGCTGAATGAGGTTGCGGTTCGAACTCCAACTGTCGTTGATGCTCTTGACAGGATATGTCTGAAATATTTGGAGGAAACACGAACTGTTCGCAAGGCACTCGCCATCTTGTGCGGAGTTAATAATTTCAGGAAATAATTCTTTTGGTTGATATTATTTCAGAAATATCCTGAAATCATGAACAGAACATTCTTCATTAGTTACGTTATCTATGTGTATTATGACATAATCGTTGTAAATATTCTGAACTGTCTTACGCACGCAACAGAACCGCAGAATAAAGGTCTATCGAAAAAGAAAGCACGATGCGAAAAAGTTGCTTTTCTGTTGGCGTTATTTTATCCCAACATTCATCCCAAACATCGTAAACAAATAAATACTTTAACAAAAACATGGGTTGTGGTATCCTGAGGTACAAATTATGCTGAATGGGTACAGATTGTTATTTTTATTTATTCTTCTTCCACGATGTTTCGAATTTAACAATTTCCAGCAAGACTGTCATGGCGTCGGCAAGAAGCATTGTCGAGTACCTCGGTGACCACGAACGTTATCGTTGTGGTTACTGCGGATCCTCGGATACTAACTATTCCCATGGTGAATTGAAAATTATTGCAAGATTTCTCGGAAACATTATACACTCTAATCTCAAGAGTTTAAAAGTGTGAATTCTAGAGTATGTTGTCAAGGAAAACATTGTGATATTCCACTGAATTATTCAATACGATTTTGTGCGAGTGATGCGCTAATTATACATACACCATAACGCATGCTATTATGCACCATGACAGTTAGCTCGTCATTCTGTTTTAAGTGGGTCAGCATGTTCTCTATGTTTTTGTTGTCACAAACAAACGCAATTTGCACGCGACGCGGAAGTAAATGCTACACACTGCAATGTTACTCATTTCGCGACGACAGTGACGTCATACAGCCCATGGGATCCATTTCGAAACAAATAACAACCAAATCATGTGGCCCCCCTAAGTAACTGAAGGAATTACGCAAATTTGAAGGAATTGCATCTCAAGTGTAAACAAACGCAGCCCACTCGCAAAACAGTTTGGAGTGTCAGCCAGTCAAGAACTATCATTAAAATATTGGTATAGTTCACTATTTCTTGAACATCAGCACTATTTTGCTCCAGTTGATACCCATTTGCCAACATTTTAAAATTGTCAACAGGATCTGCATCATATTTAATCCTGGCGTTGCTGTCTTCTTAAAAACAAGATGCTGGTGTTTCCTCACCTGAAAACTTGTTCTTTCAATACAACTATAAAGTAAAACATACCCAGTTGCTCTATGAGGATGATTATTTGGAAAATGATATCTCAACTTTGGTAATACTAAAATGTTGGTTCAAAATGTTCCACTGTTACAAATGGGTAATGCTGAACAAACTTGAACATATATCAGCGTAATGCTACCACAGCACAAACTAGCATGAACTTTGTTTTGTAGGTATGTGGGCTCATTCCATGACAGTACAAGACTATGAAGACCTCATCAACAGAGGCTGGAGGCGGTAAATATAGAATTTCATCTTGACTTGCAAGATCAGTTGGTTTTGAGGAGCATTAAAAAATGATGCTACATGACATATTTTTATGTTTACCTTAACCCAGTCACTTCTACAGTCATTTGACTCAAAAAAGAACTAATGAATTGCAATGTAGCTTGAAAACTAATTAACATCCAATGCTCAATGAAAGGCTGATCTTTATCAAAACATCAGACTAATAAACTATCGTTAAAGTACTGATATAGTTCACTATTTTTGACAAGGGAGGAGTGCAGACAAAGACAGCCAACTGTTCAAGAAGCATGTGCACAAGTGCTGACAAAGTTATCAGACTTCTAAGATAAAAAAGTGTTTACCGAGTGATATTTCACCGAGATATATCCTGGTAACTTTTACAAGTTTCATCTGATCCTTAGAAATGTTGTACAAAACAATGTAATATTGATGAAAAAGAATGCAAATAATATGTTTTAATCATTTTGTTTCATGTCAGGAGTGGCAAGTACTGCTACAAGCCCACCATGAAGGTGACATGCTGTCCACACTACACAATCAAACAAGATGCTCCTAGTTTTAAAATGAGCAAATCCCATAAAAAGGTTATAAAACGTGTGAACAAGTTTCTTATTCATGGAATAAAGAAAAGTGATAAGAGTGACAAAATAGACAGTGAACCATCTGATACACATGGTGGTGAAAATCTTGAACGATTAGAAAATATATTACCCAGTGACTTAAAACTTAAAGCTGATGGTGTGAAGCTCAAAACAGAGTTGGAAGGTTCAAGTTCACAGATCAATTCAAAGGGAGATGTCACTGATAAAGGTTCATCAGAAGCAAGCACAAGCAGACAAGCTAACAGCAAAGAAAAGGCAATGGATACAGAAGTTAGACAACCCCATCAACCTCAGCCAGGTACTAATCAAGCTGTGACAGTACACAGTAATCATTATTTCATCTAGTATCCACTTGCCACTTGGTGAAATGTACAGCAGGGTTATCATGCCTTGTAGCTTTCAGTGAAATGTCCAGGTTCAGTTCTGTTTGGGGCAGACTGGCAACTGCTATATTCATGTTATGGCACAGTTTGTGACTTTAGCCACTGATTCAAGAGACTTATGTTTGAAGCATTTTTTTTTCTCTGGAAAGAAGAATTTATATTAGTACACAGAGCAAGGCAAAACATACTGAACATATGTATTAAATATCCGAACAGGTCAGAAGAAACTGCTGGTTCTTAGTATAATTTAGGTTATCAGGCAGTGAAAGTAGCCAAAGCAGATTTGCTGGGACAGCTAATTTACTGAACCTGGTTCCCTATTACAATCTTTTGTTAGTTTCATACCTGACCGTACAAGAAGTAGTGGACAAAACTTGGCAGTGCCAGAGGGTTTTATGTCTTCATTATCTTTCCTTGATCACTGTAGGTGCCGAGTACCATGATGGAGAACATGTTTGAGCAGTAGCCTTACCAAGTCTGTATGGAAGTCTAACAAATGTAGACCAATCTTGAATAATCGGTAAAAGATCAGTTCCGTGTAGTATGGTGTTTCTTATTTTGTAAAATATGTTTGATATCTTTTCATGAAGGGGTGGTGATGTAGCCTGTTTAACTGTTTGCTTGTCATGCCTAAGACCCGGGCTTGATTCCCCACATGGGTACAGTGTATGAGATCCATTTCCTGTGTCCCTGTCATGATATTGCTGAAATATTGCTAATCCCACTTTTCATGAAAGCTGCTGTAAGGTATTCCTTTCATGATCATGAATTTGTGTTCACGCAGCATTGACATGACAGATTTTCTGTGACCTCAATATCACGATAGACGATGATATACCCATATAGAATCATGAATAAAAGTGGTTATGCAGGTTCAGGAGCAGACCCAAGTTTACCGCCGAGCAGAAAAGCCAAGGATATACGCAGGGAGCGGAAACTGCAGAAGCTGACAGACAAGGGAATGGATGCAGAGGCTGCTGCAGCAGCTGTACAAAGCAAGGTGAGGGGCAAAACTTTCATCCTGTAACTATCAGGGCATCATGTAATCAGTTAATGTGCTTCCTGTTCACAGAAAAAATCACGGTGGGGCCAAAGAGACACAGATCAAAACTCTTTGTACCCTGAACATGCACTTCAGAAGATATTATGGTGTACCTTGTACCTCCACCTTTCATGATGCAGGTTTCATCTGTATGGTAAATGTCTAGGGCATTTGTCAAACTGTTTGAAGATATGAAAGTTGTTCCTTGAAAGGACTACAAAACTCAGATTGCTTTTGGATCAGAACATGCTGGCTTCCTTTTAAAACAAATGTTGTATGTGTTGTTTTGCATATTCCAGAAGCTACAACGCATGGACTCTGAAATGAAGAGCTTAGAGGATTACCTCAATGAACCAGAACAGGCCCCCAATGTGGCTCACAAACTTCAAGTAGGTGGAGACAACTCTGAGTCACACTCTTCCTTTCTGAATTATTTGCCAAAAGCACAAGGTTCTAATTTGAAAATATTTCAAATATTTATCTGAGTATAGCCTTGACATGCTGAACAGAAAACATGATTATGGCAGAAATTACTTGTCTTGTTTCCTCATTTGATGTCTGTGCAAGCCAGATCTGTGTATACTGATAGTTAGACCAGGGTACAAGTGACATTATCTATTACAGTCATCATATAATTGTAACAGATGAGCTTAATGATCGTAATAACATACAACAGTTGATACCTGAACATGCTGAAAGAGACTGCCGTAATATTGCTTAACTTAAGCTTAGCTGTCCCATTGCTCTAAACATTACCATCCAGGTGATGAGAGGAGGTCTGCTGGCCGTGGGTTTGAATTCCCAATTATGATCCTTGGTCTGCTAGTACCATTTCTGTGTTTCCGGTCTTCAGCAACCCATGCTTGTCGTAATTGGCTTCCCAACATTAAAATAAAATACTCTTAAACCCAAGCAGTAACCAGACAGTTTTTGCTGTACTGTGTATAAGCCCATGTATCTCTACACAACCGTATAAAGCTGCTGAAAATATTTCTTGGCACTTTTGGACAAGTGATCTAAGCCCTAACATGTTCAAAAACTCCCATGCTATATAATCCCTTTGCAGGCCAGGTTGTTGTCATACCTGAATATCCAATGTGTCAACTCACTATCCTATACCCAGGAACCATTCACCTCAACATTCAGGAAGTGATATCACCATCTTCATCTCTGCTGTTATTCTCTCCATTGCACAAACATTCTCTAGCTCATGAAAGTAATTTAACTGGTCATTTGTTTCAGTGTTTGTATATGACCAAAACACAGAGCTACAATATCACATATCACCATGGTATATTGGTATTTATGAGATTAGAGAACTGAGAAATACCACATGGGATAAACCACTTTGTATCAAGGTGGACCAAGTGACTCATCTGTCCTCTTTCAGATCCGTCTTGTGCGATCATCACCCAAAAGTGAAGAGTTTGTGTCGTCTTTCAAAGCTGCCCACACTGTTTATAGCAATTACCAAATGACTATTCACAAAGACCCACCTGGAAAACCCAATCAGAAACAGTATACACGCTTTTTAGTGGATTCTCCATTACAGGTAAATTTCATGTCATCTTCTTTCTCTTTGTAGACCCGACTCATACTTGTAAACCCCCACTCAAATGACTACAGAACAAGTTTTACTGAATCTCACCAAGTGTTTAAGAAATACCAGATGTCTGTTCACAAAGAAGGCGAAAGTGACTGTAGTAAACAAAACTTCACGGAATTCTTGGCAAACTCTCCATTGGAGGTAGGAGATCAAACCATGTTACAAATCATTCCTTTCCTTGCCAAGCTTTTATGCATGCTTTGCCATTATTATTAATTATTGTTGATCTTGCTGCCAGTGAGTGAACTCCCGGGATGACGCTGACATCACAGCTAACATAGCTTCTGATTAGTTTTATGTAGCTGATGTGTATTCCCTGCTTTCAGTTAATTCATTTTTGTTCTAATTTTTGTGAGGTGTCTTTTCAAACACAGTAGTCGAATAGACTCACATTGCATAGATATATTGTTGTTATAATAGACACATACTTCATGCACTTGTTATTGATGTAGTGAACACACATTACTTACAGTAACAACTGCCATAAGACATACTGGTACACACTGACAATCTTTGCAACTCATATACTTGCAGCCAATGAGCAGAGATGGAGGTCCTTCACATGGGTACGGATCTTTCCATCAACATTACATCCTTGATGGTAAGATCATCGCTGTCGGCGTCATCGACATCCTTCCTCACTGCATATCATCAGTCTACCTCTACTATGATCCGGAGTACAGCTTCATGTCCCTGGGCACCTACTCAGCTCTAAGGTAGGGCTGCAGTGACTAGTGTATTGATCACTGGGTAGTATTACATTCATTGTAGTGTTGATGTAACTGGGAAATAATAACATATTGAGGTGTTAAAAAGCCAAACATTCAATGACAGAAAGTGATTTAACAATTTGATTGTCAGGAGTGGCTAGTGGCCAGTTTGGTGATCCAGGATATGTCCCTGGTCATGTGCATAGGATAAAGTCAGCTCATCGCTCAATATAAGTGCTTCAATGTTATATATAAATATATTATTATTATGTACATGTTTCATTGTATGTAACAGATTCATTGTCATTGTTTGTAATGTCCAACTTGGTACATCTTTTGCATCAGGGAGATAGCGTTTGTGCGGAAACTGCAGCAGAGGACACCGGAACTGAGGTTCTACTATATGGGCTACTACATACACTCCTGTCCCAAGATGAGATACAAGGTAACACATTTCATGACACGACACACAGGCTCATTTCTTTGTCATTCATTTTGCATTGTGGGCATGGGGGCACTTGCCTCCCTTGGGTGTGGCAGAAACCTATGACTGGATTCATCAATGTAGTAAATGTTTATCACCTGCTTGACATCGATCTTGACACCTTGATATGACACCTTGATATGACAGAAATGTTGTTTGAAGCATCTCTCTCATATTGAAGTTCTCATTTGAAGTATGTATAATCAAGGATTAATAATTATTTGTAGTGGAAAACAATTATCACCAGTGATCAATAAGAACATTTTATCTCTGACAAGAAAATATCAAAACAGCCAGACATTTCAGATGTAGTAAATGCCCCAAGTCTGTTTTGTATCAGTGGAACTAACAGATTGTAGTGAGTGTGCTTTTACACTGGTACTAGCTTTATTTCATAAATATCAGATGCCTGGGGGTGGTGGAGAAGCCGAGTGGTTAAAGTGTTCGCTTGTCACACTGAAGACCCGGGTTTGATTCCCCACATGGGTACAATGTGTGAAGCCCATTTGTGGTTTCTCCCTCCATTATATTGGTGGAATGTTGCTAAAAGTGCTGTAATACCCAACTCACTCACTCACTCACTCCTGTGAAGATCCATATTGATCTTCAGCAAGCCATGCTTGTTTCAAGGAGCAACTAACAGAACTGGATGGTCATGGTCTGACTTTGTTGATACATGTCATCATATACCAGATTTGTAGATAGATGCTGATACGGTTCATCACTGGATTGTCTGGCCCAGACCCAATTATTTATGAAAAACATGGGCATAGAGCTTGAATATTTTTAGTGTGACAACAAACCAACCATGGCATTTAACAACAAACCAACCAGCCAACCAGCCAACCAATCAGGTGACAGCAGACATCTACTTCCCACATCATATCTGTCTGATTACCTAACCCAGGCCTTTCTCAAGAAGAGCTAATGATGTAAGGTCAAAGCATAGTCATTCCCTTCCGTTACATCTGACTTACATTTGTGATTGTCAGAGATCATTTTCACTAACCTACTGTTGTCCCAGACTGACTGACTGACTGTACAGACATGATGCAATTCTTTCAGGGTCAGTACTTTCCTTCCTACCTGGCTTGTCCAGAGGTCTACACCTGGGTCCCCATTGACAAGTGTCGGCCCAAGCTGGACGCCAGTCGCTATGCCAGACTAGAAGAGGATGGCGTAGGTGAGTAATGTGAGATCTAGTGGGTTGATCTGGGCAAACTGTCTGAGGCCAGACTAGAGATCCAGTAAGCTTGAGGTGGTGGGATCACATACACCTGTGAATGGGTGTATAAATCTTGAAGTCATTAACTGACTCTTTCACTGTCACAACCCCTAGTGTACAATACACAACACTGTGCACTTAAGAGAACCCACGAATCCATTAGGAAAAGACCAGATGGTGGCCACATGAATATGTGTAAACAGCGAGTTGCATGTACAGCAATGTGCAGTGCACCTGGACAAAGTACTGTGACTATGTGTCCCAGTCCACTCAGCTGCGAATGGGTACCTTGTAAGGATGGGTTGAAAGAACTGTATCATCCCCAGGGAGTTCAGATTGATATTATGAAGTGCCACTGAGATTGACATCCTGTGATCGAGGGAAAAGTGAGGCACCTGTGATTGATTATAATGATTTTAGTTGTCTGACCATTCTTACCTGGCAGCAGAATTGTACAGTAACCAGTGAAAATTCACATTAGTGATATAATGCTGTCACTTGTTGGGAGTGGCTCATTTTGTACTTACGCTCTGCATTGTATCTGAGTGTTTTATGTTGTCTTCAGTTGTCTCAACCTGCTATTTGATCCAGAGATATGGGTGTAGACTTTGGAGAGATATGGATGTAGACTTAGGAGAGATATGGGTGTAGATTTAGGAGGGATATGGGTGTAGATTTCGGTGTATTTAACATTGTGGTAGTGGTGAGTGAGTCTAGTTTTACGCCATTTACATCATTTCGCAATGTTCGTGCAATATCACAGCATTAAGCATTGCACCCATGTGAGAAATCAAATCTGGGTGTTCCGCATGACAAATGAATGCCTTAACCACAAGGCTACCTCCTCACCCTCCTTGTAGTGATAAATCATGGAGATTGCAGATCAAGATTTGTATAAGTGTTTCTGCACACATGGAACCATTATCCAATCCAGTAAACAGACACACTGAACACAGCCAAATCCTGGAGACCACGTGTAGATGAGGGTCTGAGAAGAGGTTCATTTGCTGTTTGTGTTGCAGAAGACGACAATGGCAACATTGACCTGGACCGTGTACTGGTTCTCTATGATTCGGAGGCCATGCCGTACGAGGTGTACAGTTTCCTGAAACCCAACGCTAATGATGAGGGGGAAGTGAAGGAGTACGCCATGTTGGCAGGGAAGACCTGTGCAGAGCGAATGTTGCTGTTCAGGAAGTAGATCCCAGGGAGTGAAAGCAGGCTGCAGGATTACTCTCATATAAGTCAGAGATGCCAGTACCAATATGATGCAAGTAGTACTTTCAAAAATCAAAATTAGTAGTTTGACCATAAAATTAGTAGTCATCTAAATACATAAAATCATGATAGATTCTGAGAAAGATAAAATGAAACTAATCTAAGAGTGAGTGTAAAGCTTTAATTTCACATATCTCCATATTATCACTTAACATTTCTTTCCATCATCACATTTTGGCAAAAAAGTGTTTAATTGACTACAATAAAAATATTTGTCTGTACCTGTACATCTGAATTTTAAAGAATTCTCTTCAAATTTCATAGAATTTCATAAGCAAATCGTAGAGGCTGTCATCTCTATCTGAGTGTATCCTTTGTGTGTACAGATGACAGTCTCAAAGTGTTCTTTGTACATACAGATGGCAGTCTCAGAGTGGTCTTTGTACATACTAGTGCTTGTATTGATATGTCATTTTTATGTACAGAGGGCACTCTTGATGTGTCCTCTGTGTGAACAGGTGCCTATCTTTGTATGTGATCTGTATTCATAGGGTAGTTACAGCATGTCTTCTGTATGCACGAGGCCATGACAGTGAGCATGGTGAGTGTTCTGTATAACGTGTGTTTGGGCAATGGGTTCACCAAGCATAGTGCAATGTTGGAGGTGCGTTCCCTGCTGTCATTCTATTGCTGCAATATGGCACTAAGTGTGACCAAACTCACTCATTCAGAAACCATAGACAACTATTGCTACTTTCCTTTTCATGTATTACTGGAGAAAATGATGCTTGTAATTACTGGCAGTGTGTGTGTTCTTCATGGAGAAACATTAGAGAAACTTGCAGTTGTGCTTCTCGGAACTCATGGAAACAAATCTATATTTATACCTGATGCAATTCAGTATCAGATCCATTTCCATTCACTGATATGCGTGAATAATACTAGCGGACATAATTCAGTATGGACAACAACTTGAAGCTGATACCATGAAAGGTATTGTTGTATGATCTCAGAGTATCGTTTTCTTTTGTGTATTTATGTGCATTGGATGTAGATCACGTGCAGTTGTACATTTTGAGGCCACTGTGATTGGACCTTATTTATGCTTTGCTAGACTAGGCCACAGAAATGGATTTGATATCAATAAAAGGCTGTGATTTGTAGTGAAAACTGTGTGAAGCTTTACTGCTCTACTAATCATTTGTTAGTTTAGATTTTCAAGCTAAAATCACAAGCAGCAGAGAAGATAATATTGAACATAGCTTTACTCATCGTTTGTTAGTTTAGATTTTCAGGCTAAAATCACATGCAGCAGGGAAGATAATATTGAACATATTTATGAGAAACTGAAGCTTCTGTTGTTTGTGGTCTCGAGAGAACCTAGACATGTGAACATTTTTTCATTTAACTGAGCATTGTTAGAAATGATCTCTTAAGCCTAAGAAGTAGTTTCTCCTTATGAAATTTGGCTCTTTGAAAACAAATGTCGACTACATTTGTGTATTTTCACATGTAAATATTGTGATGAACATAATGGAAGTAATTTTGTGTGGTTCTTGGCTTCTCATATAAAAGTTGAGTGTTTGGTTAAAATGTGTCAAGGATTTGTGTGTCTCCAAACAGACAAAGTTTTTCTAGAGAATTCTCAATCATTTCTTTAGATAACAAATTGCCATAAAAAGCATCAGGGATACTTCGATAACTGAAAATCATTTATCTTAATGCAACACTTATGCAGTAGTGAGTGAACATTGATCAAATAAACACTTCCATGTTAACAGCTACCTCCTTGGTACTGTGGTTCCTTGTAAGAAAGTATGGTCTGTCATGTGGTTTCCTGGCTTTGTGACGGAAATTACAGATTTGCCACTTGACACATGCTGGATGTGAGCGAGTTAACATTGCTTACGTCACATCAGCAATGTTGCAGCTATTCGTGTCAAACCCCTGGTGGGCAGGGTCAGTGTGTTTTGTTACTCCTTTTGTTAATGATTTGTTAAGTTGGTCACATAGTGGCAGATGTATTCACTAAGAGTCAGGGTGTATGTTCTTGTTATGGATAAGTTATTGTGTAGTTATGTGATAGTAGTGGCTGGCTGTGTTGTTGTTAGTTCAAACCCCAACAGACTGTTGCAGTCAGTCATGAGTCAGTCACATACTCCATGTCTTGTCAGCTGCATGAGGAATGCTTTTACTGACACTGTTGTATTAGGTTGAGGTGCAGATCTTCACAGTTCGTCTTAGTCAGTGTGTCAGGGGCTACTAACATTGATAGCCATTACACTTCAACAGTTCTCAGTGCTGTGATTTTTGTACTACACTGTCCAGCAGGACACAGTATGATGTCTGAGGACCAAAGTGCAGACTAAAGGCTGACTAGTCAATTGTTTTGTCGCATTTGTGATGCATTACACTGATGATAAATTTTGTGGAGTTGCAACTGTCATATATGACATGAACCAGACTTATGCAGAAAGCTGAGTGCTATGGTACTTAAAAGAGCTGCTTTTGACACCATGTGCCTAAAACAATCGCCAACAGTTGTTTGGGCTACCTGCAAAAAGGATATATGTACAGATTTGATGGCAAACTTTGTTTTGTTTCAACCACTTTAACCTGATGTCAGAGCTTGATGTAAACAGGTGACGTGGTTCTCTCAGACAGTACAACTTACTGTGCAGGGTTGTGTCCAGATCAGGAGTCCGGATTATATATATATATATATATATTACTCAAAAGTTGAAGAACACAATTTTTCATTTAAACTGTCATCTGAAAAATAATGTGTCCTTTTATTTTTGGGGGAGTAGAAAAACAAACTTTGATTAGTATAATTGGTACTCTTTAAAGTCACCCTTTCTCAAAGCTGGACATCCCATCATGGTAAATAACAAAGCAGTGATTGCTCATTTACTTCCTCTTTAGGCAAACCAATCCACAGTTTGTCTGTTTGTATCTGGTTATGTGAAGGTTTCATCACTGACTGTCTCTAGTGTGCATACTGTCTCTACTAATGTCTCAATAAAAACATACCTTTTTTTCTTCTGGTGTTTATTTCAATTATTGGAAGACTGGCAGTTGTGGTGAGAAGTATGATCATTTTAGTTTCAGGCAATAAATTTAGCTAGTTGATGGCTGAATGGTAATAAAAATACTAATGATATGTTTATATGGCTGCAACAATACAGTTTGATTCATTGAAGAATTGAATCTGACACCTTGGTTTTGATTTTCAATTACCACTAAACATGATTGGTTGACTTTGATCTAATTATTCGTGAGAGAACATGATGAATTCAGAAATGAGGCTGCGAATTAGGGTTTATTTTTGCGGTGGATACATAAGAAATACACTACTGACATGCTGACACGATGAGGTGCTTATTTATGTTTACTTCACTCACATTCACAGTCAAAAAGTCACCATGTGTTCCTCCGTTGTTTTTCGTTGTCATTCTCAAGGTTCCACTACACTATATCAATATCACATGCTGCCCGAGCGAGGACCGTATGGAAACAACTCAAACGGACAGAGGCCTGTGACAGCTGTGATTGGATGAAATAGTGTAAGATGTGTATGTGTTTTAAAAGCACATCCACCCTGTTATTAAAACTGACCACAATTTTAAGTATTTAGTGCTGTCATTTTTATCACCATGGGTTATGCTTATGTGTGTACATATATTTTGAAGTAGCTGACATTCGGTGCAGAGCTGGGGGTTGATGTGTTCCACTTCCTGTGCTTGGCAAATGTGCCGGACAAGTTGGCCACAACTTGTGTTTTATTGTAGCTGAGAGGCCAGACTGTGCCTATGTGTACATGGAATGGCTGTTGATAGCCTGGATATTTTTTAAAAAAATATAAGGTTACTATAGAAGTCTATGGGAAAACATTTGGTGTTGTGTAACCTGTAGGGTTCCAGCACATTTCAGTAATTCATACTTTACATGCTTTCCTGTGTTTATTTCACCATGGAAACAAGTCAGTATTAATGTGGAGGCAAATTTAAAGGTAATGGGAGTAGAGATGGGGCTATTTTGAGTGGAATAGATTGTTGTAGTGTTGTGAATATGAACGTTGCTTCGTTTTGAGGACCAACAGTGGTAATAGACCCCTATGGTGAGTTCAACCCTTGATTAATGGTTACCTGCTTCTAAATTTGTTGGAACTGATGAATTTGACAACAAAGTAAGCCAAAATCAACACTATTATAACAATGTGAGTGTCTGAGGTAATCCCCTGAGGGTCAAATTAAAGTTAAATGATAAGAAAATCATGAAATATGTTCACTGCACAGCAGAACATGTCACAAACCCTTGTTTTAAATGTAAACATTGAAGCATATGGTCAATTCTTTCTGTCTGGCCCCTTTTGCATGTGAATCAACTTAATTTTCTTTCCTTTTTAAAACAATCCCCCTTTTTAACACATATGACTTTCAAAATTATTTTTTGTTTTATCTACAACTGTCTCATTGCTGTTTTGGATTTTATGATTTGACATTTAATATAATAGCAACATTATTTTCAGCTTGCAGAATGCCTGTTGATGAATGGGGAGGTGTGTATGCACACATACAGCAGAAACAGAAGCCTTCACATCCAATGTGGTATTTCGACAAGCCGGTCTGAAGTCTGTTGTTGACTGCGTCTAATCAAGCACACGCCCTTTTCTTCGATATGTCTTACCACCTTGTAGCAGTCGCAGTACTTGGATATGTAGGTACATACAGTACATTTAAGTTCCCCAGTCCAGTTAAAACACCACAATGTCTGACTGGTAACTTCCACCACTAGGTCATCGTTATCCATTAGAAGTTTCTGACCATGCACTCTTAATGCCTCACTGTGCACTATTTCTTTTTGCCAGACATGAATTAAGGGCTGTACATGAACCCAAGAAGTTGATTAGATGTAAATAATAACAACTGACCCTTGCAGAGTGGGTCTGACCACAAATTTTATTGACTTGAGAGTGTGTGATGTCTTAAATTATCTCCCTTGTTTACCCATATACAATATGTCTTCTTGTCACCCAGTAACCCATAAATTATTGCAGAGAAACACTGTTTTTAGCTGATACTGTCAAATACTGTTAACTGTGAATAGAAATATTCAGTTTTGGGCAGGTTAACCAATAGATTTTTGAAATTATGAGGATATTTTCACTTTGTACCCTCTAAACTGGCTTATACATGAAACTGTCAAGTCTAACAACCTGAAAACAATACACAGTAAATAGTTTTGATTTCCTGGAAGTTTTTTAGAGTCTTAGCTTGATGAATCAATAGATTCAAGCATAAGTTCCTATCATGCTGTGGTCTAAAAGTGATTTCATCTGTTTAAGGGGTCATTTGCCTTGATCGACGAACAGGCGGCAGGGTACTCTGATCAGTGTTCCAGACAGCTAGGCATTATGCATCTCCTCACTTAATACTTTCTGACAAACTTCATCAACCAGCCTTACATATGTCAAGATGCTAAAGCTGCTTAATGTGAAATCTCTCCAATTTCTGGCCTGTATTCCATGATTTTGGTCGTTCAAAATATATTCTGGGTTGATATGATCTAGGCAGCCCCAGTCATGTATGGAATCAACCCATGACCCCCTTCTTTTGTGAAATAGGAGTAAACTCCCATGGTATATACATGATTTGAAAACTTTCTCTATGAAAGCAGAAATGCATTTTCGCAAAGCTTTGATGAAGTAAACATGATGTAACTCTTACACCTCTATCAGTGCAGCAAATCTCTTTATTCTTTTGCCATAATAGATATGTTGGACAGAAAAAAATATTGAGGTTTCATGCAGTTTTATTTTTTTTCTGAGAAGTTACATGTATATACAGTACATAAATCACAGATTGGCCTAGTGCAGATGCAGATCATTTTTTCTACAGGTTCCACTACACTATATCAATATCACATGCTGCCCGAGCGAGGACCGTATGGAAACAACTCAAACGGACAGAGGCCTGTGACAGCTGTGATTGGATGAAATAGTGTAAGATGTGTATGTGTTTTAAAAGCACATCCACCCTGTTATTAAAACTGACCACAATTTTAAGTATTTAGTGCTGTCATTTTTATCACCATGGGTTATGCTTATGTGTGTACATATATTTTGAAGTAGCTGACATTCGGTGCAGAGCTGGGGGTTGATGTGTTCCGCTTCCTGTGCTTGGCAAATGTGCCGGACAAGTTGGCCACAACTTGTGTTTTATTGTAGCTGAGAGGCCAGACTGTGCCCATGTGTACATGGAATGGCTGTTGATAGCCTGGATATTTTTAAAAAAAATATAAGGTTACTATAGAAGTCTATGGGAAAACATTTGGTGTTGTGTAACCTCAAAAGGCACCTGGCGGTCCAAGGGACATAACCCTTCTTAACATGATCATAGAGGACCACCACAAAAAACATGTCTCTTCACAACCTAGCAAAATCATTCACAAAACATCCAACACTAATCATCCAGTCAGAACTGTTGTTAGTAGACATCATCAAGATGATGATGCTAAACAAATTTAACTCTTGAGTGTTAAAAGCAATCTGTAGTTTTTACTTCTATGAAGAATTGAATCGAAGGTCCATTATAAAAATATAATTGAGGTGAATTGTTGTATAGCACCTAGTTGCCACTAGATGGTGCTCAACGATGCTGTGTGATAGAGTCATGAATAGGAGAAAACACACACAGGTGGCAATAGCAGCAATGTACACAGTAATATTAGAGGAGCTTTGAGAAGGCAATATGGAAAGGATGACATTTAAAAGGGGACTCTGAGGATAGCGAGTTCACAAGTTCCCATCCTAGCTGAACTATAATCGTCAACAAAACTAGGGGAACTTCTTTTTTGGTTTAAGACTGAAAAAAATTGGGAGATTGATCGGAGTCAAATAATTCTGATGTGATAATAATGAATGTTTTGAGAGACATCACCACTTGCACTTCCTTATGACCACAGTTGTTTGTATAGTAATCACTCTTGACAGATGATTGGTGTATTACCGGGTATGTGAAATTTGTTGGTGTGCAATTTTCATTTTCAAGCAAACATCTACAAACAGTAACAAGTGTGTGATGCAGGATGAATGTCAAAATTGTGTATGGGGTTATAGTGCAGGGCTCAATTATCTCATGTGTTTTGTTATGAGGGGGTGATAAAAAAAAAAATAAATGGTGGCGACTTCATTAGGCGTCTGTCTTCGAAACATTGCTTATAATTCCTATCCAAATTGAAAGGTCAGGTTCCCCTACATGTTTTTTAGCTTACCAAAGCTGGTTTGTTTCACTCATGGTAAACGTGGTCTGTGACACTTAACAGACCTTCTAACAATGGATCTGGTGACAGTACTCTATACACACCTCACAGAGTCACAGTTTATTCTGGAGAAGGGAATGTGAACTGCTGGCCATTAGCAGAAAAAACCCCTTCAGTTTGAGTTACTAATAATATGTGCTGTGTTGGGGCTGAGATAATGTGCTTGAACTGACGTGATAGAGATGACTCACCTGTCGGTATTGACAAAGGGAATTCTATTGTTATCCATTATGAAAAATGTCAAGACTATTGATACACTTTATCTAATGAGAACATTCATTTTAGGCTATGGTGGTGGATGGTCATCAAGAGACAAGGATCTCTACCACTCACTTACCCATCCATTTACCACATAACACCAATCCCTCCAACCCACCATCCATGTACTGTATATATCCCACCCTTGTACTGCCTGTGTTCAACATGCCACTCACTCACCCACCCTTATACTGCATACCACTCACCCATCAGCCCTTGTACAACATAACACCCACCAATCCACCCTTACATTGCATAGCACCCACCCATCAACCCTAGTACAACATACCACCCACTCATCCACCCTTATACTGCATACCACCCACCCTTATACTGAATACCACCCACCCACCAAGCCTTGCACAACATACCACCCATTCAACCACCCTTTTACTGCATACCACCAACCCTTATACTGAATACCACCCACCTATCAACCCTTGTACACCACAAACTCATCAAACCCTTTTACTGCATATCACCCACCCTTATACTGAATACTCATCCACCCTTATACTGCATACCACCCATCTATCAACCCTTGTACACCATAAACTCATCAAACCCTTTTACTGCATACCACCCACCCTTATACTGAATACTCATCCACCCTTATACTGCATACCACCCACCCATATCCTACATACCACCCACCATCAGCCCTTGTACAACATACCAACCACTCATCCATCCTTACACTGCATACCACCAACCCTTATACTACATACCACCCACCCATTAGCCTCTGTACAACATTATACCCACTCATCCACCCTTATACTGCATACCACCCACCCATCAACTCATGTACAACATACCCTCTACTCATTCACCCTTACACTGCATACCACCAACCCTTATACTGAATACCACCACCCATGAACCCCTATACAACATACCACACACTCATCTACCCTCATACTGCATACCACCAACCCATCAGCCCTTGTACAACATATGACCCACTCATCCACCCTCACACTGCATACCACCCACCCATCAACCCTTGTACAACATACCACCCACTCATCCACCCTCACACTGCATACCACCAACCCTTATACTGAATACCACCCACCCATCAGCCCCTGTACAACATACCACCCACTCATCCACCTTTATACTGCATACCACCAACCCTTATTCTGAATAACACCCACCCATCAGCTCCTATACAACATACCACCCACTCATCTACCCTTATACTGCATACCACCAACCATCAGCCCTTGTACAACATACCCCAACTCATCCACTCTTATACTACATACCACCCATCCACACACCCATCAACCCTTGTACAACATACCACCCACTCATCCACCCTTATACTTCACACCACCCACCCATCAGACCTTGTACAACATACCATCCACTCATCCACCCCTGTACTGCATACCACCCACCCATGAACTACTACCCACCCACCAATCCACCCTTATGCTCCATACCAGCCACCCTTGTACTTCATAACACCCACCTTGTACTCTATACCAGCCATATCACGGGACACCCCCTTATGTATTACATGCCATCACACCCATCTAACCTTGGTTTATATGTGTAGTAACATTATTTTCTCTAAAATTTGCGAGAACTGATGAGTTGAAGCATACAAATGACAGTGGAAGAAGGTGATATCATGAAACAGGATGAATGTGACAAGCTGTGTAACTGTAAGGTATCATAAGTCGCTAGATATGTGTAATGTGATGAAATGTTGACATGTGGCTGTGGATTGGTGTGTTATATTTTATAAACAAATGCCTGAGAAATAAATGTTGGCTTTCTTACAGAAAAATATTTTTTCTTGTTTCTATCAAAAGTGGAAGAGACGTGATAATTTATACAGCCAGGTGCCACTGATCCTTCAGGTTTCCCTTCCACAGTTTCTGTTTATCAGTAACATATCTGTGGTCAGGTGATCAACTAAGTCATGACTCCCTTCCTCAGTCATGAAGCCAACAAGCTGTGATCAGGCCTACCATACAAACAGCAAACAGATCATCAAAACTAAACTTATATACACCAAAACAGAACAAAAATCACCAAATTTGGAAAGTAAACTTCCGAAACTGCAACAATATCCTCTAAAACCAAACAAACTCTCTGGAACAGAAAACTTATTATTTAAACTGGAAACAAAACTTGCGTATATAGTGAGCTACAACAGCACCTGAGAATGGTCGCAGAGCATACAAAATGGCCTATATTCTTACTTCTCAGTGTCAGGCTTGTAATTCTGCACAATGTAGTATCATATGTATTATATTTGTATCATAATTTCTAAATATACACAGCAGTTATAACACCTATATTTGTATCCTATGCAATGCCAGTCAAATTGTGCAAGCCTTATTATGCGCATTCCAAAAACCTTTGAGCTCCTGTGACCTTGATCTATAAATAGGTGGGGTTTGCCAGGTCAAATTGACCTGCTGATAACCGTCAGCGACAAGCCAGTCTCTGAGTATTTGATTGCAGATTTAGACATGAAGGTGATATTCGACATTTGAATAAAAATGCCTGAAATACGCAGGGAATTTTACATATATGTAAATCTGCAACACATCCACATACAGGTGATACCTCTGTCAGCAGCAGCAGCAGCAGCATGGACTGGACCGAACAGTTGGTCAGACCAGAAGCTTCTATTGGGGAATCCCCTGATGGAATACCCAACAGTTTCACACACTAAAAACACTGCTTATCAACAGGCATGACTGTAGTATATATACAAGCTATGAGGGTCTTGTGTCACTCATTACAACTGAACAAGATGGATGTGCATCATCGTATAAGCATGGTGAGGATATTGTTCATTGTGATTGCAATGTTTTTGACACATTGAGTTTCATACATAAAGATCGTAATTGAGCTAATCAAGAACATGTTCACTTGCAGACAGGCAATCATGTAAACAGGCAATTAAGGGTCTGAGATAGGCATCTACCTTTCCTGGTGTATCATTGTTTTATTATATGCGTACTTACCTCCACATATTGATTTATAAAGCGTTTATATATTCCCTTTATATATTACCTGGTGTAAGAATATGTATGCAATCAGATCATAGTAATCATTCTTTTGACTTTCTTTATAGAAATGTAAATAAATGTCTAATATAGTATCTGATCAAAGACTGTATTATCATTATTTCATATTTGTTGCTTAAAATCATAAGTCAAGCAAAGAATCTATTGATTCTGTTAACTATCCAAACCTCACTTTAAAAATATTTAATAAAGTAAATATGATTGTTTGCTTTATACTTTTCTCAGAATTCAACATGCTCATGGCTCTCATTCAAACTGTCTGGATGCACTGAACCAGTAGTGAGACTACACATAAAGTGTGAGCTAGGTATATCCCACATGATGGTGGTTGTCAACAACAAACAGGGGTCACTCGAAAACCTGTTGTTCCTGAAGGCTGGTAATGACTTGGAACAGTTTGTCCTGGCACAGGACACAGTTCAGGTGTTTGGCCTGAAGATTGACACTGGACAGAGCAGCAGCAGATACCCGCTTGCAACGTCATATGCCGTGGAAACAAGTCACAAAATTGTCATATCTCCAGCTACCCTGACACAAGGTATGAGAACATTGCTGTTTCAGGTGACCATTTTGTGATGGTATAATTGGCATCACACCAAATATATACTGAACTACAAAAGAAACATTACCCTACCAAAAAGGTACCAGATTTTGTATTGGATAAAAAAACCGTTAAACATGTTGTCAA
The DNA here is from genome assembly GCF_037392515.1 of Haliotis asinina. Lineage (NCBI taxonomy): Eukaryota > Metazoa > Mollusca > Gastropoda > Lepetellida > Haliotidae > Haliotis > Haliotis asinina. The sequence goes on from NC_090285.1 coordinate 68,541,088, forward strand.
GACGCAGTAACTAAAGTAATGGTGGGACAAGGTTTTAGTGTTTATGTCATGAAAATGATACTTCACGTGCATCCCGAGGCACTGTGATCTGAAATACCATTTTTATTAAACTCGTTAAAGATTTAGTATCAAACTCACTTTCACTCGTTTGATGCCAAATCATTAACTCGTTTAATGAAAACGGTATTACATGGAAGGTCTTTTAGTATCCTCTATGTCTTCCTTTGCAAACATAAGTACCATCCCAACATATTTACCATGTTTAACAGGGTCAAGACTTTCAAGGTTTTACTGAATATACCTGACAGCAAAGTTGATATGAAAACATGAACTATGACTAATTGTGGTTTTGATTGTTGTAAATATTCAAATGCAAATATTTAAGTTCAAAATACCTGTCATAATTCTTTTGTATGAATGAAACTTTGAAGTGTTGCCTTTGTTTCACAGAGGTGTACTTGAGATGTGGGATGCTGTTCTCTTTACCTGATCACATGACACACGTGTTGGGAGATTCTCAGGTGAATGAAGCTTCTTGCTTGTATTGTTGCTAAGCAACACTGAATCTGACATTTCCTTGCAGTTAGTAACATTGGGCATAGTTTTATCTTCTGAGACAGAGGCATGTATTATTCAGTCTTAATTGGATATCTGTGTTCTGACTCTTACATGAAGTAAAGTATGAATCCAACTGACATGATTTTTTTTTTCAGTCATTTAGTACTATCTGACGAGGAAACAATATTTGAAGTAGGTTATATTTTATTACTGCAGATAAATATCTTATCAGGACATAAACTCATTAAACTTGCCTTATGAAATTGAAAACCTTTCATTTTGTTAAAAAATATATTAAAATTTCAGGATGACCTTGAGATGGAGGTGGAGCACAAGCCACCATTGACCTACAGCCTTAAACCTACTGGACCATCAGACAGTGAGGCAGGTCTGTGTGTTGTGTTCTGTGAGAGAAGTCAGAAGGAGTATGTTGTGCTGTCATCCCAACCGATCAGTGCTGGCATCCCACTCTTGCCCGTCCGTCAATCCAGGAACATCTACAGAGTCAAGGTCATGGGACTGAAAGGTTCCAGGGTGATCTCTACTAGGCATGGGCGAGTTGTGGGTGGAGTGTACACACCACGTTGTGCGTCAGACATCATGACTATTAAGACATGTAAGTTGGCTCAGCTTTCAGCAGTGAATATAAAGCAAGTGATTTAAAAATGTCACTCTCAGCAGTATTTTAGTCAATGCTATGCAGGAAATGGTCTGTGCCTCTGACACGGTTAAATACATAAGTTTCCCATGGAGTACAAAAACAGGGATACAGATAGGATCAGGGCCCTGTTTCACAAAGCTCTTGTAAACCCAAGATCTCGTAAGTTTTCTTGTAGCATTCATACCTCCTATACTGTAAGATAGACTTACGACAGTCGTAGTGCTATAAGACCTTTGTGAAACAGGGCCCTGGAGAGTTTCCTTGAAGGGTGTACAGGGGTCAGATTTCATTGTGTGTTATGCTATTCTGATTGCACTCTATACCTGAATATGTACTTAGTATGCACATATGTATCATATATTCTTAATGTTCCCTTTCCATAACACCTATAGAAATTCGTGGACACTGGTATGTAGCATCATTCTCTCATTTGGGGTATTAATATGGCCAAGTAAATCAGAATGTTTCTCACAGTTTTGACCAACTGACTTCTGATAGTATTTTAACAGTTTGTTTTGTTTTCAGGCAATACAAAGGAAGATCTCCAGAGGCTTCTGTACAAAGCAGAAATCTTTTGTTCCAAGAACCAACAAAATCCAAGCAAGTACAATGTTAAGAAGTTCTACCGCAACAAATCTGAAAGCTACTTTGATGACATCATGTCCAACAGAAATGGTGTGATGGAGAAATACATTAAGGACAACAATGGTGACCCATATTGTCCGATCAACAACGAAATCTGTGGCCTCTTCTTCAGTGGATCCAAACACAGAAAGAAAATACCCAACTTCTCCTACTTTGGCAATAGACGTTTTTTCATTCCAGTGGAGGAGCTGTTCACATCTGACACAAGGATGTTTTTCTCGGACTTCTACTGTCACAAACAAACACATTATGTGACAGCTGTCCTCACAAAGAGGGGGTCAGTTGAAGACACATTCTGTGAGGAGAGACTCCCTGAACTGGACTTGCAGTCTAACCCATTCTTCACCACAAGAGATGATTATATCTTGGGGAAGACATTCACGATGACATCTGTCAACAGGTTCCATGTGGAGTTTCTCTACACTGAAGATATCGACATCAGTGAAATGATGGCCAAATACGGGAAGGACAAAATGTTTAAACGAGTGCCCACTCGGGGAAGGGGTAGCAGCAAGAAGGAGGGAATCCCAAAGAAGCTTAACTGCCCGGACTGCAGTTTTGACAAGAGATTTGAACATGAGGATTTGACACAATGGTGGTTTTAAGACAATATGCCCTTTCTCAATGACATCATATATGCCATATGTGAATGCCACACAGTCATATTCATTCTTGGTGCCAGTTTCCAGTGGCGTATATTGTATTAGCAGATACACCAACTTCATGTGGAATATACATGTTTATCATGGTTGTGTTGTATGCATATCAGTTTTATCATCTTTACTGATCAACGACATATTTGCTATGTAATTACTGTCATGGAGATAATACATGCTTTTTTTGTACCAATTCTGTGCCTCAGTGCTGGCTTACATTGTGATACTTATACACTGTTTCCGTGACAATAATACATGTTTCTGCTTGGAGCAATACTGTGTTACAGCCAAATACTTGCATTAGTTTTCCCATTTGTATGTATATTATTCCTGACATCATATCTAAGCTATGTATAGTCAGAATAATTTTGTATACAGTTCCAGAATACCTTAAATACTGAGATTAAACATGTTTATATTCTTATGCCGATTATATACCTCCGGTGCTTTCCATAAAGCAATGGTTGGATATGGTTTGTTCCTTTTTGTCAAATCCAATTTGCCTTTTTACAGATAGTTGAGTAATGAATAGATTCCATGTTTTAATTTTCAGCCTTCATCTTCTGATATTTTTGTGTTTTTTTAAGCAATCTGTGTTGTTTATAATGTTGGTTGTGTTTCTTGAGATTTCTTAAGATATATGATGACATTTTCCTTTTGCCAAGGGTATAAGCACTTGTTTGTTATGTTGTTGGCATGCCTTTTTCTAAAAAATTATATGTATACACATTTCCACATATATTTACTTCTGTTACATGTGAAACCATTTATGGTTTGTGATCCTTTTAGAATAAACTTATATTTTTCATACTGTGTCTATTTTTGTCAGTTTTTAGGTATGAAATCAATTAAATCCAAGCCAATTATAGTGAGTGAATGAGTTAGATTTGATGCTGCCTTTAGCAATATTCCAGAAATATCAAGGTGGAGAACACCAGGAATGGGCTCATCCACTGTACTCATGTGGGGAATCAAATGAATGTCTTAAACACTTTGTTATCCAACCATTCTTTGGTCTTGTAGAAACACCAGACTTACATTCAGGATATTTAGTGGTTGGAATCATATGGCAGCACAGTTTCTGATTCTGTACCAGATTATTCAGTGTTTGAGTTTTTATACTTTGACAATTTTTTGCAAAAAAATTATAAATATATTGGTTTAGTTGAAAATACAGACAAGCAAATGCCATGATGATACTTAAATTATATTTAAGCAAACAGATCTGTCACAGACAATGAAAGACTACACTTGAAATGCAGGAATCCCTCAACAATTACCCATAAATCCCTTGTGACCAGGCACTTTCCACAGAACTATTACAAACATGTCACGGCAACATGTCCGCTGTGGAGGTACATATTTACTCGGAAACTTAGTTTCTCATGCATGATGTGGATTAGAAAGGCTTGTACAAAACATCGAATAAAAATTGTGATCCTATTCCAGATATACGGTTGAAAAAGTAAATTTTGGAAGAGAAGTAACATTTCGTAACATTCCCTCAACTCAAAATGTGCCCAGCCACCAAACTACCATCCAGGCACTACCTAGCTGTGAGGAAAGAAGGCAGATACAAGCCACCCAAGGAAATATACCTGTACTGCTCAACCACGATATTCCAATCTAGCAGGCAGCTGTCAAGGCATGTGTTCCACACAGAGGCATTTGTCATTGGCTGTGTGACATTGGTGTAAAGAGAAAGTAGGTTAGTGCATTTCAAAGAAAGACAGATACTTGTTCCAAGAATTCATTTTATACCTGGAAACACCTACACAATACAACTGTGTTGTGTTTCTTGAAGCTTATACATAATACATTGACATACCCCATCATTAACTGAGCAGCCTGGCACGTTACAGCATAGACTCTATCTGTTTTGTGGTATGACTGCAGAAAGCAGCATGGAGGGAATATAAAACTGCACCATGCTAAAGATTTAAAGAATACATGAATGAGGGTTCACATACAATGTCCAAAAAGATGCCTAACCTGTGTAGAGTTTACACAAGCGCCACTCCCTGTCAGAGCTAGTATTACTGTGAAGTCGTGCAAGATAACGTGATTGTCTGTGACCTCATTCGATCATCTGTCCTTCACCAATGAATGTGTTCACGACAGCAGGGTGTGTGGAGACTGGCCAGCCAATCAACCGAGGCCTTAATCAACTTCTAATCTATGACTTCTAATGCTTTGATTCGTCAGTCCCTAACTGCATAATACCAATGTATGTTAAAAGATGGTACTACTCGTTGCGCACTTGTGGACACACATAAGCGCATGCATGCAAATGCATATTCAGAACCTAAGGAAATCTAGACTTGCTTCATGTAGGGCTTTAGCATCACAGTGAGGGCTAGGAAAAATAATGTGGTTCCGGGACTGTGAGACAGACTAACACACACATATATAGACACACATAGATCGTCATGCTCTCTCTTCTGAGAACCCTTCAGCTATTCACAAGTCTCAGTCCCAACTGAGCATACAAAACATGCAGTATTAAGGAACTAATGTGAATAGGCTATAATGCTATATTTAGATCACGAGTGATGTAGCACTATCATGAACAACAACACATGCCCTTATAGGGATGAACAACAACATATGCCCTAATATAGCATCAGCAGTGAACAAATCAACAATCTCCACCTGCACTTGCTTAAAATGCCCAACTTTTGATTTTACTTCCGTGTAAGACCTATTATTCCGATGAAGTCCTTTGCATTACTCCTGTATATGCCTGCTCACTTGGAAGAACATGAAAACAGTACCTGCAATTTAAAACCTTTTCTGTTTAGCACCTTTTTGATTAACAGAAATCCACAGATTTTATCATGCGCTTGTCAAAATGTTTTTGTCAGTAGTACATTGTCTGGGCTGTACCAAATATGCACCTTTGTACATATCAATTGCTCTTTATCTCACTAGAATATTTCATGAGGGAAATCACCACTGGAAAGTACGCTGGTTTCAGGCCTACAAATAGACATGACGTATCTGAATCTGCCGACATACTTGTGGATGTGCCTGTATAAGTAAGTAGCATCGGCAGTCCCACAATCAATACCATGGAGAATTATGTAAGTAAACGTTGTCAAGACTCTTTATAAATGTACATGTTTCATTTTGAAAGTTATATCAATCCATATAACAACAAATATTACAAATCTATTTGTGACACCTTGATATCATTCGTGAAGTGAAAAAAAAATCTAGCATGTATGTTCTCTTTTTCACAGAATTCCTACAAATCAACTCTCCAGTTCAGGGATACAAAAGCTGATCCTCCTCGCCTAAAACTAAACATCAAATGGCGTGACATGTCGCATGTCCTCGTGAATGTCAGTGACAAGCATGGTCAAATGAAACAGCTATTGCTCTTGGAAAGAAGCAAAACCAATGCTTTAATATGGTCTGGATTTTCAATCTCTGAGCAGTTTGTTGTCCAGGTTTATGGTCTGAAGGAGTCCACTCCAACAATTCCATCCCGACATCCTCCTACTACTGTCTACTCAGTGGAGGCAGGAAAGAAAGTTGTCCTTTCTTGTGTCTCAGGACTTCAAGGTGGGTCAATATTGGACTAAAAAGTTGAACTGGGGTTTAATATTGAGTCTGAGATCACTGCACTTATAAAGCAATATGTGGGATGGTTCTGACTGATGACTGAAGCCTAACTAACTGAGATACAATCCCTTGGTTTAATATGGATATTACGCAACTCCCAGTATCCTGTCTCCGAACTGACCACTCACTGTTTTGTCCTTGTAATACAGAGAACCAGTGTAATTATGAGTAGCATATATTAGCATCTGTTGCTATGATACAACCAGGGATCAAACCAGGCACGAGAGGCAGACACTGTATCCATAGGGCCATGGAAACAAAAGTGGCCTTCAGTGAGAAAGGGATGCTGTAAAGCTATAACTATCTGTGAGGCCACAGAGACAGAAGTGGCTTTGAGTGAGTAAGGGGTGCTGTGAACCTATCAAAATCCATAAAGCTACAGAGACAGAAGTGGCTTTGAGTGAGTAAGGGGTGCTGTGAACCTATCAAAATCCATAAAGCTACAGAGACAGAAGTGGCTTTGAGTGAGTAAGGGATGCTGTGAACCTATCTGTATCCATAAGGCCTCAGAGAAAGACATGGCCTTCAGTGAGAGAGGGATGCTGTGAACCTGTCGAAATCCATAAGGCCACAGAGACAGAAGTGGCCTTCAGTGAGTGAGGGGTGCTGTGAACCTATCACTGCATCCCCATACTGCCAGCCTGATCCTTGGATACAGATAGATGATGACCCAGAAGTCACTAAAATGTTTTACACACCCAACAATTTCCCATGACTAACAGAAAAACAAGTCTAACATGGTCAATATATTTGTTTTGGTCGTGCAAGTGAAACACAATGTTGTTACTGTATATTTTACAGTGAGGGAGGATGTAGACCTGCGTGGTGGGCAACATTATTACTTTCGAGACAAACTGATTGACATCCTGAAGACAGAGGTGAGCCGAGTGTATCAATCAGAAGGTCATTCAGACCAGTCCCACTGATGGATGACTTCTTGCTCTGTTTGATAACTCAACATGTTGATGAAGAGTCAAAGTACGATCTCAAGCTTTAATGCACCTTCACCAGGGCTGAAAAAATGTACTTGTGTTATTGAAAATAAGACATAGGAATTGAGTTTTCTTTTTCAAAATGTGACCTTTTTCGAAATATGTACCCCTCAAACAGTTCAACAGAACCATATTTTCATCATCAGAGATTGTTTTGAGCCTTTTTGAAACATCTGATAATTTCTTCAGAAATGTTAAAAATATTGAAATCACATATGAGATTTATAAATGGTATGAACTTGACCAGGGCAAACTCATGATGAAGGTGGAAGAGAAGCCTCATCTGGGCACCCAGACAGGACACAGACCTCCAGTAGAATACGTCCTCCAACCTACAGTATCTTCCAGGAGTGCAGCACATATGTGTGTCATTGTCTGTGAGAGAAGTCAGAAGGAATATGTCATAATGTCATCCCACCCAGTGAGGACCACCATTCCACTCCTACCCATCTGCGAGTCCAGAACCAACTACAAGGTCAAGGCTATTCAACTAAACGATTGTCAAGTGTACACTTCTGACCAGCCCTCTCCTGTCTTCTATAGTTACACACCTCATAAATCAACAGAAATGTTCCCCATTAGGACTTGTAAGTTGGACATTTTTTTCTTCACTTGTCTCAATAGTGGTATTCTTTCACGGAAATTGAATCTTGAAAACTGAGAGAAATTGCTGACTGATTTCATAATCTAGATCTATAAAACTTTGAAGACAATATTAACTGAACTTACTCATGTTTTAGGTATGTCAAAAGAGGAACTACAAGAGCTACAAAACAGGGCAGAAAATTTCTGTCGATTCAACTCCAGGTATCCTGGGAAATATAACATCACACAGTTCTACCGCAATAAGCGTAAACACTACTATGCAAACATCATGTCCAATAGGGGTGGAGTGATGGAGAAGTATATCAAAGACAACAATGGTGACCCATATTCTGCAATCAACCACAAAATTAATGGCCTCTTCTTCAGCGGATCACTGGACACACGCACCATGAATCCCCCAGACTTCTCCTACTTTGGAGATACCAGACTTTTCATCCCAGCAGAGGTACTTTTTACATCAGACACCAGGATGTACTTTGCAGACTTCTTTTGTCATAACAAAGTACATTATGTCACAGCAGTTCTCACAAAGAGGAGCTCAGAAGAAGACAGATTCTGTGAGGACAGACTCATTGAGCTGGACTTAAAAGATAATCCTTTTTTCATCATCAAAGAACACACTGAAAGGGCAGCACATCGCCTAGATCAGCTGGCTGGGTTATCCAGCAGTTTCCAGTCTCTGTCAATGTCCCATGGATATGCTGGGTCATACGCCAGGCATATTTCACCCTACAATATGTACTCCCACCAGAATGTTGTCAGAAAGACATTTACCATGGTGTCTGTCAACAGGTTTCATGTGGAATTTCTGTACACTGAGGATGTCGACATCAAGGGCTTGACTGAGAGATGTGGACAAGGCAATGTCTATTTCCGGCAGGTCAGAGGTTTAGGGGTGAGCAAGGTGGATGGAATTCCAAAGAATCCCCACTGTCCAATATGTAACCTTCCCCCCAAGGCCTAAAGAACAGATGCCAGTGACATCTTCATATTCAAAGGAAGTTTCTTACATCATGTGCAACCTTCAAACAATGATCCTCTCTTTTTGGAAAGAATTTCCGAATGTCTGTGATTTGAAAATGTGCTAAATGTTACAGTGTTGAATTGTATGTATTGCCTATCTTGTCCAGAGAATGATACACTATAATGCATGTTTTATATCTAATGACTGAATTACAGAATGGCATGGTCCGTTGGATGAACGGATAGACTGAAGTGTGGAATGGCATGGTCAGTTGGATTGACTGATAGACTTAAGTACGGAATGGTATGGTCAGTTGGATGGACTGATAGATTGAAGTACGGAATGGCGTGGTCAGTTGGATGGACTGATAGACTGAAGTGTTGAATGGCGTGGTCAGTTGGATGGACTTAGAGACTGAAGTGTTGAATGGCATGGTCAGTTGGATGGACTGATAGACTGAAGTACGGAATGGCATGTTCAGTTGGATGGACTGATAGACTGAAGTGTTGAATGGCGTGGTCAGTTGGATGGACTGAGAGACTGAAGTGTTGAATGGCATGGTCAGTTGGATGGACTGATAGAGTGAAGTGCAGAATGGCGTGGTCAGTTGGATGGACTGAGAGACTGAAGTGTTGAATGGCATGGTCAGTTGGATGGACTGAGAGACTGAAGTGTTGAATGGCATGGTCAGTTGGATGGACTGATAGACTGAAGTACGGAATGGCATGGTCAGTTGGATGGACTGAGAGACTGAATTGTTGAATGGCATGGTCAGTTGGATGGACTGATAGAGTGAAGTGCGGAATGCCGTGGTCAGTTGGATGGACTGAGAGACTGAAGTGTTGAATGGCATGGTCAGTTGGATGGACTAATAGACTGAAGTACGGAATGGCGTGGTCAGTTGGATGGACTGATAGACTGAAGTACGGAATGGCGTGGTCAGATGGATGGACTGATAGACTGAAGTGTTGAATGGCATGGTCAGTTGGATGGACTGATAGACTGGAGTACGGAATGGCGTGGTCAGTTGGATGGACTGCTGTAGTGAGAGTGTTGGAAACTGTAGACAACTGCAAGAGTTGGGTGATACTCCATCTTATTGATTATTCTCTTTGGTTTATTTACAGAACTAACAAGTACTTACAGTCCATTTGCTGCAAACTCGTACTGATAAAATAGCAAACAAATATACATTTCAGTAAGAAATTGTCTTACCAAATATTACCAAGAAGAGCAGGAAAGGTTGGCAAAACTCAGCTATCGATATTGTTAAGAGTGTGTATTTTCTGTATATTTTTGTTATTAATTCAGTAATAATTATTATTGGGTCACAACATTTAGTGTTTTGAATATTAATTATGATTGGTCACATTTTGTTTTAATAGCTACCTCACGCATTCTGGTTTTCCGGAATTTATCTGCTCCTAGTTTTTGATGTGTTTACTTCCGGGAGACTTATTCTAGGGCATTCTGCAGTGTTGACGATGTTTGTTTGAGCCCGAACTTTCGGGAAATGACTCAGTAAATATACAAAAAGGCTTGTTGCCATGTGGAGGGCGAAACTCACACACATTCATTCATATTTGCTGGAGTTACTGCCAACACTTGAAAACCCGTCCACGCCTGACCTACATTATCTGCTGTCAGACCATCACTGTGTTTACATTCTGCCATAGTTGATTCTCTCTCACACCAAGACTTTGGTGAGTTTGCTATATTGTATTTTGTGACCCACTGACTTAGATTTAGTCTCTCTTGAATTGTATTTGTAATTAGCATTCTTATATTGACTTGTGACTTTGTATACCTTGCTCTCCTTGCATATTAGTACAGAATTTGAACGTTAACGACTTGTTTCTGTTCTGTTTTGTTGGTTCACAGAGGATTTCTTAAATTGTTGTCACAGTAAATTCTTAACCGTAACAATATGTATAGTCCTAAAGACTGCATATACTATCAAGGTTATATATTGCTTGACCAAGCTAATTGTAATGGCAATATGGCACTTTTTTGTGGTGTCCAGCATTCAGTATTACTGTTTTGTTTGTTGCTAATGCCACTGTACTTTCCAGTGACAAGCATCATGAACATTGATCAAAGTAATTTGTAAGGTGAAAACATGACTCAGATTGTGGGAGGGAAAACTTTGAAAATAATGCATAGGTATATTACTTCCTGTCTATCCTTTAACTAAATAGTTTAAGTTGACAGAGAAATTTAAAAAATATATTGACAATAAATATGCTTTCTTGAACAAGCGTTTCATGCCAGAGGGACTAACATTTCTTGCATTTTACACATTTATGTCAAAAAACTTCCAGCTATTTGTTTTGAAGGTATTTATGGGAAGACAATAAACTGGAGCCTGACCACCCTCTCCCATTAGTTGCCTCTTACAACAAGCGTGAGTTTCTGAAGACCATTTCTAACCTGGACCTACACTAGAAATTATGTAGTAGTTGTAATTGTAGTATAGCCATATAGCTGGAAAATTGCTTATTGAAGAGTTAAACAACAAATACATATCAGTTGTAATTGCATAGTTGTACTAGTTGTAAATTTTGATGCTCAAAGTCAAACCTGAAGTTATTCAAAAGAGGGAAGTGGGATAAACCACATGTACCATATATCAGAATCAAACTAACACCATCTGCATAACAAGATAACCCATCAGCCCCCATACCCACAACACTAAACATGCTGTCCACAAACAGAGGAGACTGTATTAAACAAAAAGACAAAGTCATCAAATCCCCCTCAATGGCAAAATACTCGTCATGTCTGCTAGTTATGATGATGTCAAAAGTTCTTGGTGTGTATAAGACAAAGTGGAAGGGGAGTATTCTGCTCCAGAAAGGAGTACAGTCACCAAATTCAGTCAAAGACAAACTTGTTGCCATGGAAACACACAAAAAAAGTATTTCATTCAGATATCCAAAACTACCCAAACTGGTACTAATTCTGCTCCAGAAAAGACGCATGTGTATGGAAGAACAAACTGATAGACAGAGAGCATTTTAATGCCCCTGCAAAATGCGTTGCAGGGGATAAAATATGATGAAAGGCAGTCAAGACTTACAGTTGGACACAAAGGTTCACTGTACTGAGGTATTGAGGTCGGTGAATAATTATTCTCCATTGTCTGCAGCAGAATTGCATAGTTCCATGAAGAAACAGTAGTGCCAAGAATAACTGAGTTTCCCAGAAATGAAAGTGAAAGTTGTGCATTTCTTCGAAATGAGATTGGCTGATTCACTGCTCATAACCGGATAAGCTGTGTATGGTAGTGTTCAACACAACATACTCTGGATTGGTGCACTTCCTCTTTTTCTCAAAATCATGTCAATGCTTCAGAGAAACGTACCTTCTCATGATCATGCATACCAACCAGTGGTGCCAGTCTGACCATTCACCAATTTTCCAGGAAGCACATAGTTTATCTGGAACACTTGTGATTGTATGATTTGTAATCTGTCTTGACTAACATTTTACAGTTGGATCCACCATGCCCAGCGTAAGTATATTATAACAATTATTCTAGTGAATGGTGAATGGTCATCACATCCTAGAGAGTGTGTCTCATTTTGTAGTTATATTTTTAATTGGAAATTTTACCTTTCAACATTTCAGTACATATTGACTGCAACTTCAAGGTCACATGCAACCAAAACAACAAACATAATTAAAACACAATTATCACTTGTTCATGATATATAATATGCATTGCTGACTATGAAAAAAGAAATAAACAAAATTATCAGCATACAGTCGCAAATCAAAACTGCAATATTTTGTACTTGGGTCTGCTACACTCAAAACGAAGGACCTCTGAAAGCGAACACATTCAGAACCGTTGATGTGCATTCAAGTTCATTGGTTGGCTCATTGCTGACACACTTAAAGGTATCAGAATCTGCAAAGTTGTGTTTTACGTTGCGTGTGACCTTTAATGGAGACAGGTATATTATGGTTTTATAGCCTAGGGATAGGTGATGTTGTTGGTGATAGGGGCTAGGTGATGTTGGTGGTGATAGGGGCTACGTCATGTTGGTGGTGATAGGGGCTAGGTCATGTTGGTGGTGATAGGGGCTAGGTCATGTTGGTGACAATAGGGGCTACGTCATGTTGGTGATGATAGGGGCTAGGTCATGTTGGTGGTGATAGGGGCTAGGTCATGTTGGTGATGATAGGGGCTAGGTCATGTTGGTGGTGATAGGGGCTACGTCATGCTGGTGACAATAGGGGCTAGGTCATGTTGGTGGTGATAGGGGCTAGGTCATGTTGGTGGTGATAGGGGCTACGTCATGTTGGTGGTGATAGGGGCTAGGTCATGTTGGTGATGATAGGGGCTAGGTCATGTTGGTGATGATAGGGGCTAGGTCATGTTGGTGATGATAGGGGCTAGGTCATGTTGGTGGTGATAGGGGCTAGGTCATGTTGGTGGTGATAGGGGCTAGGTCATGTTGGTGGTGATAGGGGCTACGTCATGCTGGTGACAATAGGGGCTAGGTCATGTTGGTGGTGATAGGGGCTAGGTCATGTTGGTGGTGATAGGGGCTAGGTCATGTTGGTGATGATAGGGGCTAGGTCATGTTGGTGGTGATAGGGGCTAGGTCATGTTGGTGGTGATAGGGGCTAGGTCATGTTGGTGGTGATAGGGGCTACGTCATGTTGGTGGCAATAGGGGCTAGGTCATGTTGGTGGTGATAGGGGCTAGGTCATGTTGGTGGTGATAGGGGCTAGGTCATGTTGGTGACAATAGGGGCTAGGTCATGTTGGTGATGATAGGGGCTAGGTCATGTTGGTGGTGATAGGGGCTAGGTCATGTTGGTGATGATAGGGGCTAGGTCATGTTGGTGGTGATAGGGGCTACGTCATGCTGGTGACAATAGGGGCTAGGTCATGTTGGTGGTGATAGGGGCTAGGTCATGTTGGTGGTGATAGGGGCTAGGTCATGTTGGTGGTGATAGGGGCTACGTCATGTTGGTGATGATAGGGGCTAGGTCATGTTGGTGGTGATAGGGGCTAGGTCATGTTGGTGACAATAGGGGCTAGGTCATGTTGGTGGTGATAGGGGCTAGGTCATGTTGGTGGTGATAGGGGCTAGGTCATGTTGGTGGTGAAAGGGGCTACATCATGTTGGTGACAATAGGGGCTAGGTCATGTTGGTGGTGATAGGGGCTAGGTCATGTTGGTGATGATAGGGGCTAGGTCATGTTGGTGACAATAGGGGCTAGGTCATGTTGGTGGTGATAGGGGCTAGGTCATGTTGGTGACAATAGTGGCTAGGTCATGTTGGTGGTGATAGGGGCTAGGTCATGTTGGTGGTGATAGGGGCTAGGTCATGTTGGTGACAATAGGGGCTAGGTCATGTTGGTGGTGATAGGGGCTAGGTCATGTTGGTGGTGATAGGGGCTAGGTCATGTTGGTGATGATAGGGGCTAGGTCATGTTGGTGACAATAGGGGCTACGTCATGTTGGTGACAATAGGGGCTAGGTCATGTTGGTGGTGATAGGGGCTAGGTCATGTTGGTGGTGATAGGAGTTACGTCATGTTGGTGGCAATAGGGACTAGGTCATGTTGGTGGTGATAGGGGCTAGGTCATGTTGGTGGTGATAGGGGCTAGGTCATGTTGGTGATGATAGGGGCTAGGTCATGTTGGTGGTGATAGGGGCTAGGTCATGTTGGTGGTGATAGGGGTTAGGTCATTTTGGTGGTGATAGGGGCTAGGACATGTTAGTGGTGATAGGGGCTACGTCATGTTGGTGACAATAGGGGCTAGGTCATGTTGGTGATGATAGGGCTAGGTCATGTTGGTGGTGATAGGAGCTACGTCATGTTGGTGGCAATAGGGACTAGGTCATGTTGGTGGTGACAAGGGCTAAGTCATGTTGGTGGTGAGTAAAATTTGTCCTGTTTCATAGTTGATAGGGCTAGTCATGTTGATGTTGACTGGGAGTGGGTCAAGTTTCTGTTCATAGTGGTTAGGCTTATATGCAAGCATGCATGTGTATATGGGTGTTGAAGCTGACAGCGATCAACATGGACATACCAAGGACATTACAGAGGTTGGGGAGGGTCTGAATGTAGCCAGGTGGGGGATATGGTCACTTCTGAGATCATGTCAAATGAAGGCAATGTCATGCATTATGGTTGATCTGGTGTCAGACATGATTAGTTGGTAATAATAATAATAATGCACATTTATAATGCGCCTTTTCCTCGCCCTTAGGTATGTTCAAAGCGCTACAGAAATAAATAGAAATATGTACAAAGATGAAGATGGGTTAAATTATGTGAAGTATACTGAGAAAAGGTGGGTTTTCAGTTTTGCTTTGAAACTGTCAAAACTTTTAGAGTCTTTGATATCACATGGAAGAGCATTCCAGAGGACTGGTGCTGTGTAGGAGAAGCTGCGGTGTCCGAAAGATTTCAGTCTGTAGGTGGGTATCACAAGAATATTCTGAGAGTTGGAACGGAGGGTGCGGGCTGGTACATATGGGTGAAGCAGGTTAGACAGGTAGGAAGGGGCCAAGCCACGAAGACATTTATATGTCAGGCAGAGTATTTTGAAGTCAATTCTTGCTTTGACTGGTAGCCAGTGGAGTTCTTTCAGGATAGGAGTGATGTGGGCACATTTGGAAGTTCTACTGATAATGCGGGCAGAGGTGTTTTGTATCCTCTGCAGTTTAACAGCCAGATTGGAGTTAATGCCAGAAAGAACACTGTTACAATAGTCGAGCCTGGATGTTACCAGAGCTCGAACCAGGGCTTGAGTTGCTGCAGAAGTCAAGTACTGGCCAAGATTCCTCACAACATCTGATGGGCAGATATCCGCATCTGCAACTTTGAGGATGACAGCTTCCACCTTGCTTAGTTGTTGTCTTGTGCCTACAAGGAGAGCTTCGGTTTTCGTGTCGTTCAGCTTGAGCTTATTTGTAGTCATCCACGACTTTATGTCTAGTGTACAGTCAGCGATGCGTTGAAGAGACTCATTCAACTCTGATGGGTGAAAGGATTCCAGAAGCTGTATGTCATCAGCATAAACATGATGAGACATGCCGTGATCACTGACAATGTTTCCAACATGCCCTGTGTACAGTACAAACAGAACCGGACCAAGAACCGATCCTTGGGGCACCCCACAGGAGACAGTCACAGCAGGAGAGCGCTCTCTGCCCACAAGGACCGATTGATGCCGGTCTGTCAAGTAAGAGGAAACCCACTGAAAGACAAGGTCACACAGTCCATAATGATGCTTCAATCTAGTCAGGAGTTTAGGGTGGTCAACGGTATCGAAAGCCGCGGATAAGTCCAACATGACGAGAGCTGAAATCTTACCCTCATCAGTAGCACGTTGAAGTTTGTCTGTTACCTGGAGCAATGCTGTCTCTGTACTGTAGTACTGCCGGTAGGCAGACTGGAAAGAATCAAGGAGATCATGGCTTAATAGATGTTCTTTGAGACAGGAGTGAACTGCTTTCTCAATGATTTTAGATATGAAAGGCAAGTTTGAGACAGGCCGAAAGTTTTTCAGGTCCTGCGGATCCAGGCCAGACTTTTTCAATAGTGGTCTGACCACCGCCCCCTTGAAACTGTTTGGGAACACACCATTCTGAAGACTTGTATTAACAATCATAGTGATGGGGGAGATCAGCAGGTCCAGGTGCTTTATCAGAAGTTTGGTTGGAATTGGATCAGAGTCACAAGAAGTGGGTTTTGACGAACGAATGAGTTGTACAATATCCTGGGGACTAAATGTTCTGAAATGCGACAGGGGGCTACCTACAAACACTGGTTCACTGAAATCACCATTACAAGTAAGACCATGACGAATTTTCTCTATTTTTGAGATAAAGAAGGAGTTGAATGAGTTTGCCAGTTCCTTCTGTTCCTCTGCTGGAGTCTGAGTATCTTGGTCTCGTCCCTTTCCAAGTAGTTTGCCCATGAACCGATATAGGGATGCTGGCTTACCCATGCTGTCGGCTATGCTCTGGAGACAATAGTTCCTTTTAGCTGAAATAATCATGTGTCTGGTATCATTGCAACACTGCCGATATATTTGCCGATGTATCTCTAGCCGAGTACTACGCCATTGTCTCTCTGCTCTGCGCCGAATACACTTCGAGTGACGTACAGTCTCATCATACCATGGGGCATGAGGACGAAGGATCACAGTCTTCTCAACTGCAGGAGCGTGCTTATCCAGAAGTGATGTAAGAGTATCACAGAAGAGTTGAACAAGTTCATCAACGTCGGAAGGAGGATCACTCAGTAGTTTTGAGTTCAATAAATCAAGCCTGAAAGTCTCAGATGGGATTTTACTGATGTTTCGACAGGGCAAAACCAATCGTTCGTTCTCCGGCTTTGTCAGCCTTAAGTTGAAAAAGACACTGAAGTGGTCTGAAATCTGCTGGTCCTTGACCTGAACGTCACAAACAAGTTTGAGATCACTGTGGGTGATAACCCAGTCCAGAATATTTCCAGACTTATGAGTCGGCATGATGACATGCTGAGTCAAAGAGTGGTAACAACACTAACAAAAATCGGGAACAGAGGCCAGGGGATATAAGGGTGGATGTGCCTTATTTCCCACTGAAAATAGTCACTAATATCCCACACTGTGCATTCACTAGCAGCAAGGGCAAACTCAACATACCAACATAAATCGCACTGCGGTCTTTAGCTATCAATAATTCAGTGCAGCGTTTCTGAAGCACTGACCACCCAAAGCAACAGCCAGGGACATGGCATCTGATCTGTCTGACCAGAACGTTTGTGACAGTGTGATTTAATCACAGAGAGTCTGCACCATATCTGGCAAGGGTTACTGAGATCCATATTCCCATGGAATCATCACATGATATTTTTGACGATCATCTTCATCAAAGTCTGCCCCTACTGTAGAGACAGCCAATCATGTTAATGGGGTGTGTCCATATACAACCCTTCGCCATCCCCCACTATATGCAACATCTCTTGCTGTCAATGATAACCTGTGGAGTCTTATCGAGTCCATGTAGTGACCAGCAGGTGCCCTAAGTTTTGGACCACCAGCTAGTCTCCGAAATGAACATATTTTACTGAAAAAAACGTTCATAGTGAAAAAAATAATATAATGAAATGGAACCCTGAGACTTTCTTCATTTTCAGAAGCTAAGGAAATCTAGACTTGCCACATTTTTCTAGGATGCTATGACTGCCATTTATGGATGCTATCACTGCCGTTTTGTATGCTCAGTGACCATTCTCGGGCACTGTTGTAGCTGATACGTGAGTTTTGTTTCCATTTCAAATGATTAGGTTTCTTAATAATTACAGAGCGTTTGTTTTGGTTTTAGAGGATATTGTTGCTGTTTTGGAAGTTTATTTTCCTACTTTGGTGATTTTTGTTCTGATTTGGTTTATAGTTTTTGATGATTTGTTCACTGTTAGTATGGTAGGCCTGACCTTGAACTGCAGCTGAATAGCTGTAAAGTCTCTGCAGGGCCAAAGTGGCAGCTAAATGGGATGAGGATAGGCATTTCAACTCTGAGGGGCAGATGCTGTACCCTGACAATTGGGTACTCTGTGAGACAGGAACCATCTCTCACTAGGGCCCTGGCTGGTCTTAGGCAAGGATCTATCCATTGCACTGTCTGGGAATGTTCAGCTCAGCCAGGGATAGGAACAATCTCTCGCTAGAGCCCTGGCTGGTCTTAGGCAAGGATCTATCCATTGCACTGTCTGGGAATGTTCAGCTCAGCCAGGGATAGGAACAATCTCTCACTAGAGCCCTGGCTGGTCTTACGTGAAGGATCTATCCATTGCACTGTTAGTATGTTCAGCTCAGCCAGGAATAGTCCCATGTAGCCTCAGAAATATTCCTGCTATATGGTGGCAGGGTGTAAATACCTGAATCTGGACCAGACTATCCAGTGACCAGCATCATGAGCATTGATCAGCACATTTGGGATTTGATGACATGTATCAACAAAGTAATCTGTGAGGTGATTTCAATGTTTGAGGGAAAAAATGAAAAAAAATGGAGGACATTAAGTCCTAACTGTCATTTAACCAAACATTTTAAGTTCAAAGAAAAAAATATATATATTTATAGACTGGTGTCAGATGGACTAATATTTCATGTATTTTATACAATTACGTCAAAAACTTTCAAGCTCTTTGGACTGAAGCTATTGCATGGAAAGATGATAGATCACAGGGGGGGCATAGACTGCTTTTTGCAGGGATGATATCACCAAGTATTGTTTCCCACATTGCGTCTCATAATGAAATATGTAACAGAGTACAGTAAGGTGTAACACTGTGGAGTGGGACACTATAGGAAGGCCTAATTTACTGCATTGCATCTTATAACGAAATATGTGACAGTGTACAGTAAGGTGTAACATTGTAATGTGGGACACTAAAGGAAGGTCTTATTTACCACATTCATTCATATATTTACCAAAAGAATATATGCATCCAGGTAAAAATCATTGTTATTCTAATTTCAGTGTTACCATGCATCTGTAATTTCATTCAAAACCAGTGAAACATCCCCAGCAGTGTTGAAGCTGAACATAACATGGGGGGACAATACCCACGTTGTTGTGGCTGTCAACAACCAGTACAACCACCTGGAACGTATCCTGCTTCTGGAGAAATGTGAGTTCTACAACTTCCTGTGGTCAGGATTCTCCAAGTCCCAACTGAACAGTGTGCTGGTGTGGGGCCTTACGGACAACCCAGGTACTGCTGCCGTCAATGGCCCCATCAACGACCCCATGCTGGAATTATACAATGTGGGAACATCCAGGAAAGTTTCAGTTCCACAATTTGGTGAACCAGAAGGTATGTGCAGTTATATACTCAAGGTAGTCATTGTGTTTTGTGACACCAAACTGTTGTCTCTATAAAACCCCACATTAACAAGTCCCAGAGTGCTTCGATAAAATTCCATGCTAACAAGTCCCAGAGTGCTTCGATAAAACTGATTATCTAGCCTCATGTAAGAATGTCGAGTTTTGATTGGTCCACGTGACTCTGATAAAATACCATCTACATCCATCACGATCCGCCAGCGGGAGTATAAAAGTCGTATGTGAGAAAAACGAAGTGAGAAAAATGTGCATTGACAAGCCTTGCATCATCACATTCACTTTGTTCATATAAACTCCCCAAATGCCTCCTTACCATTTTTCAGACAGAAATACATGCAGGATGTCATGATACAGATGTTTAAATCTGCCGGTTTGAATTTAACCCTTCTCTAGATTCTTGTGTAGTTATACTACTGAATACTGAGTTCAATAGACCAAGGGGAATAGCACCATGTTCCGGCTGGTCACCAAGCTAAAGGTTTCAAAGCCATGAAATATCTTCATTTAGAGTCACAATAGTGCTTCAAATTAGAACTCATACATGCTTGAAGCAAGTGAGCTGAAAGTTGCTTTGTTTCTGATTTGTCTGTGACAGAGAGAATACATGACATTGACATTGCTGGTGAGAATATCTTCTGTTCAAGTCATCGCATGATAGACTCGATGAACACACAGGTACGTTCCTGCACTTCTATGAACCACATAATGGACTCAATGAAAACACAGGTACGTTCCTGCACTTATATCAACCAAATGATGGACTCAATGAAAACACAGACCTGTATATTCCTACACTTATATAAACCATATGACCACCTTGATGAAAACACAGGTACATTCCTACAAACTGACATAAACCACATGAAACAGGATCACTATTTTACGTTTCTTGGTAGATGTATTATGCAGCACTCAGCAATATTCCAGTAATGTCATCAGTCTGTAAATAATTGAGTCTGGACCAAACAATCCAGTGATCAACTTCATGAGTATCGATCTATGCAACTGGGATACAAAGACATGTGTCAACTTGATCCCATTAGTATTAACATACTTTATCATGCAATGGGTAATGTTCTCGGCAGGATAAAGCCAATGGATATTTTTGGTATCCGTTGGGGTCATATATGGATACTGATACAAATTAGAGAGGTCATATGCAAATTTTAGGGACTACTTTCACACTGTAAACAAACATGGTGTCACGCCCATCTATCAGCGATTGTGTCCAGATTGATGGCCGTGGTTACGGTACTGTGAGTGCCTTGATAAGAGAGGCGTCTTGCAATTATTGACTTGGACAGCAGACATAAAAATCTTGAATGAACAGTTTGACACTTTGTCAGCTGACAAGTGCGCTTGTAAAATGCCTCGCGAACATTGTATTTGTTGTTCAAAAGTTTAACTGAAATTTTCCCAGATTCCACACGTTTTTCGTCATTTTTCAAACTAAGTTAATATTTGTTGACAACAATACACGCTTTGACATAGAAGCTGATTGGGAACTACACGACATAATGCAGTCAAATAAGTGATCAGTAGAAAACTGCGTCACAGAGCTTGTGACGTTACGTATTATTATGCACATATTTGTGACGTCATAGATATGCGGGCACATCTCAGGAAGTTCAGTTTCATGATCTGTGGCAAATGAAATCACATTTCTTACAATTTTAAAATAAGAGTGACATTGTATGATAATTAGGTGTATTTAGCTCACCAAGGCTGACTAAATACAATGTTTATTCCCAATGCAGGATATTAACCATCCCAAACACACTCGCGAGGAGTACTGACAAGAAAAGAATCTACCATTTTCAGTTTTTCACTTAACTGAATTTCCACTTAATACCATCATATGGATGCTCGGTATACAGAAAATGCACCTGTAGTCAGAATATGCCATTTGGCAATACACATGATACAGATCTGCAGTGGAGACTAGAGGACCATGGAGAATCTGAAATTAGAAAAATGGAATAAAAAATATTTAAAATTAAATGTTACATTTATTGGCAAAATTTCAGGATGACCTTATGATGGAGGTGGAGCACAAACCACCATTGACCTACAGCCTTAAACCTACTGGACCATCTGAGAGTGAGGCAGGTCTGTGTGTTGTGTTCTGTGAGAAAAGTCAGAAGGAGTATGTTGTGCTGTCATCCCAACCTATCAGTGCTGGCATCCCACTCCTGCCCATCTGTCAGTCCAGAACCAAGTACAAGGTCAAGGCTCTTGGGTTAACAAACAACAAAGGTCACACATTCAGACAGCCATCTCGAGTGTGTGAACAAAACACCCCAAGTGGAAGCTCAAGAATCATGGACATCAAGACCTGTAAGTAATTTCAGCAGTGTTCTCATCGCCATGACTCTCTAAATATTCTCACTAAGGCCAGACCAGTCTTATTTCTTGTTTTATGGATCCACCTGCTGTATTTTTTCAAGAATAAGAAAAAAAAAAAAAAAATGAATTTTTACTGCTTAAAAAATATAATTCTAATACTTTTATTGGTTCAAAATACAAACTTACATGAAAACTATTGTTTGGATTGTTTTTGGCCCCATATGCACTTCATAAATTGCTAAAAGTAAAATACTTTGAGTATAAAGGATATTGCTTGATTGGTGATATTATTTTTTATTGTTTTCCCCTCCTGCCCTTTGCTCTGGCCAAATGAACACTAAAGACAAAAATCACTCTATATTTCATAGTATTTACAACCAGTTTAAGGAACGCTTCATTTTATTATGAAAAACTGTGAAAGATTGCATAAACTGACAATAACATGTTGGTTAAGTCCCAGGAAGTCAGGTCCATTAACACACATTGAGCCTCACATTTGAACACTAGCAATCTCCTCAGTTCTAGACATGTAAATGGTTTTATGCAACTTTAGTTGATAAGTAAGAGAGGAATGCCAATAACTGGCTTTACAGGATGTAGGAAATGCTGCAACCACAAAGCTGTCCCATTGCTCCAACATCAAAATCTATCTAGAACATATTTCATCCACACTGTCCCACCAATGGCAATGACATAATATTTCCAAATGTCTGGAGCAAACTCAAGAGTTACTTGTCATCATGTTCTCAACAGGCATGTCCAAAGAAGATCTTGGAAAACTCCTGGAGAAGGCAGAAAGATACTGTAGGGACAACGCCCTAAGTCCCAGGAAATATGCCATCACGCAGATGTATCGAAATAAACCAGCATCTTACTTTGATAACATCATGTATAACAGAAACGGAGTGATGGAGAAATACATGAAGGACAACAATGGTGACCCATATTCTGCCATCAACCACAAGATCAGTGGCCTCTTCTTCAGCGGATCATTTGACACAAGGGAAACAAATCCTCCACAAAGGCCACCAAACTTCTCCTACTTTGGCGAAAGCAGACTTTTCATCCCAGCAGAGGTACTGTTTACATCAGACACCAGGATGTACTTTGCAGACTTCTTTTGTCACAACAAAGTACATTATGTCACAGCAGTTGTCACTAAGATTGGATCTGAGGAAGACAGATTCTGTGAAGACAGACTCATTGAGCTGGATTTGAAGAGCAACCCATTTTTTACAGTCATAGAAGACATCTCATATAGAAGAAATGAGACACCAATCTTAGCTAATTCTGTAAATAGTGACAATCATCATCCAGCATCACAAGACCTCTCTCCTCCAGAAACATCCGGGGCCAGTCAAATCTCTCCTCCAGAAACACCAGGGGCCAGTCAAATCTCTCCTCCAGAAACACCAGTGACCAGTCAAGTCTCTACTCCAGAAACACCAGTGGCCAGTCAAATCTCTCCTCCAGAAACACCTGGGGCCAGTCAAATCTCTCCTCCAGAAACACCAGTGGCAAGTCCAGCCTTTTCTTCATATACCAGCCAAGAGGACATAAAAAAAACATTCATGATGACATCTGTCAACAGGTTCCACACAGAGTTTCTGTACACTGAGGATGTCGACATCAAGGGCCTGACAAACAAATATGGGGTGAACAAAGTTTACCGAAGGGTGGTTAAAACTCGAGGCAAGGGGCATAGTTTTCAAGATGGTATTCCAAAGAAAGCTTACTGTGGAATTTGCAACCTTGAAAACTGTTAATACAAGATATCAAGTTTCTGTCTCTTGTTTAAGTCTATAGTTTACAATATTCCAGTTGACAAATGAAACATGAAAACAATGACAGTTTGTAAAGTAGTCTGTCTCACTGTCCCTGGACTAGCCCTACCTGCAATGCTAAAGCCCTAAACAAAGCAAGTCTATATTTCCTCAGGTTCTGATGCTCCCACTGGGGCTCCCTTCAATTTAAATGGGCCTATTTGTCACCATCAAAATGATTTACAATTACAGCTGAAACGTTAGTCTATGGGTAGAAATGTGAGGCTTTACTAACTCACATACATCATCAATGTCGTCAAACATTTCATAAACTGATGGTCATGTTTGAAATAAATCCTGATGGTCAGGTGGCCTTGTCAAAGCCCATTTGTTAAAGGTAAAGCTTCAGGTGCTCCTGAATTCCAATGCTGTGTTCGATACGAGAAACACTCTAACCGAGTAATTTGGGCTATGTGCTTGTCCATTTTGTTACAAAAAGCTTTGTATTTTTTGTGCATTTTTAACATGGGCAGACATGTAGCAAGCCGATTTTTTCATGTAAGCCTGATAGGCTGCAAAGCTTTATGTTAAGATAGTGTTGGGGGCTTGCCAAACCTTTTTAGCAACAATCACTTGTAAACCCGGGCCTTTTCAGAATGGTAGAAATACCCCTGATGAGCAGAAACATCTATACAGGAATTATAAAAATATTAATGTGACCATTATGAAGAAAAGAATATGCTAGTAGTGAAGCTTTTGATGTGGTGAGGGCACTGCAGAAGCACAGGAACACCAGTAAATGAATTTTGACACTTCAGCACAATGTGACAAACTGAGAGTGGAACCAGCATGGGATTTTTTCCACTTACAATTTGGAAGCAGGAACGCCTACGCTTCAGAGACTTATGGTTGCTGGAAGCAGCAAAGATGAAAATCCCATTCTGCATCCACATCAACTATAAAACCATTGCTTGAATCTGACATCAGACTTTGTAGGCACATTCAACCACCAGTGTGTATTTGTGCGTGCATTTACAAACCTGTTGTGATATCAATACAACATGAACATAGTTTTGTTTTGTTGCAGTAAATTTTTTTTTATCTTAAGTTTCTATTTCCAAGGAATACATGCAACATACATCAGGCACTTATTGAATACATACATGTATACATATGAACTTTTAAAGTCACCATCACCATATAGGTGTTCAGTAGTCAAAGAATTTGATAATGATGGTACAACCTCCTATAATTATTCCATGCAGGACCATAGTAGGTCGACGTTGTACAACAACCTTCGCGCTAAGACCATAAGCCAATGTTAAGGTATGGGAGTTACGGTCACCATAGCGCTAAGACCTTAAACCAATGTTAAGTTATGGGAGTTCCGGTCACCATAGCGCTAAGACTACCTTAAACCTATGTTAAGGTATGGGAGTTGCGGTCACCATAGCGCTAAGACTACCTTAAACCTATGTTAAGGTATGGGAGTTGCGGTCACCATAGCGCTAAGACTACCTTAAACCTATGTTAAGGTATGGGAGTTGCGGTCACCATAGCGCTAAGACTACCTTAAACCTATGTTAAGGTATGGGAGTTGCGGTCACCATAGCAGTAAGATCACTTAGAACAATGGCATCCTGGAGATAGTTACACATAAAAGGAAATTTGTATCAAATAACTGTATACATACTACCAGGTTTCAAGTCACTGTCATCATGGAAATGTACAGTGATCATCGCCACACTAATGACAATGTCTGATTAGTAATATGCAAAGTTTACGCAGATTAAGTGTGGCCTCAGATCTATAATCACATGACACTGTATTATCATTAACCAGTCATCATCATTACTCAGATAATGATCACTAGAAAGCTATTTTGTGTATATGCATGTATGTATTCAATACGAAGTGCCTGCTATATGTAAGTCTTACCATTACCTAGACCTACTGTGGTCCTACGTGGAATTATTAAAGGATGATTCAATATTATTGTGTTCGGAGAGTGTGGACAGATGACCAAAATGTAAAAAAGTTACTTTGGTCAGTGCAAAGGAAATCATTTAAATCTTGTAAATAAGTATTAGTTCGTAACATAGTCAGAGTAATCTTGTATTGGAAATATTTCTAATTTATTCTGTGTACATTAATTGGGCATTAAATTAATATTCTCCCATTTTCATTTCAGAAAAATTGTCCTTCTAATATTTCCCATAAGTTCTCTGTTGTTTTAACAAAGGTAAATCACATAGTATTGATAATAATACTTTTCTTTCCATTTTTTATCAAGCTTATAGTAAATGGTGAAAATGGCTATACTTGTTTATTTTATAACATCTTAGCAGACACTGCTGTTCTTATTGTAGGAGTCAAGGTCTACATTCGTAATGCTGTGGTATTCAAGGAAATTAGTGTCAACAAATAAACAGCTTTTAATATATTACAGGGAGTGAATAATACCATTTTGATTTATAATGTGGCTCACAAATGTAATTCCCTTTTCCTCCAATTTCTTGAAAAAAAAGAAAAGTTTTCCTTCTATTAAGATGTTAAATCCTCATCCTTGCCATTTCTTACAATCTTTTTGGTTGATGTGTACAATATTAGTCATGCCTCTTATTTCAAACAGGATCATTTCCACAGTAACTGATGACAGATACTATACCTGATCCCGTCACCATTTTGTTTGGATAATTTGTATTTTGCTAAAGTAGAGTTTATTGGTTCTTTAACATTTCCGATATATTCTGTATCATATAGAAGAGACTTGTTAAATTTCCAAACCCTTTACCTCTTTCCAATTCTGTGAAATTTATTGTTATACTTATCAGAGAATGATCAGACTCATTGCTTGGTATGATTTCTGTATTATCAACAGAGTACATTAGATTGTGTGATATTAAAAAGAAATCCAATCTGTATTGCTTTAATGGTATTGGTTGTCTCCATGTTTTAGTAATTTGTTAATTGTTGTGTGGCTTGAAAATATATACATGTCAATATAATAATGTACAATGTATTTCAACAGTGCACAGGGTGATGCAAACAGATGAATTTGTCAGTATGCACATATATACACTATGACTGGCTGTTCCAGTAGATATATCTAGGGTGAGATCAAGTAATAATCAAGTTAACTCAGTAACAGATACATGTATATCTTGGGTGAGATCAAGTTAATCAGTAATAGATATATCTTGCTTGACAATGGTTCAAGAATCTGTACTGACACGTCACGCTCATGAATAAAAGAAGTTGTCACCCATAAAGTTTGTTCTATATTGTACTTCCCAACTTCTAGATTGCCAGTCAAAGTTTGAAAGAAGTCCTATTAGTTATGACTGTGACCACATCCTACACTATTAGGAATTGTCCCACCTTGTGATGGACAAGGTAAAACACTCACTTCAATTGATTATTGAATTATCCTTGATTATCGAGTCCTGAATAACCTGTACATGACATAAAAAGCTCTGTTCCTCATATTAGTCTCTTACTTTGCACTGCATTCCAATTACTCAAGACCTTGAAACAAACAACCAATCAAATTATGAAGGGGTTAAAAGATCTCATCTCCTGATGCCCAGGAAAAGTCAGTTTTCATTTCTGGCAATCAAGTAATGGTATCTTACTTGTCTGTGGGCTACTAGAGATAATTTCCGCTTATGGTTTCAAACTGCAAATAAACATGGATTTAATTTCATATCTGCATAATTTCATAACGTAGCTATTGCAATAATAATAAATTAGAGCTATCATTATTTAGAATTTATCACTCTTCATCTTGCAAGTGGCTTTTAAAACAAATTCTGAACTCCTGTTATGTCTTTTGTAAATAACAGATCTTCATTCAGAATTGCAAACTCATCAAATATCCAGATACATGTATATTAAAAAATGCGTAGAAACATCTTGCACACATCCTGCAATTTTACTTATCCATTGCTGGGCAAAGTAAAACCTTCATTCAACCATATAGTTCTAAAGCCAGCACTGCAAAATGGACATTCAGCAAGATAACACCCACTTGAAATGTATTCTATTTATTAGGATTATCTCAAGGGGTTATGTTTAGTCATAGAGGTAGGGGTAGGAGGAGGTTGTCTTTATGAAAAAAAACCACCTTTTCTAAGGGAAAGAATGATACAAAAAAAACAAAAAAAAGGGACGGAATTACAGGTGGAAATCTTTATGGACAGTCCAGGACATAATCATTCAATAAAATATATCATACTGTGAGGTTTTAGTGCCACAGTGACGTCTTACTGACACACTTACTCTTTCCAAACCAGTGTGTAAATATGTATCAGTACTTCAACAAAAAGTTGTGTGAGTTGGGGAGTTGGAATTTATGCCACTATTAGCACAATTCCAATGATATCCTGGAGGGTGAACCAGACACATGTACCCACATGTGAGGAATCAAACCTGGACCTTCACTGTGAGAAGTGAACGCTTTAACCACAAGGCTACCCCAGTACAGTTGTGAACAGGAAATAGAAGCAACACCAAATCCTATTTTTTTCCCACATTTATTTCTTCAACAAAATAACAGTATGGAGCCTACCCAACAATCAACAAATCTTGTTATCATGTACAACTGACCCATCATAAATACCTGTCTATTTCACATTTAAGGGTCTGTCCCACAAAGGCATCTTAACCACCATACTTTATCAGAGATGTATAACTGTTGTTACACTACCATTGACTTGTGGAACTGTGTCTCCTTTCACAATGCAACCTTTACTAAGGTTACCCATAACTCTCATTCATAACATGGCATGAAGGTTACCTAAGTCCAAGGTAGCCTTAGCGCAATGTTAAAGAATGGGAGTTATGGTTAACCTTAGTAAAGGTTGCTTTGTGAAAGGAGCCCCTGGGCTCTGAATGATGCTTGGGATGGTATGCATCTGTCAGTTATTCTTTCCTGAAAAATGAACTTGCTGAATGTTTTAAGCACAGCCCCCTCAAATACGAAATGGAACAGGAAGGACTGGGGCAGACAATGATGAACAACACTAGTAAAGTAGGTGACATCAGGTGTGACATCAGCACTGAATATTACCAGCGCAGCATATCCAAATATTGCAAACCATGACATCACACATGATATGCACAATGTGTATCTTTCAAAACACCAAATCCTTTTCCACTGCACATCAAACATAATCATTTATGGCGAATTCTAACACAGAAACAATTGGATGCCTTAAACTAAAATAAGTATGAGTCAGACATAATTGGACATTATGAATTCCAACAAAAGACTGGTTAGTTATCTAAATCTCACTATTCCTCCAATATACTCAGACTATAGCGAAAATCATGCAATCATGTAGGTCGTAATCTACTATACTGGTAGAACAGATGTAGTACACACCAACAGCACAGTGTCATACAGATGAAATTCTTCAGCCATGAAAACAGCCATGTAACATGAAAAGCCATTTTTTATATACTGACCATGCCTTGAGTTCACACCTCAAAATACATAAAGTGTGTCACAATAAAACCAACTGACAATGAAATTTGAACAATTCATTACAATCTGTTGATTATCCATATGATGCACATAGTACATCTGGAAAAAAACAAAACACTTTTACATTACTTTTTTTGTGCAGAGTATACTTGAACACTTTCAATGACTTTCAAATTCAACTTTGGGAATCTAACAACCAAATTCATTGAAAATGCTGAAAATATATACATTTTGTTACAAACAATGCTGAAAATATATACATTTTGTTACAAAACAATTCAATGTTGCAATATTGCATCATCTTGCAACATAATGGCAAAAAATGTACACTGAGAAATATTTCCTGGTTAACAATCACGTGATAGATTTGTTGAGGCAGATCCTAAACAGCAGTCATACACCAAAACATTCAGTGCAGGCAAACTTGCACCTTATTGGTCCGTCATCAAGTTAGAATAGCACATAATCAGA
This sequence comes from Haliotis asinina, assembly GCF_037392515.1. Taxonomy (NCBI): domain Eukaryota; kingdom Metazoa; phylum Mollusca; class Gastropoda; order Lepetellida; family Haliotidae; genus Haliotis; species Haliotis asinina. The sequence continues at coordinate 68,570,731 of NC_090285.1, forward strand.
ACCGTATTTCAATCTGGACTGACATGAACATGGCATATAGGAACCACTGCCATTAACAAATATTGTCATCTATCAATACAATAAATAACAAACGAATCTGATAACTATGAGTAATCACATACTTTGGTGGAGAATGCTGCAACCACAACCTCAATGGACATGGCAATGTGTATACACAAACAGTATCAGTTTACAAGTATTTACAAATATACAACATTCTTGGAATGGCATTTAGAAGTCATACACATAAAGGCAAGGATTTTAAGGATGACAGGTTCTTTACTGTGATGGCCATACTGATGAAGGAGTAGGAATATACATCAACATGTTGTGTCCGTCACAATAAAGAAGTTAACATCCATAAAATTCTTGTCTTTATATATACAATATGTCCAGATGGACAAACCTATTCCAAGTCCATTCAATAAATGATGGATTCAAACTGTGAAGTCATGAAAACTGCCTCCAAAACACACCAAACAGTAACTGTACAGTTTTTCACATCTTAAGTTGTCTATAGTCGTCATTCCTTACACATCACAATCTTATTCTCGCCAACTTTGGTCTCAGCACAGAATTTTTGTTGGTCATGTGAGTAATTTGATTGGATGCCATTAATATTCAGTCAAAAACCAATGTAACGTGGAGACTTGTCCTAGTTTATCAATGACAAGAGAACGAAGAAATGAAATTCATGATGTTTATTTAGATGTTCCACTACCTATACTGATGTTCCTGGTATACTCACATCTTGACTTCACCATATTCATGCTTTAGACAAAAGCTTTGTGATAAGATAATGTACAATTACTTACATAATTGTATAATTTTCAAGTTATTTACAATTCTCAGCAGTTAAAGATAAATATTTTGTCTTCTGCTGTTATTTGCATTCTTTGGGAATCTGATACATTGTGTATGAGCAGTTAAGGTGATTACCTGCTTGCCTGAAAGACTTGAATAAGTTATGCTACGACTCCAAAATGACACACATAAAATCTCCATTTAAATTTTCATCATGTTAAGAAAACATGTTGTTTGTAAACATGATGGCACTTGATACCTACCACAATGTATACACTAAATAATTCACTCAACTCCCTCAATACACTATGTACAAACAGTTATCCTCACAGACGCTAACATCTTCTGTCTAACCATGACTAGAAGTGATGCTACTTTCAAAGAGTTAAAATTGTTTACAATACTACACTCCAACGTACGCAAATACACTTCCATATGAAGCTTATCAACAATGATTGTTTCACGCACAACAGACCACTGTTGATGGAACACAAACACCATTGTCAAGAACAACAGACAGCTTTGTTACATGACCTCACAATGGCAATGATGTTACAACAAATGACAATGCTTGCCAACGTAAGACACCTGTATGTACACAGCTGGTACAAATATTACATGAAGATGGGGGTCAGGAGAATGTTATTCACACAGAATCACAAGTCTTCGAGTTCAATTCATGGAACAAATATATAGGTAATCTACTGTACAGTAACATCATGACAGTTGCAATAAAATATACAAAATCTCATGAAACCAGCACCATCTGTTATATGTACACTGAGGTAACTATCCTCTTCCAAAGAAAAGGTAACAGTCGAAGGAATGGAAGAACAAAACATGCAATCACTGCTCTCTGTAAGTGTTTTCCCACTTCCGAAGCAAACACTGAAGAAAAGAATTGAAGATGTGCCCAACTGTGTATAATTGCTGTGTATGACACAACAATATGAACAATATCTAAACCAAACTATACACATGGAATATCAACAAGCTCCTGCCCAATACCAACTTCATGAAACAAGAGAATGACTTCATAAGCCTGGTATTACATGGTGATGTACTTACTTATTAATTGCTTACACTTATTTATTAAATCTACCCATGAAGATCTGTGGGAATTTTGGTTCTGTGTTAGTTGTATCACACCATGTCATACTTAAGTGAGCCTAAGGTTTAAACTGATGTACGGGTTTAAAGGGGTACTACTACGAGGAAAAACAGCTACAGCTTTGGTGCTAAGAAACCTAGAAACATAATACCTGGAAACACTGTCAGGGATAACCAGAATTTGGTCACATATTGAAAACAGACCCAAGGAACACATCTCTGCTGATGAACAAAGTATTGCACCTGTTAATGATGGGGAGTTATTATTTGAGGTTACCAGCAGAGCTCATCCATCTACATATGCTCCTGCTACTATTATATCTGTAGCTGCCTTGAACATCCTGTACTCATCTGTCAAATTCCAGAATGAAATCAGGTATATGATCTTCAAAAACCCACTACCATATGATTTTCATTATTTATACGAATTTAATCACAAAAAAATAATTGTTTTTCAAGTAATCAAGCATGGAAAGGCAAGGCCAACATCTTTCCTTTGACAAGAGGTTGAAATTTGACAGCAATGTGACTATGTTTATACCGCCACTACTATCAAACATATGTCTAAGAAGTGATGGTTGTATCAAGCCGATAATGATGTCAACGCCACACTACACTGTCCTTCTCAGCAGTCTGACCACACAGTTGTCATTCAATGCTATGAAATAATGGCATCATGATTTGGCTGGTCTCCAGCTGTTCAAAGTCAGTCCAGAGTTGATGATCTTGACAAAGTTGTCTTGTTGTTGCAGTTTGGTTGTAGGATACTGGCTTCGTTGTGTTATTGACTCAGAACTTGGCCAGATTTGGTCTCTGTTTACTGACTGACCACAAGGGAGCGGCAGCAGCCTGTGAGACTCGCTCCACGGTGATGTATTCATCCTGGTTCTCCTGGTACTGCAGCAGCAGCTGCTGGATGGCCTGCTCCTCGATCTGCAACACAAGAGACAGGCTGAACCATACATGATCTGCAACACATGGGCTGTGTCATAAAAGATCTGCAACACATTGGCTGTCTCATACATGATCTGTAATGCAAGAGACAGGCTGAACCATACATGATCTGCAACACATGGGCTGTGTCATACATGATCTGCAACACATGGGCTGTGTCATACATGATCTGTAATGCAAGAGACAGGCTGAACCATACATGATCTGCAACACATGGGCTGTGTCATACATGATCTGCAACACATGGGCTGTGTCATAAAAGATCTGCAACACATTGGCTGTCTCATACATGATCTGCAACACAAGAGACAGGCTGAACCATACATGATCTGCAACACATGGGCTGTGTCATACATGATCTGCAACACATGGGCTGTGTCATACATGATCTGTAATGCAAGAGACAGGCTGAACCATACATGATCTGCAACACATGGGCTGTGTCATACATGATCTGCAGAACAAGAAACAGACTGTATCATACATGATCTGCAACACATGGGCCGTGTCATACATGATCTGCAACACAAGAGACAGGCTGAACCATACACGATCTGCAACACATGGTCTGTGTCATACATGATCTGCAGCACAAGATACAGGCTGTATCATACATGATTTGCAACACAATACACAGGTTGTGTCATTCATGATCCACAACTCAACACACAGACTGTGTCATATATAATCTGTAACACAACATACAGGCTGTGTCATGCATGATCTACAACACCACACACAGACTGTGTCATACATGATCTGCAACACAACACACTTGCTATGTCATACTTTACAGGTATCATTTTCGGCAGGGATTTGGGGATAATTACCCACTGAAATACAAAATATCCCATAAGAATTTTAACATGGGGAGAAATTCCCATTAGTTATGCATGCATACACTATGTAATAATATTGAAATATCCAATAGTTTCTTCTGAAAATGTCATGTTTTCCCAGATTAAGGAAGAGATTTCCCGCCATTGACCATCTGCTCCAGAGTGATCCCTGCAACACAACACACAGGCTGTCATACACAATCTGCAACACAACACACAGGCTGTGTCATGCATGACCTGCAATACAGCACACAGGCTGTGTCATACATGATCTGTAACACAACACACACACTGTGTCATACATGATCTGCAACACAAGACAGGCTGCTTCATACAGAAGGTTCAACACAGTTTTTCCAGTTCAGACTCGAGGAAAGAGACAATATTATTGACAGACGATACATTAAACTTTCTTCCCTTCATGAGAAACTGACAACTTTTTCATAGTACAAGGGCTTGAAGTACATTCACATAGCTGATGAAAGAGATTATATGAAATGACAACTCTACCTGGATCATACTGAGCGGCTTCTTGCTTGCGTAGTCCAAGGTCTTCTTCCTAGCCTGCTCATCACGTAAGATGTCTGAGAACGAGACACCCGAGGCAGGGGGACTGCTGGTCTCAGTCATCAGCCAGGGATTGCTGGGCGTGGCTGGGATAGCCACTGTTTCACACTGGCTTGAGGGGAACGACCGAGATGCTTTTCGTGATGGCATTCCCCAGCTGTAATGTTTGTTTTAATAAAACGGTAAAAACACAACTTGCTATGTGAAAGAAAACAATTGTTCTATCTTAAACAAACTGACAAATCAACAGGGAGGGAACATAATGATGAACAGGAGATATATTAGTTTGAAATGTAAATCAGTGCTGTTAGTAGTAACCATAACAACAGAAACATGCTCACCTAAAATGTTCTCCTGATGTAGCAGGTTTCCTTGATGCAGATGTGGGTTTGGCAGTTGTCTTGATGGTGGTTGTGTTGTTACTGTCCCCGGGGCTTGTTTTGTCCTCCAACAGCAGGTCTCTGAATGACTGCACCACTTTGCTCACCGACCCCCTACAGGACAACACAAGACATTGAGAAAAAAACACACATCAGTGAATCCCTCCAGGACAACACAAGACATTCAGAAAAATACACATCAGTGAACCATCTCCAGGACAACACAAGACATTAAGAAAAACACACATCAGTGAACCACCTCCAGGACAACACTGCTGTCGACACATCAAGATGGATGCTTTTCTGCTGCGTATTCCTCACCAAATTAGTGATGGCATTTGGACAGTGTTTCAGCTATAAAACTGTTCATTATGTAGGAGGACCATGGCATCCCTTATGAATAATTTCAGCAAAGTTCCGTTACTGCAATAACCAATCAAAACTACAAGAACTATGTGTATCACATTATTTCTTTTACTGTACTCATGGAAATAAATAAGGGAACCCATGACAGGAGTTGCTACATGCTTTTTCCCCCACAGTGCTTTACAAAGCATCTGTAGAAACCTGGAAAAGAATACAGGAACACTTTTGCTTTGATGTGTTCCCTTATTTGTTTCCATGAGTATATACAGACTTTTGCAATCTGGCATCTTACCATGGACATGCATTTTGTTTGGCTGATGCTGGGGATGTTGGTGATGTTGGCGCCTCTTTTTGAGCCGCAGTGTTCTGTGCAGCCTTGTTCTGCTGCTTCTTGACCTCCTTCCAGGACACCTTCCCACCAGGGGCCCTGACGCAGAAAAACATGATGTCTCAACACTGGTGCTGAAGTAATGAGTAATGACATATGTCACAGCTCATCAATGTTGTCAGCCTCTGGACATTATCAATACAGAAATCATTACCTCATACTTCCTTCAACTCATATTAACATGTGAGTGTCATCCTGATGATGTGAAATGGGGCCAAACATTGGTTTTGTAGCACTTACACAACTATATTTGCATGAGGATGAGTGTTTCTCTGTGTGAGCATATACATGCATATTTCTCTCTCTTGTACTAGTCTGGGTGAGTTAATATTAATTAACATTTCAATATTGTGAGTTAATATTTAACGTCACATCGGCAATACCTCAGCCACATCATGACAAAATCAAAAATGAAAACAGGCTGAAGAGTAAGTGAGTGAATCAATATTTATGGTCACATCAGCAATATTGCAGCCATATCGTGACAAGAACATACTTGACATACAAGAGGAATATATGCATATTATCATAAACCTGTCGAAGAAGGACAGTGAAACAACTAGAATATCACAGTTAGAATTTAAACTTGCATGGAAGGTTAAAACTAATAGCACTATCTGGACAGTACAAAATAAAACCTGGCTATGGACTGCCAACAACTGAAGGTAGGTCACCATACTAGGGACCATGGGGACTGTACCAATCTGGATGAAAAATTATTTACAGAGCCACTGAGACATTATGTGTAGTTCAACATGGACACAGTGCTGTATCCTGAATCTAGGCCAACCATTCCTATTTTGTGTCAGCCAAATGACAAGCACCTCATTAGTTAACAAGTTTGGGGACTGGGGACTGGAGGTGGGTGGGAAGTTGGGGGGAAGGCGGGGTTGAGAGTTGGGTGTATTTCACTTTGAGCAATATTCCAGCAATATCAATGCAGGGGACACCAGAAATGTGTTTCATTCATTATACCCATGTGGGGAATCAACCTCAGCGTACACTTTACCCACAAGGCTACCCCACTGCCCTAATGCTGAGGTCAGAAGCATAGCCATGACACTCACCTCTTCTCTGTGCTGTGTCTCAAGTGGATCTTCTGCTGACTCATGATGTCTCGGAGGCTAACCCCACCAGTAGGGCTCTGGGGTGAGGGCTCCAGGAGTGGGGGAGAGCTTGCTCCCCATACTCCCCTAGGGGAAGTGGAACTGCTGCACCCCCAGGGATTATCTTTCCCTCTCCCAGGTACAGGGATATTGGTACTGGGGGTGGTACTAGCATGATCTACTGGTTTCATCTGAAAAAGTATATGAACCAAATAAAAGCAATTTCTACACTGACACAGGGAAACCTTTCTCTTTAAACATTAGTTCAGCCTGGGAATCTATGTTAGAGAGTCAATTTCCATTAGCACTTAAATCAGATACACATGATATACAGGCATCAAATATGACTGAATATAATACTCTGGAGAATTAATTACTGGGTTCTAGTAGACTTCACTTCTCATTTGTCAGGTGTGCTTTATGACATACAACTAAACATCCTATGATTACACAATGCCATTTAGAAAAAGGTCAAATGCAACATAAATCATATTTGGGATTTCACTTTCTTAATAAAGAGTGAGTGAGTGAGTGTTCCTAATAAAGAACAAATTCTAGTACTTTTTAGTGGAAGTTGCGGTGGCTGAGCGGGCTAGGGGGCTGACTTTGTGTTCTGGCAATTAGGTGCCTGACTCTGAGGGTGTGGGTTCGAATCCTGTATGGGACTGAACCCAAAAAAGTACTAGAATTTGTACTTTATTAAGAAAGTGAAATCCCAAATATGATATGTGTTGCACTAAATATCCTTCACAACTAAACTAGACTTACTGGTGTAGCTTCTGGTGTTTTCTCCTCATGATGTTCCTTTTCTTCTTCATCCCTTCCTTCCTCCACACTTATATCCGAGCTTATGGAAAAATGTCTGTCTCCGCGAGAGGGGAAATCATCAGATCTACCCTTGTCTGTATCGTCACTTGTGCTTTTGGTCCGACTGCGTCTCTTTTTAGGTTTGTGTTTCTTTGATGATAGGTCCAGGCTGGGCTTGTCATCCTCATCCTGGTACTTGGCTGCCAGCATTTCCAGGTAGTCCCGCTCTGGAGCACCACTGTACGGGGTGATCAGTCTCCTACACATGCATGGAAGCTGTGGAGATGAATGGTTGAAACTATACTTTACAATGGTATCTCCCAGCAAGTGATGATAGAGGAAGGCCTTAGTGACTACATGGTACATATGACTACTGTATGGGGTTTCTCAGCTATAGTTCCTGGGGTCAGTAATCCCTGCGGTCAATTGAGGCTTCGATTGGCAGTTTCAGGACCACCAGGGCAAGTCTAATGGTGAAAGTATTTGCTCTTCAGGCCGTAGGCCCAGGTTTGATTTCTCACATGAGTAATATATGTGAAGCCCTGCCATGATATTGCTGAAATATTGCTAAAAAGGCATAAAACTATACACACTGACTCATTCAACACATGCAAGACTCAACATCCAAGAAGGTTCATGATGGATCATGAAGCCCCTTAATATTACATTTCCATGTTTGAAATAGAATTCACAGAACAGACAATTAAAACTTTATCAAGTTTATTATATTTTGCCTCATTCTGCAACACTCCCGGTACATATGACTGTGAGTACATAACCACGACTGGCCTGGACAAACCACTGACTGATATTATGATCAACTATTGTATGGTACAAGAACATGCTGCCCAGCCTGACGCCTGATCCATTTTGTCATCTCGTACAAAATTTGTTATAACATACATGCATACCGCACAGTGGCACGTTCCCAGTCTCACCTTGTCTCGGTAGTATTCCTTCAGCTCCTGCATCGTGTCCTCACTAAGCACATCCAGATACCTGAAGAGCAGTCGCAATATAGCATAACATGGATTACACGGCCTTGAGGCAATCTTTCCAGACATATTGTTGAATATAGTGAAACAGAACTTGAAGCTTTCACGTCTCATTATGTGAATATTGCACAGAGTAACAACAACTGCTGCACAATTTCTATTTTATTCATGATCAACTACTTCTGGTAGGTAGATAACCTATGGTTTTATCAAATAATAAACACTTCAATTTTATCAGTTTCCAAACACAATATGGTGTAATGATGTAGGGCAATGCATTCTAGGATTATAAGCCAAACATGACAGACAGAGAGAAATTGTGAACAAACCTTCCTTCCAGGAGAGCTGCCAAGTTAAGGGAGATAAACTGTTGACATGTTGCCCTCAGCTGAGTGGCGTTGTACATGGATGCAAACTCCAGGATCTCCCCAACATTGCGGAATGTTACTACAACATACAGACAAATGGTACACAGAGTCACACACCTGACACAGAGTCACACACCTGACAGAGTCACACACACACCTCACAGTCACATACACACTTGACACAGAGTCACAAACACACTTGACACAGTCACACACTTGACACACAGTCACACACACACTTGACACAGAGTCTCCTGATGGATTTAACCTCTTTACATATTTGATGTCTTTCAGCAATGTTTCAACACTCATGTTAGTGCAATGACTGTCATAAATATGAGAGTTACCATCATGTTAGTGCACTGACTGTCGTAAGTGTGAGGGTTACCATCATGTTAGTGCACTGACTGTCGTAAGTGTGAGGGTTACCATCATGTTAGTGCACTGACTGTCGTAAGTGTGAGGGTTACCATCATGTTAGTGCACTGACTGTCGTAAGTGTGAGGGTTACCATCATGTTAGTGCACTGACTGTCGTAAGTGTGAGGGTTACCATCATGTTAGTGCACTGACTGTCGAAAGTGTGAGGGTTACCATCATGTTAGTGCACTGACTGTCGTAGGTATGTGGGTCACAGTCATGTCAGTGCACTGACTGTCGTAAGTGTGAGGGTTACAGTCGTCGTAGTGCACTGACAGTCGTAAGTATGAGAGTTACAGAGAGTTGGCAGGTCCCAACACTAAGATTGAGGAAAGGACCCTGGTGAGGAACAAGCAAAGATTATAGCAACAGTGCACTCACTGAGATTGGCCAGTGACACTTCACACATTTCCTTGAGTCTCGTAACAAGAAGTTGATCAGCTACCACCAGCACATTGCACAACAGCTCCACCTTCTGGCAGTCTGCAACACAGCAGATCAGTACCTACAGGACTTCAAGATGACTACATGATTTATCGTAGGACAATATTTCTGAATGAAGTGCATAATCATGAATAATCTTATTGTTAGCTATCAAATAACGGGCCTATGATGAAAGCAAAGAAATGACTGCACTGCCATTTGATGTCAACATGTGAACTCATTCAAACCTACTTCATATGGACTTTCTGTCAACCTTACAATCACTGCGGAATTCAACATATCTATATACTATCTTTAACACCTGTAAAATCACTGCAGAGATTGAACACACCTGTGACGATCCGAGACTCATCACTGTACAGGTAGTCCAACAGTATGGACAGCACCTCCCCTGGCACAGGCAGTGTCAGAGACGTCGTGTCTGATGTCTGCAATAAACACAGGCCAGAAATTAGGTACTATTTTCCAGCTGAAACCAAATTTAGTGAATGGGTGTTTGCTTTCAGATCTTCTGAAAGATCAAAACATAACAACTGAAATTTATAGCAATTCCATTTTTTCTATAGTATTGTCATATATACACCCTTAACTTCATATCAACACTATGCCTTTCTGATTCCCCTCAATTCTTCTCTGCATACCTGCTTGCTTCTCTCCTTGCTTCTCTCCATTCCTCCTTGCTTCTCTGCACCCCTCCCTTCATCTCTTTATCCTCTACCTTCATCTCAATATTCCCTCCCTTCATCGCTGTATCCTCTCTCTACATCTTTGTATTCCCTCCCTTATTCTGTATCCTCTCTCTTCAACTCTGTATCCCCTCCCTTCATCTCTATATTCCCTTCTTTCATCTCCATATCCCCTCCCTTTCATCTCTGTATCCCCTCCCATCATTTCTGTATCCCACACTTCATCTCTTTAGTCCCTCCTTCATCTCTGTATCCCATCCCTTCATCTCTGCATCCCTTCCCTTCAACTCTGTATCCCCTCCCTTCATCTCTATATTCCCTCCCTTCATCTCTATATTCCCTCCCTTCATCTCCATATCCCCTACCTTTCATCTCTGTATCCCCTCCCATCATTTCTGTATCCCACACTTCATCTCTTTAGTCCCTCCTTCATCTCTGTATCCCTTCCCTTCATCTCTGTATCCCTTCCCTTCAGCTCTGTATCCCTTCCCTTCATCTCTATATTCCTTCCCCTCATCTCTGTATCCCGTCCCTCCATCTCCGTATCCCTTCCCTTCATCTCTGTATCCCCTCATCCTCACCTCCATCCAGCCACAGCCCAGCATACTGTGGAAATACTCTAGTCGAGCCACCAGCACACACTTGTGACACTTTATCGCTGTACCATCCTCAGCCTCGATACTCACATCACACAGCTCAGGGCTGAAATATCACATAATGCAACATACAGCATACATAGGAATATACTGAAGCATTATGTCAACAATGTGTCACTGTTTATGACCAAGCTCCCAAGTCCTGTCACAAATATGTACAACCGAATGAACACGCCTGTACTTCCTACCACCTGGAGTCACATGGACATGGAGTATTAGTTCTTTGTACGTTTCTTTTACACCAGAATCACCAATATTCTACCTATATGGTCGCAGTCTGGGAATAACTGAGTCTGGTCACTTCTTTGTACTCCTACATCAAGAAATATCAATACTAATCTCTAACTTACAGCTTCATGCGGTCAAACTTGACCTTTGGAGGAGACAGAAACTTCCCAGCAGACAGCACAAAGCCATTGAGGTACTTGACTGCATCCAGTCTGAAAAAATATGTTGCCATCATGACAGTTCATTGTTATATTTATCAGTTTTATCTTACCAGCTCATAGGAACACATTTGTAAATAAGAATTTCAAAATGATTCAAAGAAATTTTAACTCATTATTGTACATTTAACCCACCTTTTTGAAAGCCCTTTGACACCCAGTTCTTTGGCAACCTCTTGTAAATATCGGACTGGGTTTTTAGCAGTGTTGTGTGGGTCTGTGTTCTCCTTATGTACATATTTCTTCTTCTTTTGATTAACTTCATATGCCGACATTTTGGACAAATTTTTAGAAATAAGTAGATCTGAGTTATCTTTCTTTAGATCAGCATCGCCTTGACCTTTTTCCTGACCTTCATCCTTTACAATAACAGGGCTGAACTTAGTTCCAACTTGAAGCAGATCACAAGTGTCGTTGTAGATGTACTGAAGGACTTGTTCCATGATCTCCGTGGGAACAGAAGGAATATGTATCACAGGTGCCTCGCCAGGAAATTCCCTGTCAGTGTTTGTCAAATTAAGTACTTTGTTTCGGAAAAAGTCACATTTTGAGACTAGGATGTACTTGTGACATGGCCATCTCTGATTCCCTGCCTGCAAACAGTGAGGAAGCGTTAGGAATGCTATTTGTCTACCTGCTTGAATACCTGCTCAGTGATGTCATAGTCACACGTCACAAAACCAGTACAACGTCATCATATAGAGGACCATGCTTGTCAAAACACCTACATAATGACATCATGTATAGAGCCATATTTGTCACAACAATCACACTATGAGGTCATGAATAGCATCATACTTTTTACAATAATATACATCATACATAGTTACCTGTACAATGACATCATGTATTGGATCGTATTCATCTGCTTCATCCCTCAGTCGCTGGAAGTCACAAGAGATCACTGAGTGGTTCACAGATGGAATGTCGGACAAGCTGTAAAAGAATACATTGTGACATTTGATCATCAATGCTTCACTAGTCTGAAAAGTACTACCCTCATCACTCATGAATATAGAAGTACTACCCTCATCACTCATGAATACAGAAGTACTACCCTCATCACTCATGAATACAGACGTACTACCCTCACCATTCATGAATATATAAGTACTACAATCATCACTCATGAATATAGAAGTACTACCCTCATCACTCATGAATACAGAAGTACTACCCTCATCACTCATGAATATAGACGTACTACCCTCACCATTCATGAATATAGACGTACTACCCTCACCATTCATGAATATAGACGTACTACCCTCACCATTCATGAATATAGAAGTACTACCCTCATCACTCATGAATACAGAAGTACTACCCTCATCACTCATGAATATAGACGTACTACCCTCACCATTCATGAATATAGAAGTACTACAATCATCACTCATGAATATAGAAGTACTACCCTCATCACTCATGAATACAGAAGTACTACCCTCACCACTCATGAATATAGAAGTACTACCCTCATCACTCATGAATATAGAAGTACTACTCTCACCATTCATGAATATAGAAGTACTACCCTCATCACTCATGAATATAGAAGTACTACCCTCACCATTCATGAATACAGAAGTACTACCCTCATCACTCATGAATATAGACGTACTACCCTCACCATTCATGAATATAGAAGTACTACCCTCATCACTCATGAATACAGAAGTACTACCCTCATCACTCATGAATACAGAAGTACTACCCTCACCACTCATGAATATAGAAGTACTACCCTCATCACTCATGAATATAGAAGTACTACCCTCACCATTCATGAATATAGAAGTACTACCCTCACCACTCATGAATACAGAAGTACTACCCTCACCACTCATGAATATAGAAGTACTACCCTCATCACTCATGAATATAGACGTACTACCCTCACCATTCATGAATATAGACGTACTACCCTCACCATTCATGAATATAGAAGTACTACCCTCATCACTCATGAATATGGACAGATGCTATGCACATATTTCGTATACCAGCATATAAACCTTACTGTTTGGCTAAGTTGTTCAGGTTAGTAAAATCCCTTTAGGCTGAAATGGTTTGTCCACACACTGACTAATCATGCTCCTAAATGCAGCATGTTGGCTGTGTAGAAGCACAAAAAAATGAGAAAAACAAAATGTGCATCTCTGATATTTTGCAAAATGCTTGATGAGAACTGGCATAATAGGGCATGGAATCAGTGGACATACATCTCAGCTGACAGAAAACCACTGAAATTATGCCACAGCTAAAAGCATAAGAAAGAGAGAGGGCCATAGGTATGAGGCAGATGGCCGCCTAAAAACAGCCATATTGCAAGGGTCCTGAACTGTAAACATGATACCACCATCAGGCTGTTCCAGTGTTACAGGCAGACTGGCAGCACCCACAGGAAGATCGCCATCTGCATACTCTTCATCTGCCCAACCACGTCATCATGGCAACGGAAACAGTGGCAACAGCTCTAGGACATGTCATCAGTCAATGTACCGTGCTAAGACGTCTACATGCAGCAGGTATCAGAGCTCGACCCAGGAACATTGTCACCCTTGGCTACAGCTTGAAAGGACTGTATGAAATTGGCAGTGAGTATTTTTACTGACAAAAGTCAATTCACTATGTTCCACAATGATGGCTGGGTGCGAGCAAACTTTTGCATGTGAGAAAAACTAGCGCCGAACTGCATCAAAGGTGTGCATCGAGACAGTATGATGGTGTGGGAAAGAATTTGTGAGAATCAACATACATGATTGGTCATCATACGTGGAAACTTGAATGCTCAGACATAACATTCTTCAACTCATGGAAATACCATTTCTTCACCAGCAGCAACAGGGAATACTTCTGCAGTATGACAACGCATCCAGAACTTCTTGAAAGCCAATGATATCCAAGTTCTTAAATAGCCTGCTGGACTTTAACCCCACAGAGAACTTGTGGGATCACCTGAATTGCCAGGTGAAAAGACAACCATGTACCCCAGTGAACTGACAAGAACTTGCAAGCCCTCTCAAGATACCAAATGACATCATTCATTTGCTGACGACATCAATGACACTGCAAGTCTTGGCGTGTATTGTTGCTAGAGGTGTCGTAATCACCACTCAGGATGTGTGCGCATGACCAGAGAATTGAAATGACTGACATGTTCCATGACTGGCTCTTGCTGTGTCTGTAACTGTGCCATTCCTATCCTTCTGTCCATTATGTGACACATGCACTTTATCTGTGATAAGTTTCTCATAGTCACTGTTGGTGCATTGTACCAAAAGCTGGCTTCATCAAATGTACTATAATTTGAACACACTGTTTTGCTTTTTATCCACCATTCATAAGGGTGTTCACTTTCTTTTGATCACTAGTTTACCTACTAGACAAGTCCTATTCTCTCTGTTGACCTACAAGTCATGTCCTACCCTTGCTCTTGTCCTTCTTTAACTGTGGACCTAGAAATTAGGTGCTTCACTTTCTGCTGACCTACCAGCCATGAGGCAGAGCTTGCAGAACCATCAAGTTGTTGTTGCGGCGATCAGCAGAGATTTTGGTAGCTCGATGTATATTGGGGATCCTCTTGACAGGCACCATCTCCACCTCATCCTTCAACATTAGGTCAATCAGAGTTGGCTTCGCAAAGTCATCAGTGACTTCTGAAAACACATCATTTGCACCACTTTCAGTACCATTCCAGTATTCACACACTGTATTCCTGATGCCATCAAAATCAAGTTCCTCCAATAAGCAAACTACTCTATCACACTATCACAGATAAAGCTGAATGCAGCACCAAAGGCTTCTGTCTTCAAAATTCACTTAAGTCTAGGCTTCAGATTGTTATATTTTGATGTCAGCAAATAAGTATCAAATGATTGTCGTCCTCATCAACACAGTGCTGCAAGTACCTCACGACCAGAGTTAAGCTATGATGCACACAACAATATCTTACTTCTATGAGCAATAACTTCCTTTGGGGGCAGGTATTTTGTGCCTGGCCAGTAGCCCATGAACCCCTCCCCGGCATCAGTGATAAAGGCTACAGTCTTATCACTGAACACAACATCAACAACAAAGAGTTGTCGCTTGATGGACCACTGACAGCGACGAAGTATGGGGCTGGACTCTCTCCAAATAAACACCTTTCAAAGGAAAGAGTGAGCGAGTGAGTGAGTGATTATGATTTTACTTTGCTTTTAGCAATACCAATGTCACGAGAGGAGTGACTGAGTGAGTTTAGTTTTACGCTGCACTCAGCAATACTCCAGCTATATGGCGGCGGTCTGTAAATAATCGAGTCTGGACAGACAATCCAGTGATCAACAACATGAGCATTGATCTGCACAACTGGGAACCGATGACATGTGCCAACCAAGTTAGCGAGTCTGACCACCCGTTAGTTGCCTCTTACGACAAGCATAGTCGCCTTTTATGGCAAGCATGGGTTGCTGAAGGCCTATTCTACCGTGGGACCTTCACCAGTCACTTCACGAGAGGATCATGTCAAAACAGAATATAATAAAAATACAGTGTGCATAAGTAAGTTATATTTTGTCAATGGGGTATTTATTAGATTTATCATATTGTAACAAGCATTTCAAGATACCCACCATGAACCAAACAATTTTTCCATACATTGTTTTTTGTAATCACACAGATGATATTCAAGAAAGAACCCATTGTTGCATATCTATTATGGTGCAGATGAATGAAGAAGCATCTTTACACCTACAACCATGTTACTGCACATGCCAAATACCCAACTCAGCAAACTTGAGGACTTTAGATGACAACGGCCACCCATGCCATAGTTGATAACTGTTCAATCAATCTGTCAACTGACACTGACAAGCTGTCTCCTGCCCACTACATAGAGATCTCACAGCTTGTTCACGATGTATACTACATACTTGGTTGGACACAGAAAGCAGCGCAATGCTGAGATCCGATCCCCCCTTCTCCCGCAGCCTGGCTTCCTCAGCATTGTAGTCCAGCTTCCCTCCATGCACCAGGACCTTGCTTATCTCCAGCCATCTGTACACACAGAATTCTTTGTTTCATTCAGCAATATTTCAGTTACAATTAGTTACACAGTGTGTTGTAAGGGTGTACGGGACTGTAAGATCTTTTGGCTGCAGAAATACAGAATTTACAAGGGTCTTACAGCCATGTACACCCTTCCAAAACACCTTGTGAAGGATTTAAATTTAAATACACTTGAGATCTTTTAATTTAGCTTATATTTAGCGTCATATTTCATGAACGGTCATAAAGGGAGATAAGTCAGGATAGCTCAGTTTATGATTAAAAGTATCAATTTAAGATTTTGTTACAAGACGTGAAATACAGAAACATTTTATTTTGGATACAATGGTTACATTTATTGACACAAACAAATATGAAACTGTGGCAACAATTTCATTTCTCTGTTTATACTCATAATTGTAAATGTCAACTCTAAAATTTCGAAGTGATCAGCCACATTCCATCTAAGGTCATGGTCATTCGTACGACCTGTCTAGTGTGTCATGTGACAGATTTGATGGGGTGTACAGTTCGTATGCTTTTGTATGCTTTGGATATTAACCAATCAGAATTCAACAAATGTATAGTAAGCCTATTAAAAACCTGTGACCAGTACATAACCAAGTATGGACCAGACAACCCTGTGACCAGTACATAATCAAGTATGGACCAGACAACCCTGTGACCAGTACATAATCAAGTATGGACCAGACAACCCTGTGACTAGTACATAATCAAGTATGGACCAGACAACCCTGTGACTAGTACATAATCAAGTATGGACCAGACAACCCTGTGACCAGTACATACTCAAGTATGGACCAGACAACCCTGTGACCAGTACATACTCAAGTATGGACCAGACAACCCTGTGACCAGTACATACTCAAGTATGGACCAGTACATAATGTGCGGACAAGACAATCCAGTGACTGACATTATAGAAAGCATGCCATGCCCAGGGGGTCACGGATCAAAGAGTCCAAGTCAACTCTTACAGCGGGTACTAGATCAACTAGATCATTGTGGTGGCAATGCAGCATCCACAGTTTAACTCTCTACAACATCTCTCGACATCTCATAGTGCAGAGATAAACTGAACGCATCAACCTTATGTTCTGAACTTGGATAAACACTGCTCTGATCTGTATTTCTCTGTGCCCAGTTACACAACTGTCAGTTCATATTTGGATGATTGTCTAAAGTGATGTATGTCACTCTACTGAACAACTCAACCATTTGTATGGTGATGAGAGAAAGAGGTTCCAAGGAGAATCTGGGGTTCAAATTCACATCAGCAACAATATGAAAATCTGCACATCCAATTGTAATGCCTATGACCACTGTACCTCTCAACAAAACAACTAATGCAGCCTGATACTGCACATACACAGTGCCTTACAGTAAGTGTAAACGAATTTAAACCGTCTTCATTAGCATACTGCAACAATTTCTGGCTTACATATTCAGTGTGCCTTACTTTGACATTATCCTGCGACACTGGTATTCATGAAGAACAAAGATGTCCCCTTTCATGGTAAGACAGGCCGTAGCGGCATCAGAGCAAGAGACAGACTTGATGGTGATGTCCTTCTGACTGAGGGCGGACACCAGGCGGGGCTGGCTCTGCAGTTTCTCTCCCTTCTGATGGCCTGTCAGAACATCACTTACATTTCAGAAACATCAATTACATCTCAGAAACATCACTCAGAAACATCACTTACATGTCAGCAACATCACTTACATTTCAATTTCATCACTAACATGTCAGAATCATCACTTACATGCCATAAACATCACTTGCATATTAGAAACATCACTTACATTTCAATAACATCACTCAGATTTTAGAAACATCACTTACATGTCAGAAATATCACTTACATTTCAGAAACAAGACTTAGATGTTAGAATGTAATTTTCTGAACATAACTGATATTTAATTCTTATCCTGACTCATACTTAATTACATGTCTCCATCTTCTTTCTGAAAGTTAGTGGAACACTTGAAATCCCTTGATGTTTCCTCCTTCAAAACAGGACGTACAATCACACTCATCCATGAGTACCCTCCCTTTCCCCTATGTTTTGGTACCAATATTGGTCACATGACCAGCCATTATTGTCCCTCTCTCTGGGAAATTGTATCCCAAACACTGGAATTTGCAGGGAATTTGCAAGTGACATGAACGGGTGGCTGGAGGGGTTGACCTCATGAGTCAGGATAAGTATAAAATATCAATTTTATTTAAAAAATTACATAATTTTCCTTATCCTGACTCATGCTTAGTTGCTTACAGTATCCGGCGGATATAATGGCCACTTCTTGGATACATTCTTCCTACAACACATCCTGAATGTCCCCCCCCAAGGGAACTATAACGGCACTGTAATTCTCCTGTTTCTTCCAAAGTCCAACTGGTATTTGGGGTGGGGGGGAGCCACACTGTCAAATTATACACCTATATGTGTGGTCACATAACTTACGTTTAGCTAGTTAAATGTGTCTATCGTAACTTGGTGCTAGACATGTTCATCTGCTAAGTTACAACCCATGAACCACAAATTTTCCAAATACGTATTGGGTTTATGATCACTCATGCAAGTCTGTCTCAACATGCACATGGACTTTCAACCAACAACCCCTTTCATTGAAGGTATCGACAAGTCATTTGATAATGGAGAGCCATTTTCAGTGCCTTTGAGGAACCGTTAACTGTTGTGCTACAAGAGGGCCGAATTGGTGAATGCCTGAGACATCTCCCATGGCAATGTCTCTGAAATAGTGATTTGCAAACACCATTTCTGATTTATGTAACTGAGCAATTACTGCATATAGCAGACAATGTAGATGCCATGAAACCATTGTTCATGTGATTTCTGCAGATGTCTCTGTAGACAATGGAATAAACTGACGGTTATATTTCCACCTCTTTTTTTGTGTCTGTTACAAATGAATCTTGAGAGGTCTAACTGGACACCAAGACAGATCCTGCATAACGTGTGGTTCATGCACTGTAGATAACGCTGGAATATGAAAGGCATGAATTTCTGACATCTGGGTTGCCGTGGCTAAGGCAAGTAAAATGACTCGTCGATGATTTTGAATAGTTGACGGTCTTGTTGATCCTTGCTTGTTTATATAATATGCCACTGTGGAATTGTCAGTGTGGACCTTGAGTATTGCACTCCTTAAGGCTTCTGACCAATGTTGTATTGCTTGATTGCTGCCTTCATTTCCGACTGACTGATGTGCCACCAGAAATCCTGACTGGACCATTTCCCTGCTGCCAACTTTCTTGTCGAAATGAGCTTACCCATCCTTGAAAAGATGCATCCAAGTGGAGATGAGTGTTGCAGTCTGGCTTTGATAAATAAGTTCCTGAGTCCACCATAGGAAATATGGTTTTAGAATGTCCAGTAACTGTATCGGGTTCGCGCTGGTCACAAACCATTGAAGCAGCCATAACTGTAACCTCCCCCAAAAAGTCATGTCCTGGGCGGAGGTCAGCAGACCTAGAAGGCATTTCCAATTTTGAAGTTTCAATGGAGAGAGTACAGTTTACGATATTCCAGTTTGGATCTTGATCCATCGATTGTTTGGGAACCATTATGAGGTTGAGAGGTGTAATGAAGCATATTGTGGTATCATGGCTTGAATCATAGCTCATCATTCTTCCAGTAATCTGCATCCATGGAATCTGCGTTTCTGGCATCCTCCAGACTTCTAATAGTTGAGATGACTGATGGTGATGATCTTCACTAAAGTGAATGTTCATGCAGGTCCTCCTCTTCATCCAAGAGATCATGCATGCATGAATGGGTGACTGCTGAACGCAGCCTGATTACATAACTCCCTTTGTAGTGGTGTATAATGATAATTTATGTCCCTTTGGCAAACTCCATGTGTGAATCCTTTAGCGTATCTTCTAGATGTGAATCCATTCATGCATCTTCTAACCATAGCTCCTTACATGCATCATCTAAACATACATTCCTTTGCACATCTTCCATCCTGTATGAATCCTAAAAACATTATAATCCCTGCATGCAATTGGTGAAGACATCCTATGTCTGTATGAAGAATGATCCCTCAACCAAACATCCTCCTGTGGTGAAGGGTCCTGCACACAGGCGTACGTGCCTCCATATATGAGGGAGAAGACAATGCAGAATGCTGTCGTTAGTGATATGGGGATCTTCTACATGGAGAATACTTGTTACTATGACTTGTAGAATGTCTTCCTTGGAAAATTACTGCTGAGCCAACAATCGTGGAAGTATCCAGAGATGAGGATGATCAACAAGAACGTAAATGTTCACGCATTTCCTCTTTAATATTTATATGGGTTTATGAGTAAGATGTGCCTTCATGAGTGATGACAGTCAATGAAGGTGCCTTCTTGGCAGACCTCTCTTCCGTGAAGCATCCATCTATTAAGGACATCGTACACTGCATAAATTGTTCCATGAAGACTCCAAGATGAAAATCTTGCACTGAATGTGTTGACCTTCATGAAGGTGAGAATTCTTCTGAGAATACAGATGTCACTTCTGACTTACGATGGTGCGCTGTATTGGCAGAGCTGCCATCCTTAGTAGAATATGTCTGCAGTGAAGGTAGATCGTCCCATGACTTATGCTGCATAGATGTTGAAGATGAGGTTAGCCTTTGAGGCAAGTTGCCAGGAAGCACAACGAGCTCTTGATGTAGCAGATGATGACACCTTCTTCTGTGATGAAGATGATTTAAAATGCTAAGCCTGTGACACGGATGATTCTCTCGATCTGTAGATCTCTGGTGCAGCAGCTGTCACCAAATCGGAGTCATACTCCTCAGTCACGTCCAGCATATGGAATAGCAAACATCAGCTGTAGTAATCAGCACACAGTTCTTAGCAGAAACATTAGTCTCACCAGACACAACTGATGAATATCGTCTTACCATGCCCCTTTCACGTCAAATATTGGCAAACAGATATTGATTAAATTCTGCAGACAATAAATGTCATCAAAGATCACAGTTGGAAGAATAAACCATAGTGC